>NC_088653.1:10237098-10375668 GCF_964019385.1 Sycon ciliatum
AATTCAGTGGGTATTGACAATGCCTGTGGATTTGTTCTACACTAGAAATTCACAATTGGGCAATTTTTTTATGTCCACAAAAAAGTTTCGTGCGATTCAAATATGCTATAATACTAAGTGGTAGCACAAACTTCAGGCTGTTCATCATCGCTATGAAAATTTATGTTTTTTACGAGTAAACTTCCGTGCTTTCTCTTTATAAATGTGACGTTCCTACTCCCGTACATTGTCTCCTTCCTCATCAACAAGGGGATATAGCGGCACGAGCAAACGAGAGCAAGAACAATGAATTATGGATATGCATGATGTATATTGGTCATGCATTTATCACCGTTGTTTTTAGCTATTCTACTTTGACCCGGTTTTGCCACCTCATTGCTGTACATAATTCATTGTATTTGCTCTTGTTTGCTCTTGCTTGTATATCACCTAAGGAAAAGGTACGGAAGTTTACTCGCAAAACCATTAGATTATTATGACTACACCATAGCTCAGTGGTTAGAGCATCGCTAGCTACAAGTGAGGGTCCCTGGTTCGAATCCTGGTGGTGACAGTCAATTTTCTCTTCAGACTTTTCCCGTTTGTCTCTTTCCCTCAAACTAGTGAAGATTTTATGACTTGGGGCTCCCCGCGTGCTAGAGTGTACGTGAAGTGTGTGGGTACAGTGAGGGCTGCGTTCCACCCGCCTGTGTGGATTCACAGGAATTGTGAGTTACGAAGTCTGAAGAAAATGTTGAACAGTCTCTGCTGGGATGACGACTACACCATAGCTCAGTGGTTAGAGCATCGCTAGCTACAAGTGAGGGTCCCTGGTTCGAGTCCTGGTGGTGACAGTCAATTTTTTCTTCAGACTTTTCCCGTTTGTCTCTTTCCCTCAAACTAGTGAAGGTTGTTGAAGAGCCTAAGGTTTGTCCTATCAACATAATGAGCAGTTGTCCTTTGCTTCATCAGCCTGGAAAACATTTAATGAGTTACTTGCGTCACATCAAACGTGCTCGTAAGTCCAATGTTTTGAAGAGATCTGGTAAATGGTTCCACGTTGGCACTTCGAGGATTGCAGCATCTCGGCTTCATCCGGAAACCCTCTTGAGTGCTGGACTCCAGGTGCCAATGTGTGATCTACAAGCACCCCCCCCCCCCCCCCCGGTCCTGGAGAATGGCATGGTCGTGTGAATGAGCCCTGCACAAACCACTCTGGCTCAACTCATCCAACGGGGTGGCCATCGCCTAATCGGCGAGGGAACCTACTTTTGCCACCTGTACAATATGCATTGTCCAGATGCACATCACCTTCAACAGAGAATGTTGCCACCCCAGCATCAGCTGGCGAGTGGATGCAGTTTTTGGGGCTCCGGA
Source organism: Sycon ciliatum (assembly GCF_964019385.1). Taxonomy (NCBI): domain Eukaryota; kingdom Metazoa; phylum Porifera; class Calcarea; order Leucosolenida; family Sycettidae; genus Sycon; species Sycon ciliatum. Next base: position 10,238,455 of record NC_088653.1, read on the forward strand.
ATCATTCAATCCTGTGTGTATGTATACCTGTTAGATGTGTCTCGAGTATGTTCCATACAGCTGAGTGGCAGCCTTCCCAGGACCATGCCTTTTTTATTAGACTGTTGCTTTCCTCTTGTGTCAAACAAGATGAAATAAAACAAATTGACCTGAGCGGAAGGCACGTCATCACTCACCTGACACATACAAAGATGGATTCACCATGGCATCAGGGAAGAATACATTCCCAGCAACTCCCCGGGCTGCCAAACTCGCCAACGTTTCCTCCACTGCAGCTGAACGTGACGAAGTTTCAGGTGCTGAAGATACGGATAACAGTGGCGCACAGGTCACAATCAATGGAATAACATTTGAGTGCTAACTTGATAACAGTACCATCTTCCGACAACCTCTTCTCCTTATACCCTAGTTCCTCTAAATCCGAACGCTAAAGCATTCCAACCCACTGTAACAAGAACAGTGCTTGCAACATCGGAGCAAAATATGACCATTGCATTCCTTAACATTAATTTTGTAGTCTACGCTACAAAATGCATGAACTGTCGGACCTGGTGCATTCGATGGACTGGGACATTGTCGTTGTAGCCGAGACTTGGTTCACCAAGACAGTAGCTAACAATGAGATCGATATATCTGGATACAGCCTTGCCAGGCTGGATCGAGACGGCCATCCCGGTGGAGGTGTGTGCCTGTATTACAGGGCTACTCTTCCTGTCACCATACAGCCAGATCTGAAGATCTGAAATTGGACGGTAATGAAGGCGTGTGGATCAGTCTGCCCCACTCCAGACAGAGGCACCTTTTTGCGTGTTTTATCCCCCCCCCCCCTGCTGAATCAATTCATTACCAGGACAGATTTGAGCAGGCTCTTCATCGGGCTTCAGTGGTATCACCATCTGTCACCCTGTTCGGTAACTTCAACATTAATGTTAGCTCAGCTGCAACACCCCAGCTCCACCATTTCAATGTTGGAATTCACTTTCTCGGTTTGATAAATCTAGACTCTTTCCCAACCCGAATACTAGTAACCCCAAGACGTCCAGCCAGCACGACACTGGACATGATCCTCACCAGTAGCCCTGCTACAGTCTCCTGCAATGTCATACCCTGTACTCTGAGTGATCACTCGGCCGTACATGCTAGACTGGACCTCGCGCTACTGTCTGCTAAGCATCAACACTCCACTCATCGCCAGGCTGCAAGTTTAATGGGGTACTAGCTGTGCTAGTACTTGTTAGCAACAATCCGAACTAGCGCACACACTGCACTACATTGCTTTGTACTGCATTCAAGACTGACGTCAAAAACTTTGTTTTGCTGCGTAATCACAAATGGCACCAGCCCATTTTGCTCGAAAGAAAAACAAATCTTTCTTGCCCTGTTGTGCCCTTCCAGACAATGGATCGTTCTTCAGCAGTGTTTCTTTTTGGTGCTTTTCCAGACAACGGATCGTGCTTCAGCAGTCTTTCTTTTCGTTTCGTAGCTTTGCTGCCAGCCTGAGTGTCACCTCGACATTTTATTTCTTCAGTATGTCTGACCTAACTGTCGACACTGTCAAGGCAATGCCTTGCCAAGCCCTCCGCGGCCAGCTTTCACAGCGTGGCTTGAATCCGAAAGGAAACTGAGCAAAAGTATTTTACAGGACCGTTCGCTGCCACAGCCAGCCCTTGGTAGTTAGGTATGCTCCGGCCAGGAGACCCAGCAACATAACAGTGCGGACACGGCTCGCGAGCCTTGAAAACCCGACTGGCACCAATGCCTCCTCCGCCAGCTCAGGTCACGCGGGCTCAACGGACCTCTGCGCTCTTGTACGGAACGAGGTGTAGTTGGCTTTGTCGGCTGCCAACACTTTCGACCCAACATTCTGGCTGGTGCACAGCCCGAATAACGATGGCCAGCTAAATATCGTTGAGTCGCATGGAGCAAAGCAGGTGCGTCGCAAGGTTCACAATATTGCTACCCGGCTCGAGGCATGGACCGCATACATGTCTGTTATCACGGCTGATGCCCCACACGGCACTGCTGATCTACTGAACTGATTGCGTACCAGCAGTTGATCCTGACTGCTAACCGCCAGTTCTTCCCAAGCGCGTGGCTAGAGTACGACAGCCAGCTGCGGATGCTCCTGGCCCAGAACCCAGGCATGAAGAGGTTGAACACAGTCGACGTGAACCTATGGCTGATAGCTTTCACAGGCCATGCACACCAAAACGTGCTCAATGTAAGACGCTGCTTTTCGTCCCCAATCTCAATTCCCCAAGCCAGCAGCATGTACCTCCAGCGGTCGCACCCATACCAGCGACGGCCACAAAATCTGCCGCAACGTCAACGGAGGTCGCTGTTCTTCGTCGTCGTGCGGCTTCTCCCACACCTGCAGCTAGTGTGGCAAGGACCACCCATGCATCAGGTGCAACCAGCAGCAGCGCAGAGCCAATCGACCACCCCGCCACTCCTAGCAGAAGGGCTACTGAATCGCTTGACTCGGTACGTAGCTTCTTCCCTATATACTCTGCAGACACCACACTGCTAGCTGACCACTTTGCCCGCCTGTTACGTAACCACTCAGATCAATCATGTGTTGCGTATGTTCTCCATGCCCTGCGTCATGGGTTTGCTCTTGTATCTGCCGGGAAACACGACATTTCGGTTTTCTCTAATAATCTGCCCTCGGCTTTCACTCAGCCGGCATTTATTTCCGAGCAATTAACTGCTTCCTGCACCTGCAGCAAGACCACAGGCCCATTTCTGTCACCTCCATTTCAGTTCATGCGCTGGAATTGGTGCCGTCCCCAAAATAAACGGCAAGCTGTGAATGATCCACCATCTGTCCAATCCGGAGGGCATCGGCGTGAACGACAGCATTTCTGACGAGCCGCTCTCTTTGCTCTGCGTGTGCGTTGACAATGCGATCAACATCATCATGTCATGCCCACAGCCGGTTTATTTGTCCAAGCTCGATGTATTTTGGAAGGTTACAGTCCGCCGTCATGACTTCTCTGGGAAGGCTCCAACTACTATGAGCGCTTTCTGCATTTAAGCCTTCGCTCCAGCCCAGCCATCTTTGACTCAGTAGCCACAGCAGTCAACTGGATCATGCAGCACAAGTTTGCTATAGATCACCACCTTCATTATCTCGAGGACTTTCTTGATATCTCCACTGGTTTGGTTTGGTTGCAGCCAACCAGCAACTGACCGTCCCCCTCCGGGCATTCACGTATCTCGGCATTCCTCCTTGCTACATACAAGCTTGAAGGGCCACCACCATCATTGACCTCCCTAGACTGCGAGCGCCATGAAGCTCGGCTACCAGAGGACAAGCTGTTCGAGATCCGTGCGCCGCTCATGGCTACTATCAGCGAGCGCAGCATCGGCCAGCGTCAACTCGAGTCCCTCCTGGGGTAGCTCACTTTTGATGCCCGAGTCATCGTTCCTGGACGCACATTCATGCTTCATCTATGATCAGTGTGCCCTGAACTGTATCTGTGTATGTGAGTGCGGTGCCTAAAGCCCATCTTGAGAATGGGTTTGCAGGCCCCTTAGTAGATGCGTGCCTTCTGAAGAGGGTGATGAAGGGCATCCAGCGATGCCATGGTACGGCTGTACTCACCTCTCGCCTACCTATCACTATGCCAATCCTACGGCACCTGATGGATGCACGCCGGAAAAGTAGTATCCTGAATGGCCATGACAAGCTGCTCTACCAAGCCGCCATACTGCTAGCGCTCTTTGGATTTCTTCTGTGTGCCGAATTCACTGATGGCATCACACGGGGCTGCACTAGCTACCCGGGTGACGGACGCCTGCAACTCTTCCTGCTTTCATCCAAGCCAGACGCATTCGGTATAGACGTTACCAGTGACATTGACCCGTCTTTACCGCCGTACCGCCTGGTCCGTGCCATGGTTAGCTACCCATTTGTCACTCGTCGCGAGGGACCGTTGCAACTCTTGTTCGTACTGTCGAACGGACAGCAGCTGACCAGGCAGTCATTCACAGTAACAGTCCGGTCTCTTGTCGTTGCGGCCGGTGTACTTTGAGCTAACAGCAGCTCTACTTTGAGCTAATCGCAGCTTTACTTTGAGCTAACAGCAGCAGCTTTACTTTGAGCTAATCGCAGCTCTACTTTGAGCTTCAAACGAGTTGCTTTGAAGCCAGCACTCTGCAATCCAAAGATGACTCTTTCTTGACTTGTTTGTGTGAGGGATGGGGCTAACCAGCAACACGCAGAACCATAAACCATCCAGAATTTCGTGAAGAGCTTGCCAATGCCAACCTGGGCGTGCTCCAATCAACTTTCTCCAGTGATGAGATGTCGATCACTTTGCACACTAAACTCATGAGTGTTCTTGACAGACGTGGCCCTCTAAAATCCACCAGTAGGAAGGCGAGCTCATATCCATCGTGGTCTGATAGGGAATTGTACCAAGTCCAGTGTTGCAAGAACAGGCTACATCGCCAGTTGCGGCAGGACAAGGACAGCACCTAGATCTGCTTTGCATTCAGGCGCGCCCGTGCGGCTGCACGAAATGTTTATCGTAGGAAATGCAATGAGTATTTCCAAACCGAAAGTGTTAAACATAGTCGCAATCCACGCAAACTGTGGCATATCATCAACACTGCAACATCTCAAACTCGCCAACGTATTGAGCCAACGTGTGATGTGGAGGATGTTGCAACAGCCTTCAGTAAAGTTGTGACTGATGCTGATAGACCCCCTGTGCTCACCATGCCACAGGGTCAATCACACCCCACAGCCTTTTCAACCGTTCGGTATGTCTGAACCAACACTGTTTAGCGTCTCCTAAGAGGCATCAATGCAGCCAAGGCCACAGGCAGTGACAGCATCCCAGGAGTACTTCTGAAGTATTGTGCTGATACCATTGCTCCGTCTGTTGCTGCTCTTTTCAACGCCTCACTATCCCGTGGTACAGTACCCTCTGCCTTCAAGCTTGCACACATATCACCACTATATAAAGCTGGTGACCCAGCAGTTCCTACTCACTTCCGTTTCATTTCCCTCCTCCCAAACCTGTGTTAGAGAAGCTGGTGCAGAAGGAACTGGTATCAGTCGTGAACATCACAAAGTCACTACCCTCCACTTAGTTTGCAGTTTGCAGCAACCATTCCACTGAGGATGCACTAGCTCTCATCACCAACCGTATCCTTACTGCCCGGGACAAACGAATGTACACAGGTGTGTGCCTACTGGACATGTCCAAAGCAGTATTTTGATAAAGTTAGACATCACCAACTAATTCTTTACCTTTTTCAATGTTGGCGTCACAGCCACAGCCCTGTGGTGGTTCATGTCTTATCTCTCCGAAGGGACCCAGCGTGTCTGTGTCGGACCATCACGCAGTACTATCACTCGCTGCACATGCGGAGCGCCACAGGGATTTATGCTCGGCCTCCATTCTGTTCAACCTATTTACTCGAAAAATACCCTATGTTGCTGGACAAGCCTTGTCTTTGCAGTTTGCAGATGACCTTGGTCTCACTTGTAGCAAATCAACTAAGTCTGAAGGGTCTGCAATTCTGTCTGCATCAGCTTCAGCTATTGCTAACTGGCTAAACGATCTTGCTTGATCGTGAATGCTTCCAAAGCCAGGTGACATCTATTTCTGGGAACCTACCTGAGAAGCATACTCCACTCTCGGTTAACTGTAACGGGACCCTGCTGCCACTTGTGGAGTCTGCCAGGTACATTGGCGTGACATTTGATAGTAACATGTCTTGGGATGGCCACGTAACCCGCTGTGCAAACCGTGTATCTCAAAAATATGAGTCCTGTGGAGGATGCAGCGTTGCCTCAGCACACAGGGTCGGATCACTTACTTCCGACCCATCATAATTCCAGATCTTCTGTAGGGATCAAATGCACACTCGACATCTCTGGCAGTCAGGCACTGTCATCGACTCCAGGTTCTGGAAACCCGTGGTACCCGTGCAGTGTTTGGACGCCCGCCATGGACATCTGCACATGACCTACTGGAGCGCCTCTCACTGTATCGGGTGACTGATGTATACAAGCAGAAGGTGGCATTCCTTGTATGGTAGTGCCGCTACGGCCAAGCAAGTCCTGAGCTTCAGGATCTCTTGCTGCCAGCTTGTGGCCGGTCCACGCGCCTGGACTCTGGCATGGGTCTCCGCCTGCCACCCGCCCGCAGGAACTCTGGAAAGGGGACATTTGCCTTCCAGGGTGCACTATGCGGTGATGGCGTGGCAACACTGTCTTGTACAAATGTGGCAGCTGCGGACACTGCACCAACTCTGGTGCCGGTTGCTGTTTGCAGTGCCCGGATCCTATCAAGGCATTCAGACACCTTCAGGTCCCTGCCTGCCATGGATAAACGGACATCCTTTGCAAACACTCACAGCCCACTCGACATTGAACCAATTACTTTATTTTGCACAAGAAGAACTAAAACTAAAAGAGCAAAAGAAAGAATAAAACTAGAAAAATAATACTGGAAAATGGATGAACGTCACGAACAGAACCCGGATAAATAATACAAAGCTCAATAAGAAATGATATGTAGTGATCAATAGTAAATACATTCGATATCAAGAAAGGAATAGAGAGAGTGAGAGAGAGAGAGAGAGAGAGAGAGAGAGAGAGAGGGATAGGGAGAGAGAGAGAGAGAGAGAGAGAGAGAGAGAGACAAATACAGTGAGAGAGAGAGTGAGAGAGAGAGAGAGAGAGAGAAAGAGAGAGAAAGAGAGGAAGAAAGAGAGAGAGAGAGAGAGAGAGAGAGAGTGACATACTCACCCTCACAAACAAGTACCCCTTGCCCACACAAATACGTCACATACGCACACCTGCAGTAGCATGCATATGCAAAGTAAACGGCATGCTCTCATGCGCGCACACACATGTGTACGCCTGCGTGTGTGTGCTCAACATTCGTGGACATGCACGAGCGCACACACTCACACACAACATGCGCCATGCCTTGTTGATTGGATTTTGCCTGTATTTCACCTGATGATCAGGCATGAAAGTATACTACTGAAAATTGCATTCTTGTCTCCAAGGAAATTGTTCATCAATTCCCATAGAAATCTTCATTGATAATGAACCAGAACTCCCTATGCCATTGCCTTTGTTACCTTTGCTCACTAACTGTGTTTGTTTGTTTGTTTGTTTGTGTGTGTGTGTGTGTGTTTATGCGCCTGCATAGTTGTGTGTATGTATGTGTGTGTGTCTATGTGTGCAGGTGTGTGTGTGTTTTTGCGCATGCATGGTTGTGTGTGTAAGTATGTGTGTGTGTGTGTCTATGCGTGCATGTGTGTGTGTGTGTGTGTGTGTGTGTGTGTGTGTGTGTGTGTGTGTGCATGAGCGTGCGTGTGCATTTTCATGCATATGCGTATCAATTTATGTGTGTGGGACTCGGCATGTGTATGTGTGTATTTGTGTATGTTTATGTGTGTTTGTACAGCAAACAAGCCTTGATTGTCCTTGTTGTTCTGTTGTGTGTGTTTGTATCTACTTGGTTTGCATTCATTAACAATGCTACTTCCAGGGTGGTCGCACACCATTACACTGGGCAGCATCGGGTGGACATGTTTCCGTAGCAGAATATCTACTTAATTCTGGACATTCGCTGGACCCAAAGGATATTGTAAGTCAGGATATCCCAGGTGCATCCTTGTTAGTGTATGAACAGAAAGGAAGGATTGTACGGGTGTACAAAGTCCTGTGCATGTGTACCAGGTCTTATGTTCATCAGTTGTACGCACAAAAATAACATGCACAACTGGAAAACCTTTTCCAAGAAGAACAACAGTTTTCACGATCTTCAACAGCGTAGAAGAAAATTGGCGAGCACCCATGCTCATTCCCTGGGCACTGCAAATTCACAACTCATTTCATTTCAAAGAATCATTTTCAATGTTTCGGCAAATTGCCATCATCAGGATGCAATATGAAGTGGAAGTCTGCCCAGGAGCAGTTATATACCCGAATTTGGTGTCCTTAGGTGTTGATAATACTTCCTCCGTTAACAAAAACTTCGTGATGGAATTTTGAGGGCTTATTTGGGCAAAAACTGCCGTGAAATGAGTCACAATCACTTTCTTGGCCTTCCCTGTATGTTGGAGGAGAGGTGATCCTGTCTTCTGAGGGCACCACTCAAGGAGACCCATTGGCTATGCCAATGTATGCGCTTGGCACAGTGCCACTGATCCGGGAAGCCGCCGCAGCTGGGGCCATGCAGTCCTGGTATGCCGATGACGCAACTTCAGCCGGCGCTCTCCGACGAATGCGCACCTGGTGGTCCATCCTAGTAGATCGAGGCACCAGGTATGGTTACGACATCAACCCGTCAAAGTTCGTTCTCCTCGTGAAGCCACAACATCTTGCGCTAGCAACAGAATTGTTTGCCACAACCGGGGTTAACATCCGGACGGACGGCTATCGTCATCTTGGTGCTGCCCTAGGCTCTGCCTTGTTCTGCGACGGTTACGTGTCGCAGAAGGTTGACACATGGTGCACAGAGCTGCAGACCCTCGCCAAACATGCGGCGTCTCAACCTCAGGCTGCTTACGCTGTCCTTACCCATGGTCTCCGCCATAAGTGGTCATTCCTTGCGAGGACAATGCCAGCCATCGCGGACCTCCTGACACCGCTGGAAAACTCCATCAGCCAAGTTTTCCTCCCTGCACTGACTGGTCGCCAGGCCCCCGGCGAGGAAGAACGTGCCATCCTGGCGCTTCCGTGTCGTCATGGTGGTTTGGGAATTCTAAACCCAAGGACCCTTTCCCAGCAATACGACACGTCTACGGCTGTCACCAGACCTCTAGTCGAGCAGCTCCTTCGACAGGAGGAATCCATCGAGGAAGTTGTTGCTGCCACCAAGGCAGCCAAGGCGGCCCAACGCACAGCTAATCGCCAAGATCAGGCAATGGCCCTCTCCTCCCTCAGGGATACCCTGAGTGACGACCACAGGCGGACTCTGGATCTAGCCGCAGAGAAAGGTGCCTCCAGTTGGCTCACTAGTCGGCCATCTCGCCGGTTCCAGTTTACCATCCACAAGGCTGGCTTCCGGGATGCCCTATGTCTGCGCTACGGCTGGACCCCTCCCGGTTGCCGTCTCACTGCACCTCTGGAAAGCCCTTCGACACCACCCATGCCCTATCATGTGCCATCGGAGGATTCACTGGGATGCGCCACAACGAGCTCCGGGATCTAACCGCTAATCTGTTGCGTGAGGTTGCGCATGATGTCAGCGTGGAGCCAGAGTTGGAACCCCTCTCTGGTGAAACATTCCCTCTCCGGTCGGCCAACACGGAGGCTCATGCTCGTCTTGATGTGGCAGCACGTGGAGTGTATGGGAGTAGGTTAGAGAGGACAATGTTTGATGTTCGGGTGTTTAACCCTTTTGTCCCCTCCAACCGAAACCTTACTCTCCCGTCTGTCTACAGAAAGCACGAGCAGGAGAAGAGGCGTAAGTATGAGCGGCGAGTCCTGGAGGTGGAGCATTCCTCGTTTGTTCCCGTGGTTTTTGCAACCACTGGCGGCCAGGGGAAAGCTGCTTCGGCCCTCTTCGCCAGGATTGCCAGCAAGCTGTGTGAAAAGCGCCGTGAGCCTTTCCCGGTTATGATGGCTTTTGTACGGGCGAAGATCTCCTTTTGCCTTGTTCGGGCAATGATTGCCAGTCTACGTGGTCACCGTCGGAACCCGCCTCGACATCTGTCTGGTTCGGCTGTGCTGGCGGCTGCTGAATGTGCCCTGGTGCCATAAACGGTGTACATGATACAGTACAGTTTCTTTGGTAATGGTGTTTCATTTACTTTTGTATTTTCAGCTCGTTTTCTTTGTATTTAACTCCTCATTGTTTTGTTTTCTACCAGGCGTGGGCCATCCCCTGACTTCATAGGTGCCAAACATTAAATTTTTACGTTTACTGTTTTTGTGATTTTACGACTCCCTTTCTTGGCCTTCCCTGGCATGCCATGACAGAGGTACGATGCAAGGAAAGCGACCTTTCACAACAAGCCCAGCGGAATAGGTTGCGCTGTGGAAACATAGGTGATGACAATCATGGCGAGCGAAACTGAAATGCCACTTCTCCGAGGGGATATTGCCCTGCTTGGCCTCTCTACCACTTTGGCACTGAGTACGTTGGAGAGTGATAGAGAGCGATAAAACGGAGCAGCGAGCCCACACAATGAGCGAGTGAACAAGGAGCTGCTCCGATCGCACGGCTCAATGAAAATAGTTCTGAACTGAAGTAACACGTTAGTTCTTGTTCAACCTGCGCAAAGCCCAGATTCGAATGCTGATGACCATGCATTCTGTCAGAAGTCTGCAGTCAGATACCAGTTTCGTGGCTAAAGAAAGTCGACTGGACTTGCTAGCCGCTGCCGTTCAGTGCTGGTATCCATTAGAGAAAATGGAATCAGTTTAGCTGTGCCTTTACTCCTCGTTTCGCGGAGTTCTGGAGAGCGAAGATGAAACCAGGGAGTTGTAAAATATTTTTCACGACTCCCTGGTGCAAACGAGTAATCGCCATCGCGGCGGATCACGCAGCTTGAAAGCAAACTTACTTGAACGGCGGCGACATCAAGCGGAGTGTGATCAAAGAAGCGAGGCAAGGCTGAAACGAGCTGAACAACGACTCGAGAGAGATGACGACTCGCGTACAGCAGATGACGACTCGCGTGCAGCAGATGACGACAGAGACGCAGGTCAAAAATGAATCGAGCGAAAGCGACGCAAACTGAACTCTCTGCTCATTCCGCCAACAGTTTCTCTTGTAAAAGCGCTGTACATAGGCTGAATCACCATCGTCCAGTAATTTGCGGTCGATACAAACTGTTCTTGATCTGTTCTAAGCGTTTTCATATCACGAAGTTTTTTGTTAACGGAGAAAGTATTTCTATGACTACCCATGTTACCTCAGTGCTAGGAATATGACATGTCTAAAACTAGTGAAAGATCACAAGTTTTCACTGACTCATATGCTGGGTGTTGGTAATCAGTTAGCGCAGCGCAGATGTCACCAGATAACTTTTAAAGAAATGTCTGAACAGGTTTCTCGCAAGCAATAGACGAATGTGACCATGCCAGTGTTTTCCCGGGTCATAATTCCTAGTACTGAGGTAACATGTGTAGTCATAGAAATATTATCAACACCTAAGAACACCAAATTAGTGTATATAACTGCTCCTGGGCAGACTTCTACTTGATATTGAAGCTGTAGGATGTCTCACCGCTAGCTCGTTTGTGGTTCTCCTCTTTAAGAGTTTCCGAACGCATCACATTAAACCCTTGTTGAAGGAGCCACAGGTAGCCCTTGGCGGATCATGCTCGCATAATTTCTGGCGTAATCTTCAGATTTTGCCTGAAAATGATGCCCTGGCATAAATGGTGCTGCCACCACCTGATATCTTCCATAGCAGCAGAGTCCAGTACTATCTTGTAGTGGGGCTCTTGATACCTGCTGCACACCGACCAGAGCCGTCAAAGAAATGCGCGCCCTGGGACGACTGCCCGTGCTGCAAATGAGAGCTTCCCAAAAAAGGACTCGAAGCTGCGCTGAGAAATAGAGTTACGCTGGAGGGTGGCAGTAATCAGAGATCTGAGCTCAGTCAGTTTGTTGGATGGAAGCCTGGCTTGCTTGGAAACGCAGTTCAACTCTATTCCAAAAAATGTAAGACACTGAGCGGGGCCTTCTATCTTGTCTGGGGCTAGCAGTACGCCTAAAAGCATGAATGCGCGGAGCAAGATAGCCAGCTGGCGGTTAGCAACAGAAAGGCTAGAAACGGAGTTCAGAAAGTCATCTAAGTAATGTAAAAGATCACTTATGGAGAAATGATGCTTTATGATCCATTCAATAGCATCAGTAAAGGTGTTGAAAATGAAGGGACTAGAGCGCAAACCAAAAGGCAGCACTTGTTCGTAATAGTAATGGCCTTCCCAAAAAAATTCCAAGCAACGGGACATCTTTGATGCGTACTGGGATCTGCCTGAAGGCGCTTCATCAATAGTTACATATTGCATCGAAAATATATCAGTAGGTATGCCATCATTGACACTCGTCCCGAAGCGGCTAGACAGGGGGTGGATCATGCGCATTTTGCCGTTTTTCTTTGGCACTGCACCAACACCCGAGTAATGCATAAACGAGAAAGCGGGCGAAGTTAAGGGGCCAGCAGTTTCCCTTCGACTACAGGAGGCAGGTAACTGGTCTGATATAAACTGAGCGTGAAAAGCAGCGGAAGGGAGATTAGGAGAATTAACGTTAACAGTACGATCAATGGAAAAGCAAATATCGAAGCCATGATGCAAGACATGCAGAACATATCGTGAAAACTGTGGATCTGGGTGGGTAGATGGCTAGGAAGAAAAGCGGGTAACATGCAAAGGTGAGCGGAATGTTGAAGCGTGGGGAGTGGTGGCTGAAGGCAAACTATCGGAGTTGCTGGCCTTACTGAGAAGTGGTTCAGGATTTGGTCCCAGCCTTGGGACACTGCTGGCGGGAATGGTTGGCGCCGCATGTGTTGCAGACATGGAGGAAGCGGCAAGACGACTTGTGCTGGCACTGGCTGGAGTTAAAGTTACAGAAGATGATTCGGCCGCTATCAGAACGGGTGAGTGTGGACCCGTGCTGATACTGCTGGGGGCTTCTGTTCAGACGAAAAGGACACTGACTGGACGGAGGGTGCACAGTGTGGCATACTGGACATGCTGGTCTAGCCTTACCCGTGACGGATAGCTGCCACAGTTTGTTGTCGATAATGTCAATACGCTTGCCTGGCTGGAGCGAGGCTGACAGCCGAAGTTGCTGGTCATAGCTGAGCCAAGCAGCTGGCAGATACTGGCGGTTGGCTTTGAGGATGAAGGACTGGTATGCCAACAATTCGTGGAGACGGTGTGGTGCGTAAGTACAGACAACCCCATGTACAAGGTCCAGGCCTCTAGCCATGTTGCGATGTCGTGTACTCGCCGTTTGACTTGCCGACCGTCTCTGGTTTCAACCAGTTCCTTCGACTGCTCACTTCCCCCAGACTGATTGGGGTACGAAGCTCGAACGAGCGGGACTCGGTTGAGAGACAAAATTGCTTAGCCCCTCTGGCAACAGTAAGTTCAGCTCAATGAACTCACCTTTCACGATGTGATCTTCAAGTGACTTGGGCACAAGGAGGTGAGCTGCTGCAGAGGTTTCGGTACTGCTAGCCGCCGGCGCAGGTGCAATGGAGCTCAACCCGGGGATAGAAGGAGCAGGATTGGACAGGGTGGCAGTTGCCGTGGTTTGAGAGGCCGCCTCTGGTGCTTCCGATAACACTGTGCCGATTGCAGGTGATACTTCTTTGCGCACCAGATGCCGCAGTTCCTGCTGAAAGTTGTCACGATCCGAATTATCCGGGTCTAACGTAACAGCAACAGAAACCGCAGAAGCCGCAGTACAAGGAACGAAGTCCTCACGTTCGTCTACGGCTCCCTCAAGTCGGTTTATCAGGACCGATTTGGTGCCAGATGGGTCTAGGCCGCGCTTTTCGAGCTGTTCACGCAGCTCGGCGACACGCAATCTCTGCAATGACTGATTTAAACTCGTCGTATGCGATGTTCAAGCAGAAACAGCTACGGGGCAACTACGAGGCTACGGACAAACTGCAAAAGCAAGGCAGCTAAGAAAAGCTAGGAGCTGAAGAAAAAGCTAGGAGCAAAACTGTAAAAGCCAGGCAACAGCAGCGAACTCTACTTTCACAAAGGCAACACTCAACCCAAGGCATGCGGGAAATGTTTGGAGCAGAAGAAATACGAGGTGTGAGCTGCAACCTCTATTGGCGCGATTTCGGAGCTGCGCTGTGGATTAGCGCCGTGCATCTGCGTGATTAATTAGTTGAGAGTTTCCCCTCAACTTGGACATTTGGATCATTCGATTCGATCGAGATTTGACTGATTTATGATCTGTTGAAGTCTTGCATTCTTGTCAGATCAATCGCGTGCCCTACTAAAATTGCCCAACGAAACGTTGCACGTTTGGAACATTTGGGGGGGGGGGGAGGTGTTCCAGGCAACAGCTTCTGCTGAAGCCCGGGTCGTCAGAACAGTACTACCTCACCGGGAATTTAGGGTGATTGGGTGCTGCTGGGTGGTTGTGGAGGGCTCGGTGCAGACAACTCTATCTCCACAATACCGTGTACATGGGCAGCCAATCCATTCAGGTTCTCAACCCACTCGCTTGGCACAAGGGCCTCTGGGCACGCTTCCACAACTAATGACCGGGGCTTCCAGGCACACATCGCGTGCATAGGCGACACTGCTGTCGTAGAATGCGGCCGTGTACAGTGGTTGAACAGCACGAGATCCAGCTCCTTCTTCCAGTCAGATGCTTGATCTAGTATTTCCTTCATCATCGTTATGAGAGTTCGATTCATACTCTCCATGCCGCCTTCCGTATTTTTTGGATTGGATTGGATTTTTATTTATAGTGGTGACTATAACAGACAATTGCCTAATAACAATAGACCCACTCGAGGGAAAGATGCAAAAAGATATGAATAATTAATATAATAATAGACTACCGGTATTGGATAGGTGATCATGTTCGCATTTTGCATAGCTGAAAGTCATAATTACTAGCGTGAAAAAGCAAGGCATTGGGGTAACAGTTTCTTAAAACGGGCGGAGTTATCCACACAGCGAGCTAGAGGGTGCAAATCATTCCACAGCTTAGCACATTGGAAGGAAGCGCCATGACGGGCAAAGGCAGTTCTGAGCATGGGCAACTTAAGAGTGCGTGATACAAGGCTGCGCGTTGCAAGACCATTATTTAAACGCTCGAACATTTGACTTAATGTGACACTACAGCGGCCTTCCAAACAGCGCCACGTCAGATACAGTAATTTCTTGCAATACATGGTTGCCAAACGATCTAGACCAAGTCTCGCAAATAAAGGGCTTGATGGGCTACAAAACCAGTATCGTACACTGAACGCAAAGCTCGCTTTAGCATTCGTTCAAGCCTACCTAACTGGGTTAAGGAAAGGCCAGCAGAAAAACAATTTGATGCATATAGAAAATCTGGCAACACTAGGCACTTTACGAAGGTTTCTCGGCAAGTCAGCGGAATATTGTGTCGATTTCGGAACAGAATACCAATTTTACTGGCTAGTTTGGAGACCATAGAATCAACTTGAGTGCTCCAAGAAAGATCCTGGTCCAAATGTATTCCAAGGTACTTTGCACATGTCACTTGCTTGAGCTGCACTCCATGGCAGTAGACTGCAAATTGGTGGTCAGTAATATGTGGCGTAGACAGGAAGAGCACTTGTGTCTTCCGAGCATTTAGAATTAAATTGCGGTTTGACAGCCAGGTACTAATGGCTGAGACAGCTGCAGACAGGGAGTTGCTAAGCGCATTCTTCTGCGTACCGCAAACATACAATAGAATATCGTCAGCAAATTGAATAACTTTCACACAAAACTCGGAGACAATGGACTGGATCGAACGAACATAGAGTACAAAAAGCAGCGGACCAAGAACAGAGCCCTGGGGAACGCCACACATGCAGGGGAAAGGAGGGCTATAGTTCTCAGCAATGTGCACTATTTGGCGACGATTGGACAAATAGTCGGCAAACCAAACTAATGCTGAACCAGATATGCCAAGCTCAAACAAATCATTAATGAGCACTTGGTGCCTGACCTTGTCAAATGCTTTGGACATATCCACGAGCACAGCACCAGTAATTTGTCCGGCATCGCGAGCGCGAACAAACGTGTCCGTGACGAAAACTAGAGCGTCTTCCGTTGAATGTTGACGTCTAAAGCCAAACTGACAGGGAGGGTACAAATTCTCCTTGTCCAGAAATGAGGATAGTTGTCTATGGACAATTCGTTCTAACAGCTTCGACACAATTGGCAGGAGAGACACAGGGCGATAATTTCCCGGATCTTGAGGATTTCCAGCCTTGAATACCGGCGTGACATGTGCTAACTTCATGCCGTCCGGCACAGAACCAACAGCAAGAGATGCATTAAATATCAATGTTAAGGAGGGAGCTAGCAAATCAACCTATTGACACCGAACTGAAGGATGTAAAACCTTTAGGTCCCACTGGGCCCTGTGGAAGACACAGTTCAGGTGCTCGTTGTTGATCACTGACAACATCAGCAAATACACACCCAATGTTGCTTGCAGAGCATTGTGGAACGGATTGAACACGTTGTCTTCCGGATAACTCGTTCAAAACCTTCCACGTTTTCCTGGGATTACCTTGAACACTGGTGAACTTAGACTGAAAAAAATTCGTCTTCAATTCACGGTTCATACGAGTCACGATACGCCTGGCTTCTTTAAACGCATCGTAATCAGTCTGGCACTTAGATTGCAGCCATTTCCGATGAGCGTGGTTACGTCGTCGTATCAACAGGAACAAATGTTCATTGACCCATGGTGAATGCTGTCTTGGTCGGGAAGACGCGTGGCGCAATGGAGCATGTGCATCAAGAATGGGCACAACCTTAGTCAGCCACTGTTGCCACATGTCATCGCAGGACCCACGAAGTTCACAGAGGTTGGCGCAAGATATATCCATACGAAGTGATGCCAAGTCCATTCTCTTGAAGTTTCGATAAAGTCGCTGAGAAGGCAATGCTGTCGGCACTGGTTTAACACAAATCTTGGTTGCAATAGCACAGTGGTCGCTGAACGGAACTGGACACACATCAGGCGGGGATATGATTTGAGCTGTACTATAGACATGATCTAATAGAGTGCAGCTCCCTTGCAGCGTTATGCGTGTTGGAGATTTTACAAGTTGATGCAGGCCTAAGCTGGTTGTGATGTCATGCAAGGAAGCATGCTGGGATGTGGGAGATTGACTGACCAGATCAACATTAAAGTCACCACAAAGCAGAATATTCTTGGCTTCTCCCGATGCCTTGTGTAACATGGCCTCGAAAGTCTGCCAGTAAGCTAGTGACTGACTCGGTGGGCGGTAAATACACCCGACAAGAAGAGGTTGTGGGTGAGCTTTGATCTCTACCCAAATGCATTCAACGCCATCGGCTGTTAAGTCGGGACGTAGGTGACTAAACAGTGAGTTATTAACATACAAACATACACCACCTCCGGGTTTGTCGCGCCTGTCAAGCCGAAATAAAGTATAGTTTGCGATTGACATCTCCATCGACGGAACGGAGTTGTTAAGCCACGTTTCACAAACAGCAGCAATGTCAGTTTTTGTGTCCGATATCAATTGGGACAAGTCAGTAAGTTTATTACGTAGACTGCAAATATTCAGGGACAGTGTCCGTATACATCCAGGGTAGAACGGGGTTGCGCCTGGGTTCATTTTACTACTACTAGCCATGGTTAATCTTCAGTACTTTGTTCCTTCGTCGGCATGGACGCCTCGTCATGGAAGCGCCACTTTCTGACTGTGTGGCCGATGGTGGCAGGCCAAAACGCAGGCGTGAGTACGGTGTTGATGACATCAGCCGGAATGGTAACTTTTGCGTATGCTGTGCCGAAATAACGATTTGTGGCAATTGAACAGCGGATGATGTCAATGTTACGATCTGCACAGTACCTGACAATAGATTGCGCCTCACAGCCAACTTCAACATTTCCTACATGCAGCACTGCAAGGCGTTTGCGTTCTACTCCACTTAGAACACCTGGGGCTGCTGTTACAGTCACCTCCTTCACATACTTCGATGTGACAGATGAACGTACATGTAGTTCAGTACTGCCAGTAGCACTCGTGCCGGGATGTGAAGATGACCCACCTGATGCACGTGGGCGGTTTGGGCGTCGTGGACCTTGGGTTTGCCAGGACGAGTTCGAATCTTCAGTGCTGCCAGTACTCATACGAGCGGGTTTGTCGGTTTGCTTGGTCTGCTGGGTGTCGGTGGCAGTTTGCATAGACTGATGCTGTACATGTTTGTGGGAGTACGGTTTGGGTTCACAGGCTGGGGCTGGAGCAGACTGCGCTACGGTAGCGTACTGACGGTTCCTAACGTTAGCTGTGCTTTGCGTCTTCGCGCCCTCCTGCTGCCCTTCGTTTTTCATCGTTGCAATTTCCTGCTGTATGTGCTGCCGTATCTGGGTGACGAACTGCTCCTGTCTTCACACGCACGCCGAACTGGGTGAGGAGGGCCCGGACAAGAGTATTCTGGAACTCGGTCCCTTTGCCCAATCTGATCTTTTCGGGCGGACCCCAACTGCAGCAGATACTAGTCAGCGCTCCTGCAACACTTGCAGCATCATTTCGCCATAGTGGCTTCACCTCGACCCACCTTCTAAACACATCAGTGCAGACGAGTACGCCGTGGTACTGTCCGCTGTGGTCTGCACTAAGCTCTAGTGTCTTCACTTGCAGAACACTCCAAGGGCGACCGGGGCCTCTTGGGCAGTAGGTGGCACCCTCTCTCCACCATGCCCATTTGCTTGACAGCTACGGCAACATTTTTGGCAGCGTGAGTTCATACCGGGGAAGTAGCAGATACCGAGCAACATCTCATACATCACTGCCCAGCTACCATGGCCAGACATCCGATGCGCTTCTTCCACACATGTGGTGTCAGGATTCTGGGATGATCGACACAGTCACATTCCAATTGCTCTTGGCTGCTTTGGCACAAGGGACGTCGTCCAACACTGGGAAATATTTCTCTCGCCTATCCATTTGGTTTCCATAGTCGTTTGGGTGAATCCCATTACTCGCAATTGTATCATCCAAATTGGGTATTTTTATGCGCTCGTGATCCCGTTGTTCCTATATGGGAACATACCTCTAACTCAGCTATCCTTGTTCTGATTTAAAAAAGATTTTGCCACGTGGGTTATACAACCAAAATACACTTGTGTGGAAAGTTTCGTAATGATAGGGCAATTTCTTGATGGGTCGGGATGATAAAGGTTAACTGCACGATGCCACAACACAACTTCACTACAACAGTCTCGCTCACAACTTCACTACAACAGTCTTGTCCATATTGCACTACGCTGAGTACTGGCCTGCTCCCGCCCTGAATATTTGTTTAGCCTTCACCACGAGGCATTGGCCCACAGTGGCAGTCGTTTCTTTTTTCTTTTTGTTTTGTTTTCTCCTTTTACTTTCTTCGTCACTGCCTAAAAAACAGTCGAGACGGTTTTTTGCCCACCAGTTTTTTGGTGCGAATTACTTTCCTTGAGGCATTCCTTTCCGGCTATCTCGGAAAGGAACGCTCGTGAATCCTGAATTCTTAGAACAAATTTGTTTTGATTACTTCTCCAAGTTGTATGAAGACCAAGAACGTGGTCAAACTTTCTACCGGCTGGATTCTCCAGCCACGAGCAAACCATCCGCTCCGTTAACTGACTGGAGTCTAACATGGACCCTGTTTCAAAATAACCTAAGAAAATGCAGGAACAAGTCAGCTCCTGGTTCCAACGGCATTCCGTACATTACTGTAAAGTAAGAAACTTCGCTAGAGATTAAATTTAACGATGGTAAGATCTTCTTTGCCATGCTGTCCAAGATACTCGCCATATGTTGGTGAATGAGTATTTTGATGGCATGACACAGAAAGGTTTCCTGCCAGGAATGTCGGGCTGTGTGGAACATGCGAGTCTGTGTAGCGAAGCCATGAAAGACTTGAAGAGGAACAAGCGCTCCATAGCGATTGTGTGAAGAGACCTAAAGAACGCATTCGGATCAGTAAAGCACAATTTAATTCAAGCGGCATTGCATCGGTACCATAATAATAATAATAATAATAATAATAAACACAGCTCGCATCTTCCCTGAACCTGTTAGACAGGAGCAGAGTCGACGCATCTGTCAACAGTGTCAAGCCAAGTTAGTCTATCTCCTGCAGCTTGGAGAGCACTCTCAAGGAGAGATCCGCTGCATTCAGGTCGTGCCGAATCGTATCTATCCACCGCAATGGCGGACGGCCACGTTTTTTTACGTCGTTTGTGTTGATTGATAGCTCCAGTGCTTGGAACGAGGCGGATTCCGGACCCTCTTGCACCACTTGGCCAAACCACAGCAGCCTGCGTCGCCGGCATGTGGCACTAACTGGAGATTGTTTTGTTTCTGTGTATAAGTTGTTATTGGTGATGCGTTGCGGGTAGACAATCTGCAGCAGTACTCGTAGCTTCCTCCGTTGCCATTTGTCCGGTTTGTCGTTCAGCAATTTGGACAGAGTCCACAATCCGCAATTGTATAGAAGGATCGGCATTATGAGGCAGTTAAACATACACAGTCGGGATTGAAAGTAATGCCGTCTCCAAGAAATCGAACCAAACGCCCTGTTTGCTTTTGAGATTCTCATGTCCACGTCTTCTGCAGAGCCCAATAGAGAACCCAGGAGTTTGATTGATCTCCATTCGTTGCTGTTTCTTGCAACATCAACATATTCAGTTTTCTGTGTATTGAGCTTGAGGTTGTCTTCGTTAAATATAGGTTCACACTCAGCAACAAGAGCCTTCGCCTCATCGTCATTTCGGTTATGCAGAGTAGTATCGTCAGCGTACTGCGTTGTTGGAGCAGGCATTGGTGAGCGACTTGTGCAGCTCTCCCTGATCTTGCGCATTATGCCTTCTGCATATGTTATGAACATAATAGGGAACATCGGGTCTTCCTGGACCACTCCGATGTTAGTTGGGAAAGGGGGACTCAGGGAGCCACTCAGCTTGATCCTGGCTATCGTGTTGGAAAGTAGAGACTTGATGGTTGTTGTGCTGATATTTGCTTCCTTTGAACTGTCAAGTGCTGTATCGGTACCATATCCCACTGAAAATCAGAAGACTTGTATTTTCTTACTACGAGCATCTCACTGCTTTCGCACAAAAGCCCCAGACCCGGACGTTCCGGTACAGTATTGGTGTGTTACAGGGATGCCCTCTGTCCCCCAGACTGTTCAATATCACCTGACAAGTCCTCCTCGATGCCCTCCAGGAAACCCTACAGGCACTTTCATACAATTTCAAGCGGACAGATATCACAGTTTATCACTGCTTCTAACACTGGTTTCGCAGATGATTTAGCCGTTTTTTGTAACAGAACCCATGGCGCACAAAATAAACTAGATGTTGTTGACAAGTTTTTGTCCTGGTCACAAATGGAAGCTGCCCCACATAAATGCAGGACCTACGCGGCAAAACTAATTAACAACAAGTACACCTGTTTCGACCCCGGCCTTACATTTTCCAGCAAGGATGTACCTCGGCTTAATGGTCAGCAATTCAAATTTCTGGGGAGAAATTTGACGGACAACGTGAAAGATCTCGAAATTTGACTGACAACGCACGGACAACGCAAAGATCTCGTTGACCTTACTAGATGCCTCTTAAAAATGGTGCATGAAACCCACATTGTCGGTCACCAGAAACTCTGGCTCTATGAACATCGGATCATCGCGAAAATATCATGCCACCTAGAGATACTTGACCTGTGTCACAGTTTTGCCAAAATGATTCATCGCATCAGCCTCTCCTTTATTGAAAAGTGGGCAGGCTTCCCAAGGCTGCATTCACCGCCATCCTCTTCACCGGAAATCGAGAATGGGCCAGGCCTCTGGCTCACGTGTAACACTATGGAAACAGCAGAAAACTATTAAGAGAGCATGTCTGAGAAAACCAGAACATATGTGCAAGTCGATCTCTCAGATTTCGCTCAAATTTTGCAGGTAGGTTTGCTTTGGGGTGTAGATCGACATTCCAAAGCCCGCACAAAATCTTTTGAAGGGAACCATGAAATTGGCATACCCCTCAATATTCGCCCAATATTGGCACGATTTATGGGTCTACAAACGAGCTACGGCACAGCTTACAAGAACAAGCTACGAACAAAACTCCATCAAGTCAACATTACCTCACCTTAGAAGAGTTCTTGGGGCAGCACCACTTAGCCACGCCAGCATCCCAGAAGACGAGGGCAATCATCCCTTGACGCCACAAATGATCGTCTTGAAAATAGCCAAATTACAAGCGCTGATAAAACTGCGAGCTACGTCCTCAATTAGCAAACACTAAACACCGGCAGATAGTAGAACACCTCTTCTAGCACTGAGGACATGTCCCCCATCATCCTTTTTGGGTTTTCTTGAAATAAACAATTTTGAATTTGTCCACTCGACCATTCTGAAATACGTCCCAACTCATACCTGCGCAGGAAAGCTCGCCCCTCCGCGACGTCTAGTCAGCAATTTCTACTCCAACACCACTCCCAACGCTGCAGAACAAAGTGTATTGTTGACTCTGACAAGGAAAAGCAGCGGTGATCACTTGTCACTCCAAACGACAAGCTTCTCCTTGCGCCACCAACATTTTTCGGTGCAACAGTTGATGCAAAAGTGACTGAATTTTTGCGTGTAGTTTTTGGATTTTACTGCAAGAGGAATGAAGAAATCACGTGCATCGTGACGTAGAATAATGCTTTCTGGTGCACGACACAATGCACATGATCACGATCGTTCCCGAGGCGCTATTCGAAACGGACCATGAGGGAGGAGGTAAGATGCATTATATTTCTTTCATGCTCTGCTCAGAACATTCAGAAACTATCGTTATAGCACTAGCAGTATTGCATTGGCAATAATTCTTTGAGATATTTCCTCTTGCAGTAAGAACAGGGATGCATTTTTTCACACTAACCTCGCTCATCCCGAACAGGTTACATGGTTCAACAGGAACTACGGCTGGTTTACATGCTGATGATCCACGTAGATCTGCAACAGCAAGGAATGACCGTTGTTCATGCCATCAACTAATACTTAGGTCGCTTGGAGTTGACCAGCGCGCGGCCTACACTGGTTGCATGGGGTATGTGGCGCGCACACAGATTTCTTACGTCATGAACAACGTGATTTGGACCCTACTCGCCCTAGTCTGTGTGCTGCATGTTGAGGGAAAGTCCCGGCTGGAAGGCCTACAACACGACATGCGTGCTCTTGAGCTGGACATCAAGATGCACTTGATCCGATCTTGATCAACGGTTGATCCATGTAAGTGCAGGTGCGCTTGATCAAGGTGACTCGGAACAACCCGCGATATTCATGTTAAAACAAAATGGCGTCACGATTTATTGAAAGTGGTATAGTTGGTGGAACGAGTGTTCAAACCCATTTGAACTTCATACTGTTCGTCTTCTTTTTGACATGCTCCCTTTCCATCGTCCTTAGCTTTTGTTTGTTGAGAGCTGTTTTGGCTTTCTCCTATACCTCTGGGGGATGCCAAGTGATGGTTTTGAGAGGCTGGTGATGGCTGTGAGCGAGAGTTTGCCGATCGGCGTCGTCCTCGCTATAGCGATGAAAATACTAGCTACTGCGCACCTGGCAGATATCACAACACGTCGGAGCGTCCAGGAGCAAAGGAATCTTGGGTTTTCACTGGAATCTAGTTCCTCCAGCATCGTGTAGCCCACCGTCGGTGAATGGCGGTCCAGAAAGGTCGAACCTGGTCTTCTGCAGCATCTCGCAGTCCTGCGAGGCACACTGAATACGCCTGTCATGTATTCTACAAATAAAAATCACGAAGTTGTGGACTTTACAGTGATGAGTCTATCCTGTATGCTGCAAAAGACGCAGGAAATGTGACTGGTGTCTGTACACTCAGTGACTGGACGCCAACACCCCAGTCTTCTCCTGCAGGATCTGTTTGACATTGACATTATGCAGTAGGTCGGCATTGACCTGGTTTGGCAGCTATCGTTATAGTATCTGCCTGGTTGGATGTAGCAGGTTGGTGTTTGCTCGTCGTCCAGTCCGGAATTTTCTTGTAACTCACGGTGGAGTACGCGCAGGGTTTGTGATCATCCCTGTTCACTTCAATATTATCAAACACAACGTTCCCTTTGTCACTCATCTTATCCTGAGTACTGAATTTGCTGACAATATTGCACCATACTTGTCACAACCTACCGCCACTGCTGGCGGTGGCGACTGGTTCGTCAATGGCGGTGACCAGGCTGACTGACTAGCTTCGAGACAGCGGCCTCGTTGTCAATCCCGCGGCAGCCTAAAGGTTGATTTTATTCATCCAGCCTTAGCGCCATGTTGACGATGCCCTAGTGACTGTGTGTCATGGATTGCCTTGCCATCAGCGGTCATTGCCGTCCACCTTGATGCAGCCCTCAACAACTGGCTCAGCCCATGGGAGTCTCAAGTGGACAAAATTGTTGCCAAAGTACCTCAGAATACTGGTGCATCGTGGTGTAGGTGAGCACATAACTAGGACTTCCCAGCGTCTATTTGTCCAGGCTGCGATACTATGTGACATGCTGTACTGCACATTCTTTTCAGCACTGCAAGGCCGGCAGCTGGACCGACTGCAGGGGCCGCGCACATGCAGGCCGCCTGTTGCCAGTGCAGCATTCTGGAACGTTCCTTCCTTCTGAGATCAGTGGAATAATAACTTTCTTTGCTTCAAAGCAAGTTGCTTGCCTTTCTGTTGTGCTCACAGTGTCCTTACAACAATAACCTATAGCAATGTTTTATTTTCCTTTCCATTCCCCAACCAATGAATACTACGATGTTGATTCTATTTCTTCATACTTTGGTGTGTGCCCGCGCACGCACGTGTGTGTGTATACCTCACTCGCCACTCGAAGTTCTGTTCCCCATCACTGGAACACTGCCTGTTCTTTCAGGACCTGCCATCATCTGCGGATGGGCATTCAATAATTGTATTGTGTGTGTGTTTCATTCAGAATCAGATCCGCTATCATTGCTATTAGAGAAAATCTGTGGGTTCACATCCAGTGCATTTTTAGATCTGCGTGGTTTTCTCGCCACGGGCGCATACATGGGACATTGTGTGTGTGTGCCTCTGTGTGTATGGGGATATTGTCTGTATCGGCTTTTGGTACTAATGTTCAGGTCTGTGCTTGCATGTGTGAACATGAAATTGTTCGGTTCTGTGCATGCTATTGCTATGTTGTATATTATTGTATGTATGTTTGCATTTCCACGAACAGTGTAGACGAGCGTGGAGAGTGCATTCATCCCTCATCAACCACTTCCCCTTGGGCTTATGAGAGTTTTTTCTGCGTACCTCTCTGATACTGTATTGATGCCGGCACCTGTACCTCGATGTGTTCCTCTATCTGCAGTCGCCTTTAACCTTCGGTCAAGTTAACGTTTATTGTGCTCTATTTATCGTGCGAATCAAAATAAACAATAATAAAACAAGTCGTGCTAGAGTGACGACATGTGCGTGTAGTAGGGTTGATGCGATGGGACGTTATAAATAGGTGGAACAGAACACACATTGGGCAGATTGATTGGGCATCATTGATTGTGCTCAGTCTAAACAGTGAACATAATAATTATCTCCAGTGACAGACTGCAGCGGCTAGCCTCCAATAGGTAGCTGGCACTAGTCGCTACTGCTTGTTTGACAGGTGCCGCCAGAACCCCTGTTGTGTCATGCTATAGATGCACATGCCCTGTACTGGGGCATACTGAGGTACTTTGATTTTGTTGACTGCATGTAGACAGCATCCAATAGTAGTACTCGTAGACCTTGGCTCTTTGTAGGTCAACCACCATCGCATGGATCGATCGGTGACTATGCACTTGGAGGTTGGAATAGCCCGCGCTGAACAGATCTTGCCATGGCCCAGGGAGTGAACTCGCTTACTCGACTATCCCGGTTTTAGTTAACCAGCATGAGTGGTGCAATTTGTCCATACCATGTTGCGAGCTCACAGTTGTTTGGGCAGGTTTTGAGCTGCACCACGAAACAAAGCGAAATAACGGCGTGACTGTAGAGCAAGGAAGCGGCGAGACGGCACTTCCAGGACGAGACAGGCAGTAGAGATGTGTTCACAGCACGAGCAACCTCTCAGACCCTGCCGGTACTCCACAGTTACAAGAAAATGTCGGACTGGACGACGCGCCAATGCAAACCTGCTACATCCACCCAGGCAGATAGCTGCCAAACCAGGCCAATGTCGACCCACTGCATACCGGTATGTCAATGTCAAACAGATCCTGCAGGAGAAGACTGGGATGATATTGGCGTCCAGTGTACGGACACCAGTCACATTTCCTGCGTCTTTTGCAGCATACAGGGTAGACTCATCACTATAAAGTCCACTACTTCGTGATTTTTATTTGTAGAATACATGACAGGCGTATTCAGTGTGCCTCGCAGGACTGCGAGATGCTGCAGAAGACCAGTTTCGACCTTTCTGGACCGCCATTCACCGACGGTGGGCTACACGATGCTGGTGGAACTAGATTCCAGTGAAAACCCAAGATTCCTTTGCTCCTGGACGCTCCGACGTGTTGTGATATCTGCCAGGTGCGCAGTAACTAGTATTTTCATCGCTATAGCGAGGACGACGCCGATCGGCAAACTCTCGCTCACAGCCATCACCAGCCTCTCAAAACCATCACTTGGCATCCCCCAGAGGTATAGGAGAAAGCCAAAACAGCTCTCAACAAACAAAAGCTAAGGACGATGGAAAGAGAGCATGTCAAAAAGAAGACGAACAGTATGAAGTTCAAATGGGTTTGAAAACTCGTTCCACCAACTATACCACTTACAATAAATCGTGACGCCATTTTGTTTTAACACGCATACGGTCCACTGCTGAACCGTGATGTACGAGACCTGGCATTCATGTGTCACGAAGCACGTGATTTCATCATTCCTCTTGCAGTAAAATCCAAAAAACTACACGCAAAAATTCAGTCACTTTTGCATCAACTGTTGCACCGAAAAATGTTGGTGGCGCAAGGAGAAGCTTGTCGTTTGGAGTGACAAGTGATCACCGCTGCTTTTCCTTGTCAGAGTCAACAATACACTTTGTTCTGCAGCGTTGGGAGTGGTGTTGGAGTAGAAATTGCTGACTAGACGTCGCGGAGGGGCGAGCTTTCCTGCGCAGGTATGAGTTGGGACGTATTTCAGAATGGTCGAGTGGACAAATTCAAAATTGTTTATTTCAAGAAAACCCAAAAAGGATGATGGGGGACATGTCCTCAGTGCTGGAAGAGGTGTTCTACTATCTGCCGGTGTTTAGTGTTTGCTAATTGAGGACGTAGCTCGCTGTTTTATCAGCGCTTGTAATTTGGCTATTTTCAAGACGATCATTTGTGGCGTCAAGGGATGATTGCCCTCGTCTTCTGGGATGCTGGCGTGGCTAAGTGGTGCTGCCCCAAGAACTCTTCTAAGGTGAGGTAATGTTGGCTTGATGGAATTTTATTCGTAGCTTGTTCTTGTACGCTGTGCCGTGGCTCGTTTGTAGACCCATAAATCGTGCCAATATTGGGCCAATATTGAGGGGTATGCCAATGTCATGGTTCCCTTCAAAAGATTTTGCGCGGGCTTTGGAATGTCGATCTACACCCCAAAGCAAACCTACCTACAAAATTTGAGCGAAATCTGAGAGATCGACTTGCACATATGTTCTGGTTTTCTCAGACATGCTCTCTTAAATGACACATTATCAAGCACAGCAAAGACCACAACATCGTTCATCTGTATTGCCATCACAGAAAACAAGAACAAACGTTTACCCGTAGGTTCTCGCCGGTTGTGGAATTGGAATGTGCCGAAACGGCCGTATCGGACATGCCTGCTTCACGACCGCCCAGAGCCGGACTGGGTTTCGTGACACCAAAAGCACCCGTGGTAAAACCAAGGAAACAAATCCTCAATACAATCAGAGAAGGCGACTGCCAGGAGCAGCTCCGGCACCTAAAGGGCCTACAAATTCAAGAGGCCTGGACCAAATGGGCAGACACAATGTTCGAGGACATGACATGGCGGAAACTCTTATACGAGGGCTATGGACAGACGATATCGTTCCAAATGAACGCGATACTTAATACTCTGCCTTCGCCCGACAATCTGAGACGATGGGGCAACTCTGTTGTGGACCAGTATTGCCCTCTTTGTCAGCGGACATCAACACTGAGGCCCATTCTCACCGCCTGCCCTTCCTCACTCCATCAGGTACACGTGGCGCCATGACAATGTGCACAAGCAAATCAGCAAATTCATGACAGAAGTAGTATCAGCAAAGCAAAAGTTGTCAAATACCGAACAAACTACCACTACAGTCCATTCAGAAAAATATGGATTTCTAGCTTTTGGCCATTAATGGGTCAAACGTTGAGTTTTTTTAGAATTTTTTTCTGAAATCCCCTATGGAATCCCCTTCCAATTATGTTTCTGAAGTCTATGTCTTCAAAAAGCAAGCCATAATGAGAATAAGTTTTGCCCCAAAAGCACTGAATTGGGAAAATCCATCAAAATCCAGGCCGTTTGACCCTGCCTGCAACAGTGCATTGTACGGTTCGAACCCCAGTTCAGGTACCCTTGTTGGACCCTTTTTCAAATTTCAAATTTCACAGCACTGCACTGTGTACGATAAAATCTTGAAAAATCGCCTAATACGGGAGCTCGCCAGAGCCAGGGACCATCTTTTTTTGAATGGACTGTAACGGTACATACATTACCTTCTGTAAACCGTGTCAAAACATCCCCCGTGGCGAGTTACCTCAGCGGAAACGTCTGAGCGATGTTTTTTGTCGGGATCACATGATCGGCGGCTTCTTTCAGATCTGGATGCGAGGCTAGTATTCCCACACTTTATTTCACCTACCACGTGTCGTCCAGACATAGTTCTCTTCTCAAAGAAACTGAGAAGGGTGCTTTGGCTGGAACTGATGGTGTGTAGCGAAGACCGCATCCTCCAGTATAGGGAGAAGAAGCTGTCACGGTTTCGCCACTTCAAACAGGAGTGTATGAAGAATGGCTGGGAAGTCGAGGCCCTCACAGCGGAGGTGGGGGCTAGAGGAGCCATTTCCAGCAGCCTGGACGGTTTGGCACGAGCATTGGGCTTGTGTAAGGAAAAACAGCGCCAATTAAGAAGAAACTGCAGAAACGCAGCACTAAATTCCAGCTACGTTATCTGACTGAGGCGACGTGAGAAGGCTTGGTGTGACTGGCCACTGTTTTAAAAGTCCCCGAGAGGCAGTTTGTCGGCGCTTGGTTGTCGGACAGCCACAAAGCGAGGATAGTTGGGTACCCTTCAAATCTTAGTTTTAACTCGCCACACCGGCTTCTAAAGTGCCGGGGATGGGTGTTCGCCAACCAAGTCGAGCCTTCTTTCGTTTTTTTCTAGTCTACTTGCTTGTGCTGTGCCGCGCTGGAGCGAGTCTATCTGTAGATGCTTTCGCCGCATAGAGCTACTGTTGCACAAACTTGCAACACTGCGCGCCGCTATTCGCTGTATGATTTCGCAGCACCTAGCTGCTGTGTAACTGCACGACGCCACAACACAACTTCACTACAACAGTCTCGTCCACAACTAAACTCCAACAGTCTCGTCCATATTGCACTACGCTGAGTACTGGCCTGCTCCCGCTCTGAAGAGCTTTTTAGCCTTCACCGTTTTTGCTCAAACCCAGGCATTGGCCCACAGTGGCATCCGCTTCCCTTTATTTCTTTTCTTTTTATCCTTTTACTTTCTCCGTCACTTCCTATAAAACAGCCGAGACGTTTTTATACTCACCAGTTTTTTTTGGTGTGAATTACTTTCCTCTGTTTTTGGTGCACAACAACATCTCTGGTGTAGCCTGCCGTGTCTTCGTTATTGTGCTCCCCTCTATGTTCTACTGTTGTGCAAACCCCCTTTCTTGTCGGTCTCATTTTGCCCTGAGATATTTGATACAGTCAGAGTGATAATATCATTATGACGTTCATCATTTACTCCCTCGTCACTGGACGGTTCTGTCTGTTTGGTTTTACTGTATTCAAATAAAGAAAACATTAACATTAACATTGAATAGTATTATTTGTTTGAAGTTGTAGTAACTTACCTCCTGTCAATTGTCCAGTTCTCCCTTTGCGTCTTCCTTTAGTCCCTTCGCCCTCTTATGTTGTCATAGCTGCTGCCTGAAACGTGCATTCCAAACTTGATCCCGTTGACGTATTCAAAAGCAGCCACAAAATTGCGTTTGATATGTCTGGTCGTTTGAAAAATGGCGTTTTTGGAAAATATTGAAACTCTTTAAAGGCTTTAATCATTAGATCGATGGAGCAAACGAGTAATCGGTATACAAAATGTTGCGATCGTTTCAGCCCTATGAGTCAATACCCATCAGTCCCCCGTGTGCGTGTGTACTTGTGTGTGTGTGTGTGTATGTGTGTGTGTATGGGTGTGTGTGTGTGTATGTGTGTCTATGTGTATGTGTATGTGTATGTGTATGTGTATGTGTATGTGTATGTGTATGTGTATGTATGTGTGTGTTAGTGTATGTGTGTGAGTGTGTGTGTATGTATGTGTGTGTGTGTATGTGTATGTGTGTGTGTGTGTGTGTGTGTGTGTGTGTGTGTGTGTATGTGTACTTGGTCCGACTCATCGCAAATGTCGCTTATCTATCGCCACTAACCTTATCAGGCCAATTTTCCCAAAAGGGAACATATCTTTCCGCATGCGATTTGGCAAAGGGAAATTCATTTTTCCTCCGCATTTTCTGTTTATATTATACATATCTAGAAGGTTGATGATCATGAATCTTGGAATATTTGTCAGACTTTTGAAATTTTCAAGTATCGGAATATAACGCGAGATGTCGTGAATTTTCGGTATTCGGCCGTACTTCAGAAATTGAGAATTCTGGTGTGAAAAAAAGTCTTTATCAGACTAATCCACACGTAGAAAGTGCACTCTGCCTCTATGGCCACTATGGCCACCCAACTGGCCAGAAGATTCACCGGAAATTTGGTCACGGCACATAGAAAACCGCCGTCTTTCTTCGATGTTCCCAAAAGGGAACGTTGGCCTGATCCGAGACCCAGATATACCTCATTTCACCTGATTTTAGGAAACAGTGTATCTAGCGCATATACCATGTTTGTAACATCCGTAAACGTGGATATAATTATAACTAATGGAGCCTTTTGATGGTGATTAGACCGTCTCCATGGTAACCAAATTTGGTCATAATATTTGTGATTCACGAAGAGGATGCGGAATACAGCAATGCTTTGCGAGCCTGACATTTGCCAAAATAAAGATTGCTAAACAATCTCCAAAAGGATATACTTCTGAAGTAGGTTTTCTTTTGTGTAACAAGATTCACTTGAACAATATTCAGCAAAGTAAGGATGCTTTACGCCGTTCTCCTGGATTTTCGATATAGGGGTAAGGAATCCTGCAGCTTCAAAACTCGAAAAGAAGTGGTGAGCACACTTGGTCCTTCCCTGAGCACTGCAAACTCGCAACTCAATTCACTGCATAGCGCTATTGATTCAGTGATTCTGATGCAGTGAATTTGCTGTGCCCAGGGAAAGAGCATGTGTGCTCACCACTTCTCGTTGATCTGAACGTGGACGATGAAATAGAGTAGTAATCAGATGATTCAACGGATGATAAGGGTTTCGTCGAACTTGCAAGAGATATGGAACTAGACAACTACCAAGTGACGAATTGGAGAGGATGTTGGTGCCTGTCCTGTTGATAGTGAGTACGACGGCCAAAAAACGCCAACCCGCTAGAGTAACGCGTTGGGTGAAATAGACTGGTGTTTACAATAGGCGTCCTGAAACTGAACTGGACAAATACCTTCATGATCACCACGAGATCACTACAGCATCACCCACTTGCCAATCGCGAGATATACACACCCTATACATCTCTAAACACTATTGGACGCGTAAGTACTGCGCGATACCCGCGATACGGACAAGGCCAACATTAGCTCGGAGACCGACAGTCTTGAGAGATTCATTGTAATTCTTTTTGACTGGCTCCACATTCTTACAACTGATCTAAGAATGCCAATTTTTCAAGCAGCCGTGAGCCCCAAGCCGATGTCCTACATCCAATTTCATCCCGAGATCGCCGTCCTATTTTATTATAGCTGATCTCGCCCAGAACCACCAGTGTCTTGCTATTGATGTGCAATATAAGGGCGTTTGACAACACAGAATGTGGACAACACAATGTCGTTGTAAATGGTGAAGACAAACCACGAAATGTTACTTTTCTAAGTGTGGAGTTTGACTGCATTTCGATCGTGGATCGAATGCCACGTGTATACGAGACGCGATTGGTAGCAGACGAAAACACTAATAAACATTGCTGGACACTCCTTGACGACTATTACATATTTTTTCTTCTCCATTACTGCTTGTTCATGTTTGCATTGTTCCACAAACACTTTGAAGACAACATAATTCGTTATATCATATTGCATCTTCCCTTCACAAAAACAAGGGGCATTTTGGTACGCGATCCGGCCAACATTCCCTTTTGGGAACATATAATATTTCCATAACGCATGGAGATATTCAGTTCAAACTTATAAACATGTTTAATTGGTCCAATACAAGCAGAAACAAAAGAAAAAAACTGCAAGAATACGCTGAATTCTTGTGACGGCCAAATTGGCACTAAGAACAGGATTTTTTACCGCTCTGTGAAATTTCCAACAGGCATAGTGAGGAAGCATGATACATGAATACTCTCCGCCACAAGAAAAAATTTCACCAATGGAATCAGGTGAAGCATGTCGAAGAAAGGAAGCAAGTTAAGCAAAATGCACGAAATAAATCAGCGAAGGAGCGCGTTCTTGCACTCGCACTAGTAATAAAGCTACAGATTTCATTCAACTCTGCATCTCTCGCAGAGCCGTTACATGAGCTGACATTTTCTGGTGTCTAGCTGCTAGCTGGCGTAGACTGGTAGAGTATCTCTTGCGTTCTCAGCCTATCGTATGGCAGCAATGGGAAAGAAACAGTTGTGGCTGTCACTTCGGTGCTTGAAGGAACCGTGGGCAGTGTGACCTGTGTGTCACCACAGTGTGTTTCAACAAAGCCTTCGAATGAGGCGTACATGCCTCTCCAGACAGCTGTCATACGCTCCGCTGGATACGCTGGCCACGACTCTTGTAATGCGGCTGCTAGGTCCACCAAGGGAACAACCAACACGTCGGCCGGGCGCATCGCATCAAAAACACCTTTCCCTCTTCAGCTCAACACTCATACTCCTCTTCCATGCAAGCGTGCCTGTCACGCTCTCCAGGCCAGGATGTCAGTTGCCCCTGCTACAGTTCCGGTTTTCGGGTCGCTGCGGTTGCCTTTTGGCAACACAGACAGTGAATGGCCAGATTCCCACTTCCCAAAAAAGTCAAATACATCGCGATTCAAAGCGCTACAATCGCGAACATTTTTTCTTTGGTGCCTCCTTTGATCTTGCCATCACGATCTTCCAAGCAAAAGTAAGTTAGATATCGTGATTGGACTGGGTTTTACCCGTCAAAAAGTGCGTGGGGGATACGCGACAATTGCGATGAGCCGGACCAAGTATGTGTATG
This sequence comes from Sycon ciliatum, assembly GCF_964019385.1. Taxonomy (NCBI): domain Eukaryota; kingdom Metazoa; phylum Porifera; class Calcarea; order Leucosolenida; family Sycettidae; genus Sycon; species Sycon ciliatum. The sequence goes on from NC_088653.1 coordinate 10,271,732, forward strand.
TGTATGTGTATGTGTGTGAGTATGTGTGTGTGTGTATGTGTGTGTGTGTGTGTGTGAGTGTGTGTGTGAGTGTGTGTAAGTGTATGTGTATGTTTGTCTGTGTGTGTGTAATCCTAGCACCATTTACTATGTCTAACGAAGCTATTCGCTATCATTGTTTCTGCGATGGGCAGGTCTGAGATCTGAGGTCTGTGTGTGTGTGTGTGTGTGTGTGTGTGTGTGTTTGTGTTTACGTGTGTGTTTTTGGATGTGTGCGTGCACATGCATGTGTGTGTGTTTGTGTGTATGCATCAACATGTGTATGTATGTGGGTATGTGTGTACATGTCTTGTCTTTACTTTTGCTGCTACTTCCAGTTTGGTGACACACCATTACATGTTGCAGCACATTATGGTTATGTTTCTGTAGTAGAATATCTTCACACTTCTGGACATTCGCTGGAACCAAAGGATAATGTAAGTCATTATTATTATCCGTGATGCATTCTTGTTTGCATATGAGTAGAAAGAAGAATTACGCAGGTGAATAAATTCAGTGGGTATTGACAATGCCTGTGGGTCTGTTTTACGCTTGAAATTCACAATTGGCAATTTTTTTATGTCCACAAAAAAGTTTTGTGCGATTCAAATATGCTATAATACTGAGTGGTAGCACAAAGTTCAGGCTGTTCATCATCATAAAGAAAATTAATGTTTTTTACGAGTAAACTTCCGTGCTTCCTCTTTAAAAATGTAACGTTCCTTCTCCCGTACATTTTCTCCTTCCTCATCAACAAGGGGATATAGCGGCACGAGCAAACAAGAGCAAGAACAATGAATTATGGATATGCATGATGTATATTGGTCATGCATTTATCACCGTTGTTTTTAGCTATTCTACTTTGACCCGGTTTTATCAGCTCATTGCTGTACATAATTCATTGTATTTGCTCTTGTTTGCTCTTGCTTGTATATCACCTGAGAAAAATATACGGTAGTTTACTCGCAAAACCATTAGATTATTATGGATGTTGTTGAAGAGCCTAAGGTTTGTCCTATCAACATAACGAGCAGTTGTCCTTTGCTTCATCAGCCTGGAAAAAAATTAATGAGTTACTTGCGTCACATCAAACGTGCTCGTAAGTCCAATGTTTTGAAAAGATCTGGCACTTCCTCCGTTAACAAAAACTTCGTGATGGATTTTGATGGATATGAAAACGCTTAGAACAGGTCAAGAACAGTTTGTATCGACATCAAATCACTGGACGAAGGTGATTCAGACTATGTACAGCGTCTTTACAAGAGAAACTGTTGGCGGAATGAGCAGAGAGTTCAGTTGGCGTCGCTTTCGCTTGACTCATTTTTGACCCTGCGTCGCTGTCGTCATCTGCTGCACACGAGTCGTCATCTACTGCACGCGAGTCGTCATCTCTCTCGAATCATTGTTCAGCTCGTTTCAGCCTAGGCTCGGCTTTTTTGATCACACTCTGCTGACCTTGATGTAGCCGTCGTTCAAGTAAGTAGTTGGCTTTCAAGCTGCGTGATCCGCCGCGATGGCGATTCCTCGTTTCCACCAGGGGGTCGTAAAATTATTTTACGACTCCCTGTTTTCATCTTCGCTCCCCAGAACTCCGCGAAACGAGGAGTAAAGGCACAGCCAAACTGATTCCATTTTCTCTGATGGATACCCCGGCCAGCACTGAACGGCAGCGGCTAGCAAGTCCAGTCGACTTTCTTTAGCCACGAGACTTGCATCGGACTGCAGACTTCTGAAAGAATACATGGTCATCAGCATTCGAATCTTGGCTTTGCGCAGGTTGAATAAGAACTTGAGCTCAGAAATATTTTCATTGAGCCGTGCGATCGGACCAGCTCCTTGTTCACTCACTCATTGTGTGGACTCGCTGTTCAGTTTGATCGCTCTTTATCACTCTCCAACTGACTCAGTGCTAGAGTAGTAGAGAGGCTAAGCAACGCAATATCCCCTCGGAGAAGTGGTATTTCAGTTTTGCTCGCCATAACTGTCATCACCTATGTTTCCACAGCGCAACCATCGATTCCGCTCGGCTTGTTGTGAAAGGTCGCTTTCCTTGAATCGTACCTCTTCCATGGCCCGCCAGGGAGGGCCAAGAAAGTGACTGCAACTCATTTCACGGCAGTTTGTGCGCAAACCAGCCCCACAAAAATCCATCACGAAGTTTTTGTTAACGGAGGAAGTATATGGTTCCACATTGGCACTTTGAGGACCGCAGCATCTCGGCTTTATCCGGAAACCTTCTTGAATGCTGGACTCCAGGTGCCCCCCCCCCCCCCCCCGGTCCTGGAGAATGGCATGGTCGTGTGAATGAGCCCTGCACAAACCACTCTGGCTCAACTAATCCAACTTGGTGGCCATCGCCTAATCGGTGAGGGAACCTACTTTTGCCACCTGTACAATATGCATTGTCGAGATGCACGTCACCTTCTACAGAGGATTTTGCCACCCCAGCAACCCCAACACCAGCTGGCGAGTGGACGCAGTTTTTGGCGCTCTGGAATCATTCAATCCTGTGTGTATGTATACCTGTTAGAAATGACTCGAGTATGTTCTATACAGCCGAGTGACAGCCTTCCCAGGACCATGCCTTTTTTATTAGACTGCTGCTTTCCTCTGGTGTCAAACCAGATGAAATAAAACAAATTGACCTGAGCGGAAGGCACCCCATCGCTCACCTGACAATGACAAAGATGGATTCACCATGGCGTCAGGGAAGAATACATTCCCAGCAACTCCCCGAGCTGCCAAACTCGCCAATGTTTTCTCCACTGCAGCTGAACGTGACGAAGTTTCAGGTGCTGAAGATACGGATAACAGTGGCGCACAGGTCACAATCAACGGAATAACATTTGAGTGCTAACTTGACAACAGCACCATCTTCCGACAACCTCTGCTCATAACATTTTGTATACCGATTACTCGTATGCTCGATCGATCTAATGATTATAGCCTTTAACCTTTTGCGCCCTGGTGCTAAATCCCCTCATCATACCCTAGTTCCTCTAAATCCGAACGCTAAAGCATTCCAACCCACTGTTACAAGAACAGTGCTTGCAACATCGGAGCAAAATATGACCATTGTATTCCTCAAAATTAATTTTGTAGTCTACGCTACAAAATGCATGAACTGTCAGACCTGGTGCATTCGATGGACTGGGGCATTGTCGGTGTGGCCGAGACTTGGTTCACCAACACAGTAGCTAACAATGAGATCGATATATCTGGATAAAGCCTTGCCAGGCTGGATCGAGCCGGCCGTCCTGGTGAAGGTGTGTGCCTGTATTACAGGGCTACTCTTCCTGTCACCATACAGCCAGATCTGAAGATCTGAAGGTGGATGGTATTGAAGGTGTGTGGATCAGTCTGCCCCACTCTAGACAGAGACACCTTTTTGCGTGTATTTATCACCCCCCCCCCCCCCCCCCCCCCTGCTGAATCAATTCATTACCAGGACAGATTTGAGCAGGCTCTTCACCGGGCTTCAGTGGTATCTCCATCTGTCACCCTTTTCGGTGACTTCAACATTAAAGTTAGCTCAGCTGCAACACCCCAACTCCACCATTTCAATGTTGGAATTCACTCTCTCGGTTTGATAAATCTAGACTCTTTCCCAACCCGAATACTAGTAACCCCAAGATGACCAGCCAGCTCGACATTGGACCTGATCCTCACCAGTAGCCCTGCTACAGTCTCCTGCAATGTCATACCCTGTACTCTGAGTGATCACTCGGCCGTACATGCTAGACTGGACCTCGCGCTACTGTCTGCTAAGCATCAACACTCCTCTCATCGCCAGGGAGCAAGTTTAATGGGGTACTAGCTGTGCTAGTACTTGTTAGCAACAATCCGAACTAGCGCACACACTGCACTGCATTGCTCTGTACTGCATTCAAGACTGACGTCATGCGCTATGTTTTGCTGCGTTATCACAAATGGCACCAGCCAATCAAATCTTGCTTGCCATGTTGTGCTCTTCCAGACAACGGATCGTTCTTCAGCAGTGTTTCTTTTTGGTGCTCTTCCAGACAACGGATCGTGCTTCAGCAGTGTTTCTTTTCCTTTCATAGCTTTGCTGCCAGCCTGAGTGTCACCTCAACATTTTATTTCTTCAGTATGTCTGACCTAACTGTCGACACTGTCAAGGCAATGCATTGCCAAGCCCTCCGCGGCCCGGTTTCTCAGCGCAGCTTGAATCCGAAAGGAAACTGAGTAAAAGTATTTTACAGGACCGTTTGCTGGCACAGCCAGCCCTTGGTTGTGAGGTATGCTCCGGCCAGGAGAACCAGCAACATGACAGTGCGGACACGGCTCGCGAGCCCAGAAGCCCGACTGGCACCAATGCCTCCTCCGCCAGCTCAGGTCACGCGGGCTCAACGGATCTCTGCGCTCTCGTACGGGATGAGAGTAAGTCGGCTTTGTCGGCCGCCAACACTTCCGGCTCAACATTCTGGCTGGTGCACAGCCCGAATAACGATGGCCAGCTAAATATCGTTGAGTCGGATGACGCAAAGCAGGTGCGTCGCAAGGTTCACGATATTGCTACCCAGCTCGAGGCATGGACCGCATACATGTCTGTTATCACGGCTGCTGCCCCACACCGCACTGCTGATCTACTGAACTGATTGCGTACCAGCAGTTGATCCTGACTGCTAACCACCAGTTCTTCCCAAGCCCACGGCTAGAGTACGACCGCATGCGTGCGTGTGTGTATAGTGTGTGTGTGTGTGTGTGCGTGTGTTTGTGTGTGTGAGTGTGTATATAGTACTTGTGTGTGTGTGTGTGTGTGTGTGTGTGTTGTGTGAATGTGTGTGTATAGTATGTGTGTGTATGTAATACTTCCGTGTGTGTGTGTGTGTGGCTGTTCGCGTGTGCGTGCGCGTGTGTGTGTGTGCACGCGCGCTTGCGTGTGTGTATGATTTCGGATACCTGCTGCTGGGCGTATGCAGTCAATGTATGGTGTATCTGAACCTCAACTTTTTTCCTCCCATTGAACAACATTCCGTGACCGTGCTGCCACCCTTATTTCACATTTGCTCTTTAGTGGTCCTGCTCATTTTTTCCTATTTTTGTATTTTTCTGTTTGGCGCACATGAGCAGTGCAGAGGCCGAGACCCCTGGTCGGTTTAGCTGCTCTTGCCCCGCCTCCACTGCTTTGGCTGCCATTGCTATGTTTTTTTTTTTTTTTTTTTTTTTTTTTTTTTTTTTACAATGATCACAGCTCACAGGCAAAGACAAAAAATTGCATAGTGGGAGCATAGTGATGGTGAGGCTTTTTGCCCTCAGCCGACCTGAGGTCTCGACGTCATGGGGACATAAAACGCACCAAAAAAAGAAGAAAAATGAAAGGAGTGACAGGTACATGATACGAGATGTTAGGAGGAGAGACAGTACATTAGAAGGAGGGGAATGATAAGACAGACAGTGCTAGGAGGAGAAGGAGAGAAAAGAAGAACAGACGTTATTGGGAATAGTATGTGGAGCGGAATTTGGAAGTCATGGGGTGAGGCAGATATGATGCTGATGATCAGAGATGGTCATGTGCCCACGACCAGTCGTTGGTCTTCAAATAGCGGTTGGCTGCAACTTTGAAGTGTTGCAAGTTCTTGGTGCAGAAAGGACCAGAGAAGACTCCGGCGGGCAGCTGATTCCAGACGGGGACAACTGCGTGAGGGTAGGCTCGACACAGGTTGTTGCGGGAACGGACTGGAAGTTCATTGGCCAGTTGGTGTGCGTGAGCATTACATCTCTGGAATGTACTACGGGTGGAGTGGACTGTTCGGTGTTGGGGCTGCTGGGGTGGCAGCATCCTCTGTAGAAGGGGATGCGCATCCGGACAATGCATCTTGTACAGGAGGCAAAGTGCTGCAACCATCCGACGAAGAGCAAGACTTGGCAGCCAACACATTGGGGCGATGGCACGGATGGCCCGGGCTTGCACACGGTCGAGTCTTGCAAGATGGGATGGGGCCGCTCCCATCCAGACAATAGGGCAGTACTCCATCACTGGGCGCACAAAAGCATTGTAGGCTTGGATGCGACCGGGCACGTCTAGGAGGTGGAAAGCCTTACGCAAAGCACCAAGTCGCTGTGTTGCCCGGAGGGCTACGGTACGAAGGTGGCGCCGGAAGGTAAGCTGACCATCGAAACTGATGCCCAAGATTTTGAGCTCCTCCTGTTCCGTCACATTTGACCCGTTGAAGTCAATCGGTGGCATGTCCCATTGGGTGCGGTGGAAACTGACGGTCAGTGCCTGGGATTTGGCTGGTTCAAATTTTATTTTCCATTCTTGACCCCAGCGGGAGATGTTGTTGACTGCTAGCTGGAGGGCTTGGGTGGTATCTTCTTGGGTGGTGGGGGTGATGTTGGCATACAGCGTAGTGTCGTCTGCGAACGAGGCTAGGTCAGTGTGCATCTCTGTGCGTTTTTGCCGGCGTTCGCACCAGGATGGTTTGTGGTTATCTTGTTAAAAAAGTGTGTGTGTGTGTGTTTGTGTGTGTGTATGTGTGTGTGTTTGTGTGTGTGTGTGTTATCCCATCACTAGTTGCTGTGTCTAACGTAGCTGTTCTTTACCATTGCTTCTGCGATGGGCAGGTCTGAGATCTGGGATCTGAGGTGTGTGTGTGTTTTTGGATGTGTGTGTGTTTGTGTGTGTGTGTGTGTGTGTGTGTGTGTGTGTGTGTGTGTGTACGTGCATGCATGAGTGTGTGTGTGCGTGCATGTGTGCGTGTGCATCAACATGTGTATGAATGTGGGTATGTGTGTACATGTCTTGTCTTTAATTTGCTGCTACTTCCAGTTTGCTGACACACCATTACATCATGCAGCAAGCGGTGGTAATGTTTCCACAGTAGAATATCTTCTCACTTCTGGACATTCGTTGGAACCAAAGAATAATGTAAGTCAGAATCCCTGATGCATGCTCGTCCGAAAGGAAACTGAGTAAAAGTATTTTACAGGACCGTTTGCTGGCACAGCCAGCCCTTGGTTGTGAGGTATGCTCCGGCCAGGAGAACCAGCGACATGACAGTGCGGACACGGCTCGCGAGCCCAGAAGCCCGACTGGCACCAATGCCTCCTCCGCCAGCTCAGGTCACGCGGGCTCAACGGATCTCTGCGCTCTCGTACGGGATGAGAGTTAGTCGGCTTTGTCGGCCGCCAACACTTCCGGCTCAACATTCTGGCTGGTGCACAGCCCGAATAACGATGGCCAGCTAAATATCGTTGAGTCGGATGACGGAAAGCAGGAGCGTCGCAAGGTTCACGATATTGCTACCCAGCTCGAGGCATGGACCGCATGCATGTCTGTTATCACGGCTGCTGCCCCACACCGCACTGCTGATCTACTGAACTGATTGCGTACCAGCAGTTGATCCTGACTGCTAACCACCAGTTCTTCCCAAGCCCACGGCTAGAGTACGACCGCATGCGTGCGTGTGTGTATAGTGTGTGTGTGTGTGTGTGCGTGTGTGTGTGTGTGAGTGTGTATATAGTACTTGTGTGTGTGTGTGTGTGTGTGTTGTGTGAATGTGTGTGTATAGTATGTGTGTGTATGTAATACTTCCGTGTGTGTGTGTGTGTGTGGCTGTTCGCGTGTGCGTGCGCGTGTGTGTGTGTGCACGCGCGCTTGCGTGTGTGTATGATTTCGGATACCTGCTGCTGGGCGTATGCAGTCAATGTATGGTGTATCTGAACCTCAACTTTTTTCCTCCCATTGAACAACATTCCGTGACCGTGCTGCCACCCTTATTTCACATTTGCTCTTTAGTGGTCCTGCTCATTTTTTTCTATTTTCGTATTTTTCTGTTTCGCGCGCATGAGCAGTGCAGAGGCCGAGACCCCTGGTCGGTTTAGCTGCTCTTGCCCCGCCTCCACTGCTTTGGCTGCCATTGCTATGTGCATCTCTGTGCGTTTTTGCCGGCGTTCGCACCATGATGGTTTGTGGTTATCTTTTAAAAAAAAGTGTGTGTGTGTGTGTTTGTGTGTGTGTATGTGTGTGTGTTTGTGTGTGTGTGTGTTATCCCATCACTAGTTGCTGTGTCTAACGTAGCTGTTCTTTACCATTGCTTCTGCGATGGGCAGGTCTGAGATCTGGGATCTGAGGTGTGTGTGTTTTTGAATGTGTGTGTGTTTGTGTGTGTGTGTGTGTGTGTGTGTGTGTGTGCGTGCATGCATGAGTGTGTGTGTGCGTGCAAGGGTGCGTGTGCATCAACATGTGTATGAATGTGGGTATGTGTGTACATGTCTTGTCTTTAATTTTCTGCTACTTCCAGTTTGCTGACACACCATTACATCATGCAGCACACGGTGGTAATGTTTCCGCAGTAGAATATCTTCTCACTTCTGGACATTCGTTGGAACCAAAGAATAATGTAAGTCAGAATCCCTGATGCATGCTAGTCTTTATGAGCAGAAAGAAGAATTATGCAGTTGAATACTTTTTTGCGAGTAAACATCCGTGCCTTCTCTTCATGTTGTGACGTACCTTCTCCCGTACATTGTCTCCTTCCGCATCAACAAGGTAATATAGCGGCATGAGCAAATGAGAGCAAGAACAATGAATTATGTATAGGCATGATGTATATTGGTCACGTATTAATCATCGTTGTTTTTAGCTACTCTGCTTTGACCTGGTTTTATCACTACATTGCTGTACATAATTTATTGTGAAAAAGGAGAAGGAAAAAATGTTCCAAGTTATGACTAACTGTCCACCAACGTAACCAGACCTTATACAGTCAATGAGTGCGACCATTTTTTTTAATTTATTTACAATGAACACAGCTCACAGGCAAAGACAAAAAAATGCATAGTGGGAGCATAGCGATGGTAAGGCTTTTTGCCCTCAGCAACCTGAGGTCTCGACGTCATGGGGACATAAAACACACCAAAAAGAAAGAAGAAGACACAATTGAAAGGAGTGACAGGTACATGATACGACATGTTAGGAGGAAAGACAGGACATTTCAAGGAGGAAAAGATCACACAGCCAGTGTTAGGTGGATAATGAGTGAAAAGAAGAACAGTTGTTATTGGGAGGAGTATTTGGAGTGGAATTTTATAAGTCATGGGGTGAGGCAGATGTGATGCTGATACTCAGAGATGGTAATGTGCCCACGACCAGTGGTTGGTCTTTAAAGAATGGTTGGCTGCAACCTTTTAATGTTGCAAGTTCTTGGTGCAGAATGGACCAGAGAAGACGGGGACAACTGTGTGAGGGTAGGCTCGGCACACGTTGTTTCGGGAACGGACTGGAAGTTCATTTGCCAGTTGGTGTGCATGGGCATAACATCTCTAAATCGTACTACGGGTGGAGTGGCATGTTTGGTGTTGGGGTTGCTGGGGTGGCAGCATCCTCTGTAGAAGGGGATGTGCATCTGGACAATCCATCTTGTACAGGAGGCAAAGTGCTGCAACCATCCGACGAAGAGAAAGACTCGGTAGCCAAAACATTGGGGCGATGGTTTGGATGGCCCGGGCTTGCACACGGTCGAGTCTTGCAAGATGGGATGGGGCTGCTAACATCCAGACGATGGAGCAGTACTCCATCACTGGGCGCACAAAGGCATTGTAGGCTTGGATGCGACCGGGCAAGTCTAAAAGGTGGAAAGCCTAACACAAAGCGCCAAGTCGCTGTGTTGCCCGGAGGGCTACGATACGAATTTGGCACCGGAAGGTAAGCTGACCATCACAACTGACGCCTGAGCTCCTCTTGTTCCCTCAGGTTAGATCCGTTGAAATCAATCTGTGGCATGTTCCATTGGGTGCGGTGGAAGCTAACAGTCAGTGCTTGGGATTTGGCTGGTTAAAATTTCTATCTTCCATTCTTGACTTCAAAGGGAGATGTTGTTGACTGCTAGCTGGAGGGCTTGGGTGTTGGAGGTGATGTTGGCATGCAGTGTAGTGTCGTCTGCGAATGAGGCTAGGTCAGGACCGGCTGGTACGTGGTCTTCGCAGTCGTTCACGTATATGAGGAAGAGAGTCGCACCCAGATTACTGCCCTGGGGGACTCCAGCCTGAATTGGGAGCCTTGGGGATGTCTGGCCACAAATGACCACTTGAAGGTAGCGTTCAATGAGGTAGCTGCTGAGCCACTGGTGCAGTTGCCAACGCAAGCCATATACGTTGGACTTGTGTAGCACACCGGGGTGTGATACGCGATCAAACGCGCGGGCTATGTCAATGGTGAGTATGCGTGCTGCGCCTTTCTCCCCGGCTGTATGCAGCCACTGGTTGTGGAGGCTGGAGAGGAGGTCGGCTGCACTATGGCCATGGCGAAATCCAAGCTGTCTTGTGGAGAAGACGTTGTTCGACTCAAGGAAATTAGTTATTTTCTGTTGATGATTGTCTCCATCACTTTGGACAGAATACACAAAAGCGAAACTGGACGGTAATTGGAGGGTAGAGGCTTTTCCGTTTGAGTATAGGGACTATGTTGGCAATATTCCATGTCTTGGGCTGTATCCCAGTTTGGAAGCATTGTGTGAACAGTGTAGAAAGAGTTTGTTCCAGTTCAGCAGAGCAGGTTTTCAACACTCGTGCCGGTATCCCATCTGGCCCGGTAGCCTTTGATGGGTTGAACTGCCAACGGGTGCGCTCGACAGCAGCCACACAGAAACGGCCATCCGAAAGAGCCTGTTCATTAACAGAGGCCTGACATATGGGAATGGGGCTGACAGGTCATCTTGGCCAAGACTGCATTTACTTCCAAAATAGCGGGCCATGCATTCTGCTTTGTCTGCGCCGGCTGTGTACTCACGTCCATTGGGATCACGTAATGTCGGAACAGATTGACGACGCCCTTTGCCAGAAGCACACTTGACGGTGTGCTACCGGTCACTGGGTGGCAGCTGCTTTGAGGTCATTTTCTGTCTCAGTTTCGCCATGAAAGCACTCTTCGCATTTTTGAGACAGGCAACCGTTGAGAGCCTAGCATCTTGGTAAGCTGACTGTCGATTGTCGTCAGACGCGTCATCTCTCAGGTATCTCCAGGCATGTCATTTCCTCACTGTGGCAGCAGTGCACTCAGGGGTCCACCATGGAGGGTCGAATGCACGGTGGGTATTAGAGGGGATGAATCTCTTCATACCCTCCAAGATCCTGTCTAAGATGCCATTGCATGACAGGTCTGGATCAGTCTAAGGAATAGCTGCCCAATTGGTGATTCTGACGAAGTGACGGAGCCTGGCCCAATCTGCATGCTGATACCTCCATACAGTTCTTGATATGGGAGGCTCGAGTGATGCACGGATCTGGAAGTCGGCAAGTAGACAGGCATGGTCAGATTTACCAAGAGGTGGCAAAACAGAAACAAATGATTCTACGGGTAGATCGGTCATCATCTGGTCCAGTGTGTTGCAGCCGTGCGGTGGTTGGTCGACTAGCTGTTCAACACCGTGCATGTAGCACATGTCCTCTGCATGCTCGACACCTCTAGTTGTTCTGCTACTGTGGAGCCACTCTTGGTTATGTACATTGAAGTCCCAGCAACTATCACAGCAGAGTTGGGGCAAAAATGGCACAACACTTCTACAAGGCGCACAAACCAACAACCTTCCAACTTGGAAGGCTCAGGTTCGGAAAGGTCCAAGAGGGGAAGGAAAGCGCAACGAAGAAGAGCACGAGCTACGCGCCACGGCAACAAAGAATGCCAAATGTTACTGGATGATGACGAAACTAGTAAGACTATTGGACATACAGGCCTTACTGCAACTCGACGACGCAACAAACCACCCAACTTGGGAGGCTCAAGTTTATGTGGAAAACAAAGAAAGGGGAAGCTAAGCGAAGACGACTTGTGACAAACCGAAACGTCAATATTCTATTGAACTTCACTACACTGTATCATTTAAGTATGATAGACTAGTTATGTGCAGTAACAAGTTGTTCCACACGACGTATGTTTCGCCGTATAGGTTATGGCGGCTCATAAGGTGTGCAAAGTTGAACTCGGATGGTGAGCCAATTAAATTATGGTGAAAATGGAGAAGGACAAAATGTTAAGAGTTATGACTAACTGTCCACCAACGTAACCAGATCTTATACAGTCAGCGAGTGCGACAAAATGGTGGTTGGTGGACAGTTAGTCATAACTCGTAACATTTTGTCCTTCTTCTTTTCAACCATAATTTAATTGGCTCGCCATCCGAGTTCATAATTCATTGTATTTGCTCTTGTTTGCTCTTGCTTCTATATAACCTGAAGAGAAGGTACGGAATGTTCTGAAAACGAATGGTTTCGCGAGTAACATTCGTTTTCAGAACGTTGTTGAAGAGCCTGGGGTTTTTCCTATCAACATTTTTCCTTAGCTTCATTAGCCTGGAAAACGATAAGTTACTTGCGTCACCTCAAACGTGCTCGTAAGTCCAATGTCTTGAAGAGATCTGGTATATGTTTTCAAGTTGGGTATTCGAGGATCGCAGCATCTCGGCTTCCTCCGGAATCCTTCTCGAGTGCTGTACTCCAGGTGTCATTGTGTGATCTGCAAGCGGTTTGTCCGCCCGGGCACAAACCACTCTGGCTCGCCCCATCCAACAGGGTGGCCATCGCCTTATCGGTGAGGGACCGTACCTTTGCCTCCTGTACAATATGCATTGTCCAGATGCACATCGCCTTCTACAGAGAATGTTGACGCCCCAGCAGCCCCAATCCCAAACAGTCCACTCCACTCGTAGTGCGTTTCAAAGATGTAACGCCCACGCACACCAACTGGCAAATGAACTTCAAGTCCCTTCCCGAAACAACCTGTTTCGAGCCTTACCTCGCGCAGTTTTCCCCATCTGGAACCAGCTGCCCGCCGGAGTCTTCTCTGGTCCATTTTGCACCAAGAACTTGCAACATTTCAAAGTTGCAGCCAACCGCTGTTAGAAAAACAACGACTGATCGTGGGCACATGATCATCTTTGAGTATCAGCATCATATCCGCCTCACCCCATGATTTTCAAAATCCGCTCCATGTACTCATTCCAATAACGTGTTTCCTTATTTTCTCTCCTACTCATCCTAACAGTCTCTGTCTTATCTTTCCCCTCCTTCTAATGTGCTGTCTCTCCTCCGAACATTTAGTGTCATGTACCTGTAACTTCTTTCATTTTTCTTCTTCTTTCTTTTTGCGTGCGTTATATGTCCCCATAATGTCGAGACCTCAGGTCGGCTGAGGCCAGAAAGCCTCACCATCACTATGCTCCCACTATGCAATTTTTTTGTCTTTGCCCAAGAGCCATGATCAATGTGGAAAAATGAAAAAAGAAAGAAAAACCTCCATTGCCTAGGCATTCACAGGACGCTTGGAGCACTCTGCTTTCTGTACAAGCTCCATTGTTCAACTGGCCCAGATATGCTCCTCGCCCGTCTTCCACCCTGCGCTACCAACCCATCAAGCCATAGCACACAACTGCATTCATCACACCAGTTTCAGCTCGCCCCCACTCTTCCCCTCAGAGAACGGAATGATGTACTTTCATCCTTCCCTCAGCATATTGTGGAGGTATGGAACCAGCTCCCGCAGTGTGTTCTTCTGAACCCGTGAACAAGGAAAGCATTGCAGATGTTCAAAGATGGACAGGCTACGAACTAAAGGCAAAAGACGAAAATGCTCTAACTCTGTTCCCTCTTCCATTCACTTCTAGACTCTCTCATATTTTACCTACTTTCCCCTTAGTACCCCCCCCCCCCCCCCAGTTCATGGGAGCACTCTTTGAGCACTCGGTGAGGGATGTTGTCCGGACCGGACGCCTTGCCAACGTCGAGCTGGTTCAGGAGGCGTTTCACTGTTTGCAGGCGGAAGTGGATTCGGGTAAGTGGGGTGACCCCGGGTTCGCGAGCATGAGGGAGATCCCCCCCCCCCCCCGGCCCAAGTCATCATCTCCAAGGCTACGTTTATTGGCGAAATAGGGACCAAGGTAGTTCACTTTGGCAGCATTCATATGGAGTTGTCGACCAGCGTCATCCACCAGGCATGGTATATGCGAGCCGTGACTGGCGCCAGCAGCAAATTTCAGCACTGACCACCATTGCTTGTCTCTAAGGCCTTCGCGTGACAGTTTCCGACAAACTCTCAGTTCCCAGGGTGTGCAAGCTCGCACATTCGCGAGGATAGCATCTTCTACTGACCTCATAAAGCAAGCCTTGTGGGCTTCGCTGACAATATTGCATCTCCAGGTCTTCCATGCCTTGTCTTTAGCGTTAATTGCTGTGGTGCACTCAGGAGTCCACCATTTGGGGTCTGCTGGGCGGGTAACAAGCTGCTTGTCGGGGATAAATTTCTGCATCCCGCTGGAGATGACGTCACTCAGCTTTCTGCAGGACTCTTCAGGGTCGTCAGTCGCAATGGTGGACCAGTCAGAAGCGCCCCCAATCTGCCTGATTGTAGCGCCAGACAGTCCTGGAGGTAGCTTGCTCAGCATCAGGGGTGAGCTAGAAGTCGGCAAGAACAACCCCATGGTCAGTGCAACCAAGTGGCGCTTTGACAGTGGTGTCTATAGGAACGGGCATGTTGGAGAGGATGAGGTCCAGGGTGTTCAGACCCCTAGTCGGCTGCAACATGCTGGTGGAGTTGAAGCTCAGCACACAGTTCTTCCAAGGCCTCTCCAGCTATAGTTGTTTTGGTGCTGCAGAGCCAAGTCTCTTGATGGACATTAAAATCCCCAGCTAGCACCATGTGAGTGCCGTGAGTGCGGGCCATGTATAGTGCAGGTCCAAGATACTCAATCAGACAGGTGTCGTTGTCCGCACAGGATCCAGGCTGAAACAAGGCACCGATAACAACAGATTGTTGCGTAGAAAGACTCACTGCGAGCCGGAGGACTTCGTGGTCATCAGTGGGAATGGTCGAGGTGCCCCACTGGGAGGCCGGACTTCACCTATACAGCAATGCCGCTGCCAGATGCATCCCGGTCACGTTGGATGGGAAGCTAGTTTCCTGGAAATATCGTCTCAGAGGCTACAGTCTTGGCTGAGAAGTTCGTTTCTGTTATAACTGCTAATAAAAATAAAAATAAATTTCACGGTTCGCGTGAGACTCGGCTGGAAGCCGAGTTTTCCGCATCCGCCGTGGGAACGCCACCACCCTCTAGGATCAAAGGCGCAGATGCAGCGCCTAAACGGTGGGAGGTGAGTAGATCAGACCCACCACCAAGTGGTCAAAGACCGAAGTCCCATTAGCTGCATCCATGTTACGCTCGTGCCAGGCCACGAGTTCCCAATTAACTGTGGGTCGCAGCACGGCTGGAAAAATTCCTTCCGCTTCCAAGCAGGACTTGAACCTGGTACCCTCTGTTTCTCAATCATGGTCTTAGACCATCCCACTATGCCTGCCTGTTATGTCAACGTTATTGTTGAGCAGTGCATGCTGGCACGCTTCCAGCTTGTTGGTGAGATCAAATGTGTTGGTCACTAGCCAGCGGAGCAGCGGAGCTGCACTGATCAATGGGGGTGGGGGGGGGGGGGCGCTAGCTAATGCCGTACCGTCTCTGTCAGCCTTGTCAGCACCATCAGTTGTAGGGGCATCTCTCGCAGCGCTGGCAGGGTGTTGTCGGTTGGGCTTCGCACGGTATAGAGGCCTTAGCCAGAAGTCCGGAGTTATCTCGAGGCTCAGGTCTGTGGCATCTATACATAGCTGACACCTTTCCTGTCTGCGTTGTGTGGATGCTGCCGATATGAACACTGGCCGTTGATCCCCTTGCCTCGAACTTGGGTAGCAATGAAGCCGAGATCCTATGTCCAGCAAGCTGCCCCTCCCTTTCGTATGTCTCATTGCCGCCTTGCTGCTTTGTGCCGTCAAAATAACGATGTATGTGTTTTGTAAAAACAGTATGATAATAAAGCGCACGCATCCGCCAAAATGTGCCGTAAAGTGTTGTTCCGCTTGATGCGCTTGAGTCTCGTCGTCGTCGTGGTCGTCCTCCTATATGTAATTCACCGTCTACTGTTGAATCATCCTCTTCCGGTGTAGATATGCCAACTTGCTTCTCATCCTTCACATGTGTGGGGCTAGACTCAACCCAGAGAAATGTAAAAGTTGGAGAAAGGCCCACCGAAAAACCAACCAAACTGTGAAAGGATCCATCAGCGTCACAGGAAGCCAAGTGAGAAGACGTACTAGAGAGGACCGACTTACAATGACAATAGAAGTGATAACCAAAGTGGGTGTTGGACAACGTGGAAGACCGCGTAATTAAACCAGAACTTTGAGACTAGAGAAGCTAGAGTGAGAAGCTCCATGAAGAATCATACTGGAGGAGATGCAGCTGAAGGGACAATGAACTCCACCAGGCCATGAGATGGGTACTGTGATGTCACGCAAAGGAGAGATGACAGGACACTTGAGGGGACAACAAAGAAATGAGCCCAGAGTGGTATTTCATCTATCTAAAGCTACCTGTCCACGTATGCTAATTGTCGGTAGTTCTACTGCAATGACGTTTGCTCAGTACTGTCACGTGGTACAGGTCCATTGCATCCGGCTGTGTTGGAAGCGTTGTACAATCTTAAGTTTGATCCTATGCTTTGTCTCCAGCAAGAAAATGTATTGTCTGTACAATTGTTTGATGCTATTCCTCGTCGATGTGTGAATAATGCTACACAATTTCTTCACTACGCTGTTGTTGTTATGTTGAGTCCGAAGAAGGTCAACTGACGACATCTTCTCCAGACATTACAACGGACAACGGGAACAAGTTATTGGGAACAACAATTATGATAGAGGACGAGACAAGAGACCAAGACGAACGAAACGACTACATTGATGAAGAGTGAGAAAAGCGAGATTATTGAAGAGAGCGAGATTATTGAAGAGAGAGAGATCGACTCAGAAACAACAACATGGGTAGCCATGGCAAACATGGGCGCGCAAGTAGCTACCCAGGCCGATGGAACGAAAGGTGAGTATGACGTAGTACGGGTGCATGCAGGCCGGCCAGCTAAGGAATGGTTGTAGGTAAGATTGACCGGGAGGAGGCACCTAACAGTTATATTATATCTCCTTCTAAAACTTGACATATGTCTACCCTGTCACGAGAGTTGCATCTCAGTACATTTACGCTATACGTTGTACTTCGAAGTAGTATTTTTCATTTCAGCCATTCCCTATATAATCCTGGAGAGAAAGGGAAGAAAAAGGCTTGATACCTCATGTGAAATGTCTTCTGGAATGGATGGGTTAATTGCGCAGATATACGCGAACTTGGCTTTGGTTTAGAAACAAATGAGAAAAAGGACACATCAAGTTAATGACCTCCTAAGCGTCATCGAAATCGTCATCGAAATTGTCGCAGTTTGACTTTTGATATAAACGGGGTATATACTCACCAGCAGCCGTACCACAGGTAAGGAATCAGACATAGACGATAGTCATCAGTATAGGGTGACAGCAAAGTGTTGTTTTTTTCACGGCTGAGCGTAGCGAAAGAGTGTAAAAACGTATTTTTCACTCACCATTTTTCTGTCGTGCTCTGCTCCTCTTCCACTGCGCCACTCTCCCCCACCTGCCATCGTGGTCTTGTATTCCTCGTATAGTTTTTTGACGTCTAGAGATCTAAGTGATAAATTATGCCGTCTACTCGCAGCCAAGGAACCACGGCTCCTGTAGCTCATCCTGAGCCTGCCAGGATCGCCAGACGACGCCCAACCGCCACCTCCACCACCTCACCTGCCCCACCAACACCAAGCTCGGCAAGTGAGAAGATGCCGTCGTGGTTCGCCTCCGCATTTACCAACCTGTCATCACAAATCAAGGGAGTGCAGGAGGAGGCCATGGCGGCCCGCGCTGAGGTGGCAAACTCAAAGCAGCGCAGTCCCTAACAAGCCAACTAAACCAGGCCCCAAAGCCGAAACTCAAGTCACCAGGGCTGCAGGCCCAGTTCGCCACCAATGAAACTGTGTTCCAAAAGGTGGATGCCGCCATATCGGTGCTCCCGGACTCCGCACCCGAGGCCAAGGAACTCCTGATGCAGGGTAAGCGCAAAATCTGCAAAAGGCAGAAGCAACAGAAAATAGCAGATTAGTTCGACTGGGAGACTGGGAGAGTCTATGAGGAGGGCAGGGTGGGTGACAGCCTCGCTGACGACAAAAGGATGGCGGACGCGGCCTCCACTGATCGTCGACTCAGGCAACTGCAGCCCAGGGGGTTTCCAACCTGAGACTGAGATGTCATACCCAAGTAGAAATTGTCGTGCCCCCAGTTTTGGCAACAACTCTCAATTTGAGCGGAGGCCATCGGGCCACTGACCGTTTGCCAACGGTGGCCGAACCCCTGGAAGCGGCCCACGTTGATGGAACTGCCAACAGTTGGGTCACGTCAGCAGGCATTGCCCCGAGTTTGGCTGAGGGAGTAGTCGCCAACCACACTGGACTCAGCAACCACAACCCACTGCCGGGGCTCGTCCTGGAATGGACAGAGCATGAGTGCCCGGACCCGCTGGAGTCTGACGAGATAAGTGCTTGTGACAATAACGTTCATGGGCGGTTATTACACTGCATTGCATTTTGGCAAAATATTGATTTTGTTTTACGTATTATTCGATATGGCTATTTTTTGTTTTGTTCCCCCCCCCTACCCCAGTTCCGGACATGTAACCTAAAGTCTTCTAATGATCATTCCAGTTTTGTGTCTGACCAAATCCGTATGCTGTTACGTTCGGGGGGAGTTGAGATGGTGGAGGAAAACGCTACCCATGTAATTTGTCCGTTGGACGTGGTTCCCAAGGGCAACGGAAATATAGACCTCCGCTTCCTCAATAAGCATTTGGCAGACTCCTATTTTAGAGTTGAGGACCTGAGACTCATCCCGAAACTCTTCGATCCGGGTTGTCTCCTGTTCACTTTTGATCTGAAGGATGGCTACCATCACGTCTCTATTGCCCCAGAACATAGGAAGTTCCTAGGTTTTCAATGGCAGTTCCGGGATCAGGCTCGGTTTTTTTGTGTTTGCCGCACTTCTGTTTGGCCTTAAGCCCGCCCCATTTGTGTTCACAAAAGTGTTGCGGCCTTTGGTCACCCATATGCGCGACCAAGGCATACGTATTTCCCTGTATCTGGATGACGGAACTGGAGCCGCAAACTCCGCAGAGGAGACGCAGCGGGTCGCCCAACTTGTGGGGTCAGATTTGGAAAAATGCGGTCTTGTCATTAACAAGCAAAAGAGTAATTTTCAACCCCGGCAGGGGGCCTCGGTCTTGGGTCATGTCCTGGACACAGCCAAGAACAGCATTCATGTCACCCCAAACCGCGTATCCAAATTTAAACTGCTGCTAGCTGAGATTATGTCTTACCCCACTGTGGTCCCCGCACGCTTGCTTGCCAAACTAATGGGGTCGCTCAGCTCTATGTGACTTGCTCTGGGCTGCGTGGTGCGCTTGCAGACAAGAAGCTTGCACGCATGTCTGGGCCCAACCCAAGAAGAATGCTGGGAGATAGCTATCCCACTTGAGCATGCTGCCAAGGCTGAATCTAGTTTTTGGCAATCTGAATTTGATCATTTTCACGGGAGACCCATCTGGCCTGCTGGGCCCCGCACGCTACAATTGGTATTCACGGATGCTAGTGACTCCGGGTGGGGTCGTTTCAGCCTGATGAACGGGGTTGAAATTGCAAGGAGCAAGTGGCCCTGGACCATGTCAGCCGCACACACCAGCTCCATATTGAGGGAGCTGCTTGCTGCCCGCTTTGCCCTAATCTTTTTAGTGTCTCGATTGTCTGGCCATGCAATTTGTCTTAATGCCGACAACCAGAACGTGGTGTCCATTTTATGTAACGGTAGCCGTAACCCAACGCTGCACCAAGAAGCTGTTGACATTTTCCGTTTCTGTCAATGTGAACACATTGAACTGTTTGCACAGTGGATCCCCCGGGGTGAAAATACCACGGCTGACTATCTCTGACGGATTCTAGACATGGATGACTGGGCTATTTCGGCCGTATTGTTTGTTTATTTTGATAAGAAGTGGGGCCCCATACTGTCGATAGATTTGCGAGTCATTTGTCCCATCAACTCCCTACTTTCAACTCCCTTTGGTGGTCGTGTTGACTGTTTCACATGGGAGGGTGAAAGCAATTAGTGTCTCCCCCCACCTCGCTTGTTAAGCAAATTGTTTCATTTCCTCAGAGCTATACCGTGTCATGCCACTGTTGTTTTACCTCACTGGCCATCAGCACCATGGTGGCCGTTCTGGCGCGCAAGTGGGCTTGCAACACCGTTCACCGTTACCCGAGAAACCTTTCAGCCCGGTTTCGGCTCATTTCGGGATACATCCCATCCGGTCTGTCTTTTTGGACAGGAACCACCACCATTCAGCTTTCATGCAGTCCGGTTTTGTTCTCTCAGAAACTGTGCTCATTTGGGGTCTTGCAACACGGCCTCAGTTAGAAGTTTTGGTTACCTCCCCTGTGCTGTCCGTCGCCCGCCATTAAGTTGCCTTTATTGTTGTCTCTTAGTGTTTTTTCTTGCGCTTGCTGCCTATGCTGTTCTGTCCCTGCCCATTTTTAGTATAGGGCATTTTTTCTGCGTGAATTGCCTATTCAATGAATCTACACATACCCATGTGGTTTGAGACACCCGAGGGGCAGGGACGACAAGGTAGAGAGAAGCCCGATGGGCGGTAATGTCACGTGGCAGATGTCCAATGCATTCGGCTGCGTTAAAACCGTTGTATATACATAAGTTAACATTCTACTCCCCATGCTAAAGTATAGAGTAGACACACACGCGTGCAGGACCCGACACACCAAAAGACAAGAGAGTGTGTTTGGAAGAATGGAAATGTCGGGCAGAGTAGCTGGTCTCAATTGCGTGCGCGTTAACGAATCGTGTGTTTCAAAATATGTGGAGTGTAGTGTAAGAGTAAGAAATGCTATGAGGATGGTGGGTCAGAATTTGAAAGCTGACTGCAGGCAAGGAAACTGGAAAGACAGCAAGCTTTGTTGTGTGCACAGGAAATCTGCTCATGGGCTGAGCGTGGGCATGTAATGTCTATGATACACAGCAGTATCTAGAGAGAGCAAGATCGTGCACACACGTAAGGAGGGTCATGCAACCCGTTATAAAGACCAACAGCGGAGCAATGGTACGTGACTGTTAACAACGGTTAACTCCTACGTCAACCGAACATTTAACATCCTACTCCCTATGCTAGAGTATAGAGTAGACACACAAGCGTGCAGGACGCGACACACCAAAAGACAAGAGAGTGAGTTTGGAAGAATGGGAGTGTCGGGCAGAATAGCTCAATTGGGTGCGCGTTAACGAATCGTGTGGTCGGCCTACCGAGGGCAGGAGCTGTATATGACCAAGTGGGTTGGCCTGCACTGAGCAGGAGCGGTTTGTGACCAATGGAGGAGTTCGTGGGTCGGCCTGCGTTGAGCAGGAGCGGTTTATGACCCATGCGAGTTTAATAGTAGTGCGTGAGAGGCCAGTTAAGGAGGAGTGCCCATGCCGACATTCCCATTAGGGCCAGAGGAGATAGCGGGTGATAACAGCACATATAGATCGTAAGTATGTATTGCACAAGAGCGTTGTCCTAGAGGAATAAAGTCAGACTGATATTGTTGAGAAGGATCCACAGATAACGCTATCTGCATCCTATTGAATCATGAATTGAATCTCTTTGCACTTACTCAGTGATTGGCTGGACCATGGTCTCAGGCCGCTCTGCAGTTGTAGGAGCAAAGGTCCTGAAGGCATCCATCTTGTTCCGGCACAGGGCATCAGCGATGGTATTGGAAATGCCTGGCAGGTACGATGCTCGGACTAGGAAATTGTGAATCACACAGATTGAGTACAGGGTGCGGATGAGTGCCATGACTGCAGGAGACCGGCTCGTGCCCGTCTTCAGGCACTCCACGGCAGCTTGGTTGTCGCACTGAAACTCCACACGCAGCCGCAGCCACTCGACCCCCCATGTGGCGCAGGCCGCGACAATGGCGAAGAGCTCCTTGTAGGTAATGCTTATTTCCAGTTGCTGTGAAGACCAGTCACCTCTGAACCAGCGACCATTGAAGAAGGCTCCAAATCCAATGGTGCCACTTGCGTCGGTTTGCAACTGGAGGTCATCCACTTCTCTAGCAGGAACAATGACTTTCCGTTCCATGTTGACAGAGTCTGGTGCCACCAGATTAGGTCGCCCTTGGCTGAGGCTGAGAGTGCAGCATTCGGTGAGATGACATCTCAGATGTGGCTTTGTCGAGGTCTTACAGGCGGCGTAAGAATGCACGGGCAGCAGGAATTGCTCGGGAAGTGAACGAGAGGTGGCCCAGGAGTGAGGCGAGTTCGTGTTTGAGAACGCAACCCTTGTCGAGGGTGGTAGAGACTAAACGACGTAGGGCCAGAAGCTTGGACCGAGGCAGACGCACTTCCAAGCGATCGGTGTCCAGCTCCAAACCGAGAAAGGTGAGGACAGTGGAAGGGCCCTCAACTTTCTCTGTGGCGACAGGTACGTTCAAGAACTGGAACAAGTCCAAGATGACGGCCTTGTGTTTGGCCACCCAGGAGGAGCTTGGTAGGCAGATGTCGAGGAAGTCATCGAGGTAATGCATTACGTCGGGCAAGGAGCCGACATGGACAAGGACCCAGTTGATAACTGTTGCCAGCCAGTTGAAGATGAATGGTCCGGGAGGAGGTCGTCGAAATCAATAAGCTCGCCGCGTTCAATTCCCCCACAGAGGTTATCAGGTACAGAGAGTGACGGATGACCCAATGCATGAACAGAGCTGGAGTTGACAGGCGGCACAACGGCTGCAGCATATTCCAACTGCTCTACTCGCTCCATCTGGGGCTGGAGGACCTGGCCGACGGCCTGAGAAACAGCCGAAGCAAGAAGCAAGCATCAGGGGTCACACTCAAGGCGGCGGCAAAAGAAACTGACGGCGCAATGTTGAAGACAACAGAGGCCTTGGAGGAAGGCCTCAATCGCGCATTACTTCCTGCAGCCGAGGGGAAAGACAGACAATATACTAGTAGGGTCTTAGAGGGAACCTGTGCCGGTGAGGCGGGACTAGCAACGCCGGCCTAGGGTATCGGCGTTAGCGCTATCCAGCGCACCATGGACGGGATTACGAAACACATGTAAATAGACAAGTGAGCGGGATGAGCTTATTGTGGATATATGGGGTGTTACAGCGAGTATGTAGTATGGGGTGTTACAGCGAGTATGTTGTATGGGGTGTTACAGCGAGTATGTAGCCCAATACCAGCGGCTTTGTCTTAGGTGCTGATGCACCTTGCCCTTGAACGACTGGAGGGCCGTCAGGCGTGGCAGGGACTGCAGCACATTTGGGGGCAAGTTGCTCCACTCATCAATGATGCTGTGGGGAAAGCAGCGTCGCACGTAATCAGGAGAGGAAGCCGGGAGGACGTTCTGTAGCTGAGACTCGTTGCGCACCGAGTGATCGGATCAAGTTTGAGGACATGTTGGTGGAGAAAGACACTCCACGTTATTTGCGGTGGCCCTGCCAGACACATCAGTTTATACATATAGCTGAGGGTGGCGACCAATCTCCTTGCTGCCAAACTCTGGAGGAGGACATCAGGGCCAAGAATGTGGAGGGCGCGTCTCTGCACTCCATCGAGAAGGCGCAGATGGCCTGAAGCGGCTCCCATCCATACCAATGGCGCATACTCTAGGACTGGCCCCACAAAACCTCTGCAGATGGTTCGTTTACCAGCACCATCGAGTACGCGAGCAGCTTTGCGCAGGAAGCCAAGGCGGGAATTCGCTTTGAGTGCTGTGTTGTAGAGGTGGGTCTTGAAGGAGAGGCCCAAGTCAAATATGATGCCGAGGAGGTTTACCTCCGATAGCTCAGACACAGTTTGATCTCCAAACGTGAGGTCCATGATAGGCCACCTGTGCAGCTGATGGGCTATCGTCATGAGCTGTGACTTTGTGGGATGAAACCTGATCCGCCACTTCTTGCCCCAGTCATTGAGCGCATCCAAGGTAGCTTGTAAGCTTTTCTTTAATACTGTTTGGGAGCATTTCGGGTGATCCAACACAGGTGTAGACCGTTGTATCATCGGCGAAGGTGGCCAGTGAACCTCCAGGATGTAGGCACTGCTCCGTGAATGTGGATTGTGAGCAACACAGACTCACGCAAAATCATATCAGGAAAATATTAACCGTATTTACCGGTTATAAGTCGACCCTTCTACTGTAAATATACAAATTTTCGGCAGCTTTTTAATTTCAGCTTTATTCGGCACCGACCCAAAACGCCTAAATTAAAACGCCGATAAAAATTTTCACAGCATCTGTCGCACTATACCGCGCCCTCTACCCCACGCCGAAAATAAATCGCCGCCGAAATGTCAAAAATCGTGAAGTGCCGAAATTTTGCAGCGCCGAAATTTTGTATATTAACAGTATCTGGAGGTCTCAATTCTGCGTTTTTAAAAAGTTTTCCCCCAAAGAAGCACTACTAACCACCTCCTGCTACTAACACATCAACAAATCATGTAAAAATTCCTTATTGGAGGATAGAACGTCCCAATCCTTGAAAAAGGCTAATAAACTGGCAAAATGTGTAAACATGGTGCACTCGTGCATGCAGTGCAGGTCATTTTTTCGAAGATTCTGATAGTTACCGGTTATAAGTCGAATCCCGGTTGTAAGTCGACCCCCACGCTTTCTCCTTCTATTTTAAGTCGTAAAAGGTCGACTTACAACCGGAAAAATACGGTAATTGTTTCCGTCATAAAATACCAATCATCAGAAATGATAATAGCAACAAGGACATCAAGAATGAATTTGGGCATGGTCACCACTGGGAAAGGTTTGATAATGAACAGTGCTGTGGAGAGATAATATTCATTCATGCATGAACTATGGAGAGAGAGAAAAAGAGGTTGAGGAAACATCAGAAACAAACACAAAACTGGTACAGCAAAAGCATGATGCGTGTATTATGTACATCTATGAACTCGGATGGAGAGCCAATGATTATTTATGCAAAGCAAAAAGGGCCAAGACACTACGAGTTACACTATAATGTCCACTAGCACCACCAGTTACTAAACAATCAGCTCATGCGATAACATAGCACGACACTGACCGACGGCACTGACGTTCTACAACTAACTGGCTAGTAATGTTATCGCATGAGCTGATTGTTTAGTAACTGATGGTGTTAGTGGCCATTATAGGGTACTGTAAATATACAAATTTTCGGCAGCTATTTAATTTCGGCTATATTCGGCACCGACCCAAAACGCCTAAATAAAAACGCCGATGAAATTTTTCACAGCATCTGTCGCACTATACCACGCCCTCTACCCCACGCCGAAAATAAATCGCCGCCGAAATGTCAAAAATCGTGAAGTGCCAAAATTTTGCAGCGCCGAAATTTTGTATATTTACAGTAACTTGTAGTTTCTTGGTCCTTTTACCTTTCTATAAATATGTACATGTGCACATAATTGAGTGCGCTGGCAACAGCAGTTTATGGAAGTAGACAAATAATTCACTATCCGAGAGAAGCAAGTACTGGGCCAGTAATTTGTATCAGGAATGCCTTTACAGGAGGTTCAATCCTGCGTTGGCTTTTATTCTCGGGCCCATGTCCCGAATTTTGATCGCTTTTCATATCCTCCTCCTCCTGGCCCGATGCGACTAAATTGCAAGGACGCGAACCTCCATATATGCTGAGTCACCAATTGGCAGTACCTCCCTGCTATGGTGAAGCCATAAGGGCACATACTTTGGTAATCTCAGACATGGTCTCTTTTGACGCATAACATTTCCTGATTACTAGTAGTAGTACTCTGTTCAGAACCTGAACAAACTGTTAGGTCCCCATCTTCTGCATACTGTTTCTTAGTAAATCCTTTCTCTTGCTGGTCTGCACCCAGTACACAAAGGTTGATGAGTTCCAGCATAGCAGATGCTTGTGCACCTGTATTGGTCATAGGCACTCAGGCCTTTTATCTAAATTGTAGCTCTCTCCCTTCCTCACTCTCACTCTCCCTCTCTCTCTCTCTTTTGCCGTGATCAATCATATAGTCGCTTGTCTCTCTGTCCCTTCCCTTGTTGTTTCCCCAAAACAAAATATCTTCAACGTTCTCACCTCTCCCTACTCCAGGTTCAAGAAACACCGTTGCACAAAGCCTGTGCACACGGCAAGCCGGAGGTTATAGAATTTCTGCTTCGAACGGGTTCAGATCTTCTTGCCTTGTCAAATGTAAGTCACACTTTTAGTTAACCCTTTCACCACTGTCGACGTATATATACGTCATGAGGTGTGCACCTGCCCCACTGACGACGTATATATACGTCCTCAGTGTACGTCGCGTTTGTACTGATGCCTCGACATCAGTGGGGCCTGGAACTGTTCCTCAGTGGGCTGAAGACCCTGATCGACGTGTACGCAGCGTATGTGGCCAGTCTGCACAGCAGAACAGCCGCGAGCATCGAGTTTGGAGTGCGTATTTTTGGCATATCGTTCAAATAAATTGTTTTGCTCAAAGTTCGTTTTCGTCATCTTGCCCTGCTGTTTCTCGGCAAGGTAAGTAGCTCAACTACTCTGTGTCGATGGAAGGAGTCCTGTGAAGCAGTGTGAGGCGGGTAATGACTCTGAGGATGATTCTGGAGACAGCGAAATTGTGTCGGAGTCGTTTTCTGAGGATTACGAATTTGCTGCTATTCAAAAAGATCGCAGCTGACTCGGACGCAGGGGATGCTGGAGACCAAAGAGATTTGGAAAGCGATGCTGAAGTCTCTGACACCTAGGCATGGTGTTCTGAGCAGGAGCTATCTGTCGTGAGCCCGTTTGCTGAAGTTCCTCAAGTAAACTGCGATCAAATTTGAAGGTCAGATTTTTGAAAATATTTGAATTTGAAGTCAAGTGTACTGGTCAGACATGCATGCAGATCACAATAGAGATGTGCATACATGTAAATATTGTATGTTGAGTACAGAGCCAGGCACCTACAGGATGGAGATTGCTATCTAATATGAATCCAGAATAATCCAGAATAGTCAACAATTGTGCAATTTTGAACCACTATCAGAAATTGCGCAGCCGATTGTTTCTTGAATTTTCATGCGGCGTACGTACACCGGTACGCAGTATGCACTCGGCTGTTTAGGGAATGCTTCAGACTATTTTGATAGCTGGATTGTCTTGCCAGTGAGTGTCTAAATCAGAGAATGAGCAGCATTGCATTCTCCATCAATATGACTTTACCTGTGCCGCGTACGTACATACGCGTGCGGCCAGAGATGAATCACCCTGGGATGTGCCGAGCACAGTGAGGCAACCGCTGCCACTGCACCGGCTTATATTATAGCTGATGCAGTTGCTGTGGTTGCTACTCCAGTTACTCGGCATCCTCACTGTCCATCATATGGTTTTGTCTTGAAGTAGGTAGGGCTGCTGGAGGATTCAAGCTTTACGAGGCGCCCAAGAAAAAGAAAGACCCATTCTGGATCGCGAAGTCGCATATGATGCAAGCGCCGTATAAAACGAGTTGCTGTACTCTAGTCTAGGTTGCCGTAGAACACCAGGATCATATCAAGCATGTTATATGACATTTCTCCATTCTGAAGTCAACACTGACCAGTTATAGCACTGCTTGCCATTGCTTGTCTGATCTTTGTCGTCAATTGCCTAAATTGAATGAATTTCGAGGAAAAATCGCCGAAAGTCGCATATCTAAATATGGTATTATGAGTCTCGTACAATGAAATCCTACAAAATTTCTTTGGATTCACAGTGCATATGTCCATACCCAACATCTCCAATCAATTTTGGACCAGAATATGCATTTTCAAAAATTGCCATTTTTGGCCCAGTGGGAGGTGATTTTCCGGTCAGGGCTGAAAGGGTTAAATTGGTAGCGTGAAAATAACAATCATAATATGCCGATGAATAGAATCAAGTGCGCACTCGTATCATAGACATTGCAAGCAAACATGTTTTAACTTAAAGGGGAACTCCACGGAAAATGAAACTTTCATATCCTGTAGTCTCGGGTGCTTACTCGAATGGTTTTGGTCCGAAGTCTCTACGGCAAAGCGTTCTTGAGATATTGGCAAAAACGGGGGCCGCGCCGTGACGTCATGCGGCCATTTGGCTATGTCATCCCGGCCTGCCTACGTCATTGTGGCACGGTCTGGATCTAGGTGCACTCTTTTAGTATTAAATTTCAAGGAAAGATGAGCTATTCCGAACAATTCTTTGTACCCAGCAATGAAAGCAGCGATGCTGAGGTCAGTGAAGACCACCATCAACCCACCGCCGCGTATGGTTGGGACAGGGAGCCCAGATACTCTGCTAAGGAGCTGCCATCGCGTGTAACAAATGTGGAGGAAGAAGATGCCTCAGCAGCTGCGTTCGACAGAAGAAGACGAATAGCTTGGCCACCAGACTCTCGATTCGTTTGGGACTCCAACTGGTGCGAGTGTGGACAAAAGTGTATAGCCATGCCCAGCCCGCGGGAATGATTTTTCTGGTAGGATGCTGCCGTCGCTGTCGAGAAGACGGCCCAAGGTTTCTTGCGTAGCGAACCTCGCAGTTTACGAGATCGTAACCTTGCATTAGGCTGTACCCACCACTGCTCTTCGAAGTTATCTCGACATGCAGAAGCCGCCAATGCCAGTGACAGAAGAGTCTGAAATTAGGTAAGCCTCAATTAGTTTGTCTTGACTTGTCTTGTGAGGATCGCGCATCAATATGATAAGAGAATATTTTTTGGAAAATTTATTGTTGTCAGGTGCACTACAGTAGGCGTCGCACAAGAAAAAAATTTACTGGTAGTTATAACAAATTTCATGCATGACACAAACAAATTCTCTTTGCTCCGAGTATGTCCTGACTGGCCTTGTGAGGATCGATGCGCGTAATGTTTTGCGTGCAACTTACTTATTGTTGTCAGGCATGGCACGAAAAACGTGGTACTATAGTGCTAGTAGTTATCACATGTTTACATGCGTGACTCGCACACATTAATTTTGTGTTTCATTATCCCTGGGATTGGTACAAGATCTGCAAAGTATGGTAGTGTTCTGTTGGTGAAGAGAGCACTGCACACAGTTTATGAGCACGATGCGTGCATTTGATCACACCCGAACCCATACTTTATCGTTTCACGCAATAGGCTTTGTCAATACACCCGTCCTCTAGTATACCATGTCATGCAACGTACAAGCGTGGGGTCAAGAAAGCATACACCAAAATAATGCACAAATTCTGGCAGGAGAGTAAGACATCAGATTCTGTACTTTCTGACCAAGACATCTTTGTACTAGTAGGTAATCGAACGTGACCTAATCAGAATTCATCAATCATGGGAAAGTCTGCAAGAACCTCCATCTTTGTACCAGTGGACACTAAAATTTATTATGGCGCGCGCACTGAATGTGCAGGTAGGTACAGGTAGGTGTAATTCAGCGCATATGTAGAGTAAATGAGTATTTGACTATAGTATAGTCATTATACCATACCATAATAACTCATCATTATTACGGTCCAGCAATGTGGTATGTGTACAAGCACTCAGCATACACACTCCGTATGACATTCTATGTTTCTGTAGATCTCTACGCTATGCGGCACACAGGCAGTACACACTGTGTGTACACGGCAAATTGGGCAAGCACGTTTGTTGTCGTCTTCCAGCCTGCGTTGTGAATACCATCATGCAAAGATATCCAAATCCTGCACCACCTCAGCCTTCTCAGGAGACTTCCACCCGGGATTAGGCAGGGAACGCGCTTCTCCAAGGCAGGAACATCGAGGTTGCCATTTTGCAACCGCTACCACCTCACACATGAGCTTGTCATCAATCTCATAACTCTTTCTGCCGTATAATTATCTATTTGGCCACATAGTCTTCTTTATGCTATGAGAACTGGACTTCATACCTTCCTATCGGTATCTTTTTGGTTGTGCTGTGGCGACGGTTGACATTGACGTCATCAAGAGCTGCGAGATGTGCGTGTCCACTCATCCCCAGAATTGAGAAAAGAGTGCGTTTCAGAATGCATTTTGGCAAAGCACTGTGATATACCTGCATGGCGAAAAGAATGTCGAGAAAACACACTTGCTTAGACAATATACTTCTATATGTGTTACAAACCACCAGTTCTCAAGTGGGAAATGCCTTCTGGCTTATGACATTGTATTCGTTGCGATGTTGTATCTCGACTCCGCCGTACTGCTGATGTTTGCTGCATTGCGTACGCTATTTGCGCTGTGTGAGTTTTGCTGTATACGCTGTCATGTCATGTTTTACATGTGTATGCTTTGATTATACATGTACACTGTTTTGGCATGCTATAAAAAACTGGTGTTATTAGTGTTAGTTAGATTCAATGGAAGTCAAAATATACTGTTGAGAATAAATAGTTGTCCTCGTGCCGTGTGGTCGTTCGTTTCTGATACTAAAGAGAACCAGAGGGTTCATTACAGTCGGCGACCACGCCAGGATACGGAGCGAGCATGGCAGAGCAACTACATCATTTGGAAGCCAGCTTTATCGCCAATGGAGTTCGGTTAGGATTGGAAGGCGATGAGTTGAGGGAACATTTGGAGCAGAGGCTTCGACAGTACGAGGAGCGTGAGGAGCGCAGTGCCAGACGGCAAGAGGAGGCGCTCTGCACCGAGTTTGGAAAAAAGCTCAAGGAGATTAAGGAGCGCATCGCCAAGGCGTATGAGGGTGAGGGCAAAGTCGCCAGTGAGAGTGCGATGGGAGGTACAACGGAAGCTCCCAGTCACAGCGGTGGGCGTAAACCGTTGATGAAAATCATCTCATATGATGGAACGCAGTCAGGAGCGTTATGTTGACCTGTTCGAGGACATCTGTTCCAAGAACGGGTTCGAAGAAAGCAAATGGCTGCTGCGATTACGCATCACGCTAGCGGGTAGCAAAGCGGAGAGGATATGTATTGGATGCAACAATTACGAGGAAGCAAAGTGAGAGTTGCTTGCCTTGCTCGGAAAGATTCCGGATAAAGCGTGGAAGACATTGCTGACAGGCAAGCAGCGGTCAGATGAGTCTTTTCACCAATACGTTGTTCGTGTTTGCCGAGAGGTAGAGGTAATACATGATGTGTTGGACGGAGCAGGTTACAGCCGGGAGAAACCGACTGAGATAGTAACGGACAAGAAGGTTGGATCGTGCTGTCTACACTCAGCAAGTGTGCGGCTGATGACCGGAGTGGCGCGAGTTGAGGGAAGAACTCGAAAGGCGAATGTTCGCGTGTTCCTGGACTCTGGTGCTGAGGCGTAATTTCTGACTGCAGCGTTGGTGTCAGAAATCGATGCAGAACACGTTGGTGCTGAAAATGTAGAGGTGAAGCCGTTCGGCGCAGAGCCAACCCAACAGCGCATGGATAAAAACGCCTTCACAATCTAAGGTAGCTCCGCTAGCATTCCGGTATGCGTGCTCGTGAAACCAACGCTAGAGCTAGACCTTAAGTGCGCGAGTCTGCAGACCATTGCTCAGTGGCACAGTTGTAGAGTAGAGCTAAGTGACAAACCTCAGCAAGAAACAACAGACGAAATACACATGCTGATCGGTGCAGAATATATCAACGCGATACAGCACAGCAAGAAAGAAGTTAATGGCGAGACTGTGTGGAACACAGAGATCGGTAGTGTAGTATCTGGTCCAGCGTCTGCACCCAGTCGAAACAGTCAGCCGGTGACCGTGTCATGTGTCACAGCCCATATCGACAAACTATGGCAGTTGGATCAACCTCCAGAACGACATCAGCACTTGCCATCTTTCCCGCTATGTCGCCAGGGCGCGGGGTTCCAAGTGGGTCTCTTGTGGCGAAATGAGCTTCGCCCAACGGATAACTATGCTCAAACTAGAGTCATCGCAACGCGGCTTCTGGAAAAGCTGAAGCGTATTGGGAAGCGTACACTCTATGATGATATGCTGATCAGGGACTACCACGCGCTATGAGCAATTTAGTTGGAGCCATGTGAGAGCGATGCCGGGCACTATGTACCGCATCATGGTGTATTCCGCAAGCACGCTGCAACCACGAAGTTAAGTGTGGTGGTAAATGCCTTGGCGACGGCTCCAGATGGCAAGTCATTGAACGACATGGTTGACCCTCGACTGTCGCTATTGCCGAGTCTCGCGGGTATGCTATTAAGGTTCCGTGAATACAAGAGCGCGCTGCAAGCGGACATCCGCTAGGCTTTCTTCATGGTCAAGGTTAATCCCGAAGACCGTCCGTACCTGCGTTTCTTGTGGCCCGGTCGAAGCGACAGCGATGAACTGTTAACCTGGAGGCTAACGAAACTGACATTTGGCGTAAATTGCTCGCCATACATGCTTACTGCGGTGATTCAGCATCACTTCAAGGAGCTACGTGCGCTGTCTGCACCCAAAGAGCGAGACCGTATTGATCTCTTGCTCACGAGTTTCTACGTTGACGATTTGGTCTCTAGTGTCTCAAATGCCCCGTAAGCCAAGAAGATGCAAGAGTTCAGTGTGCGTGTGCTTACAGATGCTGGCATGGAGTTGCGCAAGTGGCGAGGCAACGAAATACCGTGCGATCCAGAGGCCGGAGATAAAGTCCTCGGTCTGAAATGGAAAACCAGTGATGACTTGCTCAGCTTAGCAGCGCTAGGCGAGTCCGATAGGCCACCTGTTTGGACCCGGCGATCCCTCCTTAAGTGTGTTGTGTCAGTGTTTGATCCGGTAGGTCTAGCAGCACCAGCAGTTGTGCCGGGAAAGATACTGGTGCAACAAGCCAGGAAATTCGGAGGCGACTGGGATGATAAGTTGCCTGATGGCATCGCAGCCACATGTGCGCAATGGTGGCGAGAGTTGGCTGAAGTGGTGAGCATTGACATACCACGTTGGATTTGCTGCAATCTTGACATGCCGATTGCGCTTCATGCCTTCGCGGATGCCAGTGAGAAAGCGTTTGGATGTTCTTTGTATGCAGTCGTCAATGGACAGTCGCACTTGGTATTTGCCAAGGCCAAAGTGGCACCGGTGTCTCCGCCCACGTTAGCCCGCCGTGAGTTACAAGCAGTATGTCTAGCGGCTCGCTACGCTGAGTTTGTGGTGAAGGAGCTGCGTGTGACCGTCACGCAAGTCTATGGCTGGACTGACAGTCTCACTACCGTTCATTGGATCAGTAATCCATTATACAAATAGAAAACATTTGTGGCTAACCGCGTCAGTCAAGTCCAAGAGATATTGAAGAAGGTCGGCATTGTGTGGAACCATTGCCCGAGCCTTCACAACCCAGCAGATTTACCGTCAAGCGGGAGTAGTGCACAGCAGATCCGCAGCCCGTTCTGGATGGGTGGACCAACCTCGATCACGGAGCCCAATGACTGGCCCACCGCATCCTTAATCGCAGCTACAGATGAGTCCAGTGTAGAAGTGTGAGTGTCAGCCACCACCTGTAGTCGAGAATCTGATAATGAATGGTGGCTCCGATTCAGTAGGTGGGCGAGGGCACAGGGCACGGTGACTCGGATGTTGCAGTGGAAGCACACTGAGCCTCGTGCTGGACTCTGTTTTGCAGCAGACAACGTATTCTACTGCATCGTTCAAGCCGAATTTTTTGCTGAGGATCTTGAGCTGATCAAGCAAGGTCAACCAGTGAAGCCTGGGTCGAAGGTGTATCAGCTTGCATCGTTTCTGGATGAGCATGGAGTGCTCAGAGCCGGGGGACGACTTCAGCACAGCGAGTTGGCGTATGAAGCCAAGCACCCAGTCCTATTAGGCAAACATCATCTGACCGAGTGCTGTTGGAGAAAACGCATGTCGAAAGGATGCACCAAGGTGTAGAAGGGGTATTGTGGTACATCCGTCAGAAATTCTGGATTATCGGTGGTCGACGAGCGCTACGCAACATTACTCAGCGATGTGTTACATGCCGCTGCTACAAGGCTAAGGCTGCCTCAGAAGTCTGCTCGTCACTGCCATTTGCATCTCGCACTAACTTTTGACTGCACACGTACGTCAGTTGGCGCCCATATGCACACAGCCCGCATGCCTTCCGTCTCGACTGGTCCTGCCTGCAAGTCTATGCCTTCCCTCCAATCTATCTGATTGGCACATGCCCGGCCAGGGTTGTTCCACAGGAAATCCCATCCATAGTCATGGTCACTCCGCTTTGGCCCGGCCAGGCTTGGGTTCCAGCTCTCTTGGCACTCGTGGTGGACATTCCGCGTGTGCTGTCAACCTCTCCGGTCTTGTTCGCTGGTCCAGATCACAAAGTTCACCCGTCAGTACAGTCAGCTCACTTCACCCTGGTCGCATGGAAACTCTCCGGGCTAGCAACAGCCGCAGCGGAGTTTCGGACGACCCTGCCAACCTACTCTTGGCGTCCTGGCGTTCCCTCACCGACCGTGTGTATCAGTCGGCATGGAACACATGGTGTGATTGGTGTGCCACACGGCAAATTGCTTCCCTGGGTGTTCTCTCAGAGGTCCTCGATTTTCTGACCTCTTCATTCCGTCTGGCTCGACTGTATCATACGCTAGGATTGTACCGGTCAGCCATGTCAATGACGCTTTCTCCCATCGATGGCGTTGTGGTTGGCCCGCATCCTCTGGTGTCTCATATGCTACCCGGTGCATACCAGTTCCGTCCTTCTCAGCCGTGCTATGGCAGCATGTGGAATGTACAGGCAGTCCTGGATCGGTTCCGGAACATGTCCTTCACGCATGAGTCTCTCAAAGAACTGACTCTCAGGTTGACTATGCTGCTGGCTCTGACGGGTGCCCGGCGTTGCTCTGAGCTGCAGAAGCTCGATGTTCGTTTTATGGACATTATTGTCAACGCTGCCAAGTTCATTTGGGATCCCCACTTTTACCCAGAATCAGCGCGTCGGTGATCCAGCCAAGCAGTTTGTCTTCCCTGCTTGCCCTCAGCACCCTCCGTTGTGTGTGGATGCTCTAAGGCAGTATTCTGCTCGCACAGAGAGAGAGAGAGTTTCCCGCCCGCTGCCGCCGCGTCTGCCAACCCTCTGCTGCTGTCGCTCCGACGTCCTCACAAGCTGGTCTCACCGAGCACCGTTGCCGCTGAGGTGGCTCCTCACTTCCATGTCGGATGCTGGTGTGGACACCATCGTTTTTCACGGCGCATTCCACACGTAGTGCGGCCACCTCCGCTGCCTGTCGGAAGGGAGCCTCTGTACCCGACATCCTCTGGGCCACCGCCTGGGCGCAATCCTCTATATTCCAGAGGTTTTATTCTCGTGATGTTTCACCCTCCTCCTTCTGATGGCACCACCTTCGGTGCGACGGTCCTTGGCTGACAGTCTGTTATTCCGCCGCTCATGATTGCGGCCGATAGGGTCCACAGCTTCAGTCCGCCGTGTTCTTTTCTCCTACACATTTGGGTTTTTTCTCAGACCTTTTCCTTTCCAAAGGTCCTGTATATACCTGGTGCACCAGTTTTTCCCAGGTGTTCCCACTCAGGAGTTTGCATTGTCCGTTAATTCTGCATAGTTGACATTGCTAAGTTGTATTCCATTTTGGTATGATCTACTCCACTCGCCGTTCCGTGCGTAAGTTTTATGATAATTCCATCTGTACTCAGTGATGGTCATTCGGTGGTCTGTGCCTGGCATAGTGTGGGCTGATTATGCTTGTTTATCATGCCACGCACCTTTTACTAGAACTTTCACTAAGTCCTTGTGTGGACAGTGTGATAGTTTCTTGTTTCCGTTCAGGGTGCGGAACCGACTTTAAACAAGACATAGTTATATCTCACCGGAAACTCCGACATGCAATTTCCCATTTCACAAGCAATGGAAAATTGTGTAGTGAAGTGGGAATTGTATAAGGAGTTGGAGGTGAGATATAACTATGTCCCACCCACCCACCCTGTTTGGGTTTGTTCTCCATGAAAATAGGCCTGAAGGGCCTTGGATGAGCTGCATCAAGTACAGCTTCATTAGAATATTGAACTTTAAAAAAATGCTGTGTTCGAGCATGAAATCGCGTAAATCGCGAGGGCTAGACATAGTTATATCTCACCTCCAACTCCTTATACAATTCCCACTTCACTACACAATTTTCCATTGCTTGTGAAATGGGAAATTTACATGCTGATGATCCACGTAGATCTGCAACAGGAAGGAGTGACCGTTGTCCATGCCATCAAGGTCGCTTGGAGTTGACCAGCGCGCGGCCTACACTGGGTATGTGGCGCGCCCACATGGCAGATTTCTTACGTCATGAACAACGTGATTTGACCCTACTCGCCCCAGTCTGTGTGCTGCATATTGAGGAAAAGTCCCGGCTGGAAGGCCTACAACACGACATGTGTGCTCTTGAGCTGGACATCAAGATGCACTTGATCCGATCTAGATCAATGGGTGATCCATGTAAGTGCAGGTGCGCTTGATCAAGGCGACTCGGAACAACTGCTGAACCGTGATCTACGAGACCTGGCATTCTTGTTTCACGAAGCACGTGATTTCATCATTCCTCTTGCAGTAAAATCCAAAACTACACGCAAAAATTCAGTCACTTTTGCATCAACTGTTGCACCGAAAAATGTTGGTGGCGCAAGGAGAAGCTTGTCGTTTGGAGTGACAAGTGATCACCGCTGCTTTTCCTTGTCAGAGTCAACAATACACTTTGTTCTGCAGCGTTGGGAGTGGTGTTGGAGTAGAAATTGCTGACTAGACGTCGCGGAGGGGCGAGCTTTCCTGCGCAGGTATGAGTTTGGACGAATTTCAGAATGGTCGAGTGGAAAAGATCAAAATTGTATATTTCAAGAAAACCCAAAAAGGATGATGGGGGACATGTCCTCAGTGCTAGAAGAGGTGTTCTACTATCTGCCGGTGTATAGTCTTTGCTAATTGAGGACGTAGCTAGCAGTTTTATCAGCGCTTGTAATTTGGCTATTTTGAAGACCATCATTTGTGACATCAAGGGATGATTGCCCTCGTCTTCTGGGATGCTGGCGTGGCTAAGTGGGGCTGCCCCAAGAACTCTTCTAAGATGAGGCAATGTTGGCTTGATGGAGTTTTGTTCGTAGCTTGTTCTTGTGCGCTGTGCCGTGGCTCGTTTGTAGACCAATAAATCGTGCCAATATTGGGCCAAAATTGAGTGGTATGCCAAAGTCATGGTTCCCTTCAAAAGATTTTGCGCGGGCTTTGGAATGTCGATCTACACCCCAAAGCAAACCTACCTGCAAAATTTGAGCGAAATCTTAGAGATCGACTTGCACATATGTTCTGGTTTTCTCAGACATGCTCTCTGAAATATATTGTACAATTTTCGGATCACGAGACATAGTTTGGCTCCGCTATTATGTGTTGAAATCTCAGGAACCGTTGATCGCAGCGCTTCCTGAATGGGTTCTACGGCACGCTGAACGTTTTCTCTTTGACATAGATATTTGGATTGTTGAATTTTAGCTAGTTTTGACCGAGTTACCTTGGTTACGGCCTGTTGAAGTCTCAACGTCGTGTGTAGAATTCTACACATTCAAGTACGGGGCGGCTCTCAAAGGGTTAATGGGAGTTGTGATAATTCTCAGAACGGCCATTAGAAAAGTCATTAGTTTCTTGAATCTGCAAAGTATTCAAAACCAACTGCTGTTCTGGTTTACAAAGCTATGTGCAATGTTTACTAAGAGGTCCGTTTTACTTTCCTGTTGATTGACCATTGTTCATTCTACCAGAACAACAGGACATGTCTGGACAGTGCAGTAGCAAGTAATTTCAGCAGAATTGCTCAGCCTGCGGCTAGACTAAGGGCAATTATCCGCCATCTTGAGAGCCAGTACCCAGAGGAGCAGAAGAAGGTAAGCACTACTTAGAAGAAATGAATATACATCAAAAAGAATTTCCCATTCGAAAACTTGCGTAACCAATGAGGTAACAATATCACTATATTCCCTCCTGAAACTCACACATTGTCTCCATGCTGCAAACACCGCTTTAGATTCACCAAATATTCAGGCATGGCACAGTATCAGGTTACTGGTTCAAACT
The DNA here is from genome assembly GCF_964019385.1 of Sycon ciliatum. NCBI lineage: Eukaryota > Metazoa > Porifera > Calcarea > Leucosolenida > Sycettidae > Sycon > Sycon ciliatum. Next base: position 10,309,660 of record NC_088653.1, read on the forward strand.
AATGATGGGTTATACCCAAACATTTAGTGACCCAAAAGTGACGTTCGCAGCAGAAACGTCCCGGTGTGGGTGTTTGGAATGAGTGCAATAATGCAGTTTACTAAGACTGCGGAAAGGATGCAATAGTTTCAAATATTAATAGCAATGAGTACACTCAAACGTCTCTTATCCGGATGCCTCAGATACTGGCACGCCTCTCTACTGGGCACCTTTAGCTTGAGTTCCTATGGCACAACTGCTTCCAATTTGGGGGTTTGAATTTTTCGTGTACACTAGTGTCAATTTATCACTGCCCACCTGTGCAATTCACTCATTTTCATCAAGACATATTTTATCCTGAATATGGGTAATATGTGCCAAAAACACTTCTTCAAAAAGCGGTATAATACATGGTAGACGAGCTGTCCTGAGATAACGGAAAACCTGAGATACGGGCGGTGACGTTCGAGCTCATACTGAATCGCTCACTCCAGCAATAAAATTTAGTAAAAGAGAACATATCAGAGAAAACCAGAAAATTTGTGCAAGTCGATCTCTCCAATTTCGCTCAAATTTTGCAGGTAAGTTTCCTTTGGGGTGTAGATTGACTGTGCAAATCACGTGCCCCGTGACACCAGATTGCCAGGTCTCGTAGATCACGGTTCATCAGTTATTCTCAGTCACCTTGATCAAGAGTGCGTGCACTTACAAGGATCGCCCGTTGATATTTAGATTGGATCACATGCATTTTGATGCCCAGCTTAAGAGCACGCTGGTGGCGTTGTAGGCCTTCCAACCGGGACTTTCCCTCAACACGCAGCACAGAGACTAGGGTGAGTAGGGGCCGAATTGCGTTGTTCATCACGTAAGAAATCTGTGATGTGGGCACGTCATGTACCACATGGAACCAGTGTAGCCTGTGCTGGTCAACTCCAAGCGACCTTGATGGCATGCTCGATGGTCATTCCTTGCTGTTGCAGATCTACATCAAGCATCAGCATGTAAACTAGCCACGGTTCCTGTTGAGCCATGTTCGGGGTGTTCGAGGCTAATGTGAAATATGCATACAGTCAGCTTCGCCAATAACGACTGCTGATATAGCGACAATTCGCGAGTAACGACAGAATTTCCATGCCCAGAGCAAAGTCCCATCCCATGTAATACATAAAATGAGACTTTGGGAATAACGACATTTTGCGAATAAGGACACCTTTTTGACGCCCACCGAGTGTCGTTATAAGCGAAGTTGACTGCACCTGTTCTCACTGCAAGAGGACATATCTTCAAGAAGTCTTGCCAATGCAATACTGCTAGCGCTGTAACGATAGGGTCTGCGGGTTCTGAGCAGAGCATGCAGGAAATATGATGTGTCTTACCTCCTCCATTATGGTCCGTTTCGAATAGCACATCAGGAACGATCGTGATCGTGTGCATTGTGTTGTGAACCGGAAATCATTATTCTACATCATGAAGCATGTGATTTCATCATTCCTCTTGCGGTAAAGTTCAAAAACTACATGCCAAACAGTCACTTTTTGCATCAAATGTTGCACCGAAAAATTGTGGTGGCGTAAGGGGAAGCTTGTCGTTTGGAGTGAAAAGTTGTCACCGCTACTTTTCCTTGTCAGAGTCAACAATACACTTCGTTTTGCAGCTGGTCTACAAAGCCGAAGTGACACGCCGTAATGTTAACCCAGCACGTGTGTACTTCGGAGCGACGGAGCCAACGTTCAAGACCCGGTACGGAAACCACAAGGACACATTCAACCACGAGCAGAGACGAAAGAGCACCGAACTATCCAAGTATGTCTGGAAATTGACGGAGAGACAGGAAGACTACTCGATCCAGTGGAGTATTTCAGAACGAGCACAAGCCTACAGCAACATCAGCAAGAGGTGCCAACTTTGCCTCTCGGAGAAGTTCCGATCATAATCGCGGATAGAGAAACATGCCTCAACAAGAGAAGCGAGCTTATCTCGAAGTGTAGACATGCCAGCAAATTCTCGCACGCGAACTACACGGGGTCACATGATGAGATATGCGGTGTTCCCACACACACACGCGCACGCGCGCACGCACACAAGCACGCACGCCCGCACGCGCGCACACACACACACACACACACACACAACCACACACACACACACTCTATCTCTCTCTCTCGTGCACACACATGTACACCCTCACTCTTTCACACTCACACCAAACCACATTTTTGCGCCATTAGCGACACTGGTATCTGCAATGTAACATACTACCCATCCCTTTGGCGTGACACAACTACCACTGAAACCTACTTAATTCCTGCGTCGGTTCTACATGTATCTCCCATCTTGGTTATAGCAATATACCTCAGCCATGACACTTGCATTCATATTACGCACAGTGTATTCCAGCGCTGATGTTATCTCCTCAAGCTTCGTGGTTGCAGCACTGCCTTAGCCTACATTACAATTACCCTATATAACTAGCGAATAGCATTATTATGTTTTATCGTCTGATGAGTGTTTTTGAAACACGAAACTCGGAGTTGCGAGTTGCGGAGTTGGTCTCTGTGGTTCTGCCTCGTGTGGTAAGCTCTGCCCCTTGTTGAGGTATTGAGCATTATTTGCAGCAAAGACCCCAGACACTTTGTTGTATGTACTACGTATACACGTATATTAAGTTAAGGGGGCGTTCGAATTGTCTTCAGCAACTGTTCGAACAATTTTTTTAAAGAGATTAGTTGAAGTGTCCCATTACTAGAACGTTTTCTATCAGTTTAGAGTTTTCAGTGGAATTGTCGATGACGTCCGATAAGATCGACCATCTCCACGCACTACGTGACGTAGCTATTCCAAACCCTTCGGAAAAAAGTCAAAGAATGACAATTCGAACAAGCCCTAAGTGGAATAGCCATAGAAGAAAGAATTCCTTCTGCTCATGCTACCCTGTCCGTGACCGTCTTTCCTAGCACCTCACTTCACTCCAACCATGTTTCTCTACGGACTATTCTCTACCAACCACCTCTTCCCTGGTCCTACTTTTACATCTGTCATTGTGTTTCCTGTGTGTTCTATTGGCAATGTAGGTAATGGAAATTGTTCGACATGCCGCTGACAAGGAGACTGCTACCCCTCACAACCGTCGTTTTCTTCAGGTAATAGAAAGCACAACATGTTATGAGTTATGACTAACTGTCCACCGGTGTAACCAGATAATTATACCGTCAGCAAGTGTGACAAAGGGCACAAAACTGATCAGGAGTCTCTAGCTGAAAAACTGACAAGGAATGCTCAGATTACCCTTCCATGTTTACAATAATAAACTTGAACCTCCCAATTTGTGTGGTCTGTTACTTTGCTTCGTTGGGTTGTAGTAAAACCGGTACGTCCAATTGTCTTACGAGTGAAGTCTTTATACAGTAACGTTCGGCATTCTTTGTTGCTGTGGGACAAAGCCCGTGCTCATCTTCGTTGCGCTTTCATTCCCCTATTTAGATATTTCCTTACCTGAGCCTCCCAAGTTGGAAGGTTGTTGGTTTACCCCTCTTAGATGTGTTGGAGTGAGGTATTAGGTCGTTGAATGTCTCAGTACTCCTTGTCAGTTTTGTGCCCTGTTGTCGCATATGCTGACGGTGTATTACGTGGTTGCACTGTGGGACAGTTGGTCATAACTTGTAACATTTTGCCCTTTCTTTATTTTTACATGATTACATTGGCTAAAGATCCGAGCTCTTCAGGTAAAGTCTCTATATTATCTTTTATACTGAGTATTCCAAGTATCCCGTTGCTATGGAGAGTATCGTGGCAATTGAGGTCATTCACTGATGTTATGTACAAGTACATAATTATTGTTAAAAAAAGGATGAAGTTTCGTTTTCAATCCGTGCATATGGTAAAAAGTCGTCTGTACTTTCAATACGTTTCACAAAGCTATCTTGGACTCATTTTTTCCATGTCCACCATCCTAGTGTTGAAAGTAGCGAGAATCTTCATAGATTCATTTCCTGCTTGTGTTTAAATTCAGGCAAGTACATGTGTGCAGTGCATGCCGCTTGCCGAAAAAAACATAATAGCATGTGGACAAGCTAATCTTCTCATTTACATTATCCGATTTATTAAAAAAAACATCTCCACTTAAGAAATGGGCTCCTCACATACTTTACTGTCAAACAGATGAACACTGCCAACTATGGAGCATTATCATCTTCACAGCCTTTAAGGAGGCTCCCACCTAAAGAAGTAAAAATAAAAGGTCCATGGACACCCTGTTTTCTATGCATAGAATGGTGGAGTGATGTCTCTCCTTCAATTTGGTATAGTTTTGAGGTAGGGTCACCAGGCATATAAGAGGTACTCTGGTGTATTTAGTGAGTGTACAATTTCTTGATTTTCGGCAAAAAATGGTAAAAAATTGCTTTTTGAACCAAAGAAGCCTCCTGGAAGGAGGATACTAAGCATTTTCTCCATCATATGTTTAAGAACCACATTTGGAGGTATTTTGGCTACACAAGATAGACTGTGTCTTGGTTTTGCCCTTGGCGAGCAACTTTTTCGAAATTACGGGTACCGAAATTTCCATCTGGTGCTGAATTGTGAAATGGTTCAGCCTGCAACATTTTGTCCATGGACATATTGATTTTTGTGGCTTTCTGTGATCCTTGAGCCCCAAGGAAACCGATAATGGACAGTGATGGTGTCACCAGGCACTTTAGGCCCCTACCAAACAATATAGGTATGAAAATATGGTATTTTTAGGCCAATTCTGAAAAAGCATTTTTAGAAAATCTGACCATTCTTGCCTTCTTGACTAAATATCACTACCAATGACATGGTAGTATGATAATATTATTTTAGAAGAAGTTATTTTCATGCTGCAACCTCCTTTGGACATACCAGACAGTCGGTGCTTGGAAAGATACATGTACCATTACATGTATGTCATGTAGCCTTCAGCCCTAGCACATTGGTATACGAGTAGTGTACATGTACATGTAAGGCAGCGAGGTTTCATAACAACCTCGACCATGAAACTGGCACATGAATAATGTGAAAGCAGGCATTCAAAATAAGGCACACTAAACACTCACACGCGTGCGTGCGCACGCACATAAACACCCACCCACATGCACGCACTCTCGTGCACGCATCATTGTAACACTACTAGTCCATAGTAGGACTTAGTTTAAATAAAAGCATGAAGACCAGCCACTGCACTGTGCATGCATTTGCTGGTTGTCACTTGCGTTGATAGCAGCAGACTCCAGAGAAACATCTCATGAAGGGCAATATGCATCTACACACGCTGGTGTGCACACATATGATATACATGTAGTGTACTGTCATGCTCTCTCGGCAATTATTTTTGTGTCTCAAATACGGTTCACAAATGCGCATTCACATGCAACTCCTGTACTGTAAAGCCATTACCACACTGTCCTTGCGGACACCAGAGAGGAGAGGGATACAGAACCAGCACCGTGAGCCCCTCCCCCCCCTCCTTCCACACCTAGCTTTGCACACGCGCGCACACATGCACGTGCATACACACATACATGTACACAGACATTTGCATGCACATGCACACAGTGCACGCGTGGGGACATGTGCATAACCCAGATCAACATTGCGTGCGAACCCACACATGCGGGCACGAGCACGCGTGCACATACACACGTGCGTACACACACACTCATACACCTGCCCAACGCTGAAGCGAGGATAGCGAACAAACTACGTTATACATAGCAACTTGTGCTCGGATTACACCTTTCAACAGCTTGCACACACACACACACACACGCGCGCGCGCGCGCATGCGCGCGCATACACACACACACACACACACTCGCGCACGCTCACGCGCGTACACACACACGTGCGCGCGTGCGTACACACACACACACACAAACGCATGTACTTGCGCATAGGAAAGGATTCAAAATAATCAACCACAGGCATTTGCCCAATACACACCTGAGTGTGCACATCTTCGTTGTGGCATCCCCATTTTTACAAAAGCAGGAATTTAGAAGTTCATCCTTACACCATCAGTGCAGTACAATGGTTGACAACGAACCTCATTCCTACAGGGACAGTAGCCAAAGTTCAGCAGCTCTGAGATGCGTCGTCCACTGAGCTCAGGATACTCTAGGATCCACAGAAAGTTTCAAACGGCACTCGTGCGGCTGGAGCTGCAAGTGGGTCCACTTACCAGCGAGTGGGCAGCCACATCACGCTCCACGTAGTCCATGCTAAATTCCAGTACCAGTACTAGTATCACTACGTTCGACATCGATGTCTTCACTGACTTCAGCCTGCTTTTCTCACCCTTCTTCGTCAGTAATATAATTTGTTCTTCGTGGCCACATCGTACTGCTTCAACAAAGTTTTCACAAAAACATCAAGCAGCGTAGGAACTGCCTTTGTTTTGCATTAGCCATGGCCAGTGATTCTTTCCAGCGTAGAAACAGCCACGGCTACAGAAACACTTCAACGAGTAGAACTACATCCTGGAACAACTGCGAGCACAGAGAAATCAAAAAACTTCTTTCTGAACAACAGCTTTTTTTCCGCATGGAACACAACATTTTTCGAATCTCCCGGTAAAAAACAGATTTCGGAGGTGCCCTTTTTACACTGCGGTGCGCAACTGTTCGGAGCCTCCTTAAGGAAAAGTTGCCTTCAACACTTATATCCAGTAATTGTTATTCTTTACTAAGAAAATGGCGGGCATCACGCAACTGCATTATAAAGGAAAGGGGGTTTATCAACTGACAACCCCTCTATTCAGTTGCTATTCACAGTGAGTGGCCCGCAACGTCACAATGTTTTGACGTCACTGATAAAGAATTTTCATCCAGCGCATGCGCCAAGTGTGAATAGCAACTGCATAGAGTGGTTGTAAGTTGACGAACCCCCTATTCTTTAATTGTTGTTCTTGTGTGTGTTATATATACGCAGACTTACCTTCAGCTGGAGGAATTTTATTCCGAAGGGCAAGTGGACGCTAATAATCTAGTTGTTCTAGTTAGCGGGGAACAACTTGTTGGGAAGTCGACACTGATCAAGACATTGAGAGAAGAAGGGAACAACGGCACATCAAACGACTCGAAACGAACCCGAGGCATCCAGATGTCCAACTTCACTGATAATCTTGGTCAGCATTTGCGTATCAAAGATCTCGCTGGGCAGGACGCGTTTTCAGCGACACACGACATTTTCTGCCTATCCACATCAGTACCAAGCCTCGGTCTTGCTGTTGTCAATAGTAAATGGGACGAGAAACTGATTACAACAAGCATAACCACCACAGTTGGTCGGTTTTTGAGCCGGAGGCCACCATCGGTAACATCAGGTCAGTGCGATATTTTATCAAATGCATTTTTGTGAAATTTTGTTTGTGTCTGTTGATCCGTATGTCGGCATGTACTGTAGCAGACATGGAAATTCAGTTGATTGACCGGGGCCGGCGCCCTCAGCGCGAACAGAACGCTGCGTGCAGTGCACATGTTGATCCGATACGACCAGCGCTCTGCAGAGCATAGATACATGTGTGTATCGCTTGTCCACGGCCGCATGGCGAGTGCCCTGGGGCCGCTAGATGTGTGACCAGATTTCCATGTCCACGACAGTACATGAATGAATGAAGGATTGGGGTATGTGTTTGATTCTGTATACTGGTGCAGGGAGGGCACTGTGTGTGTGTGCATGCAGGTATGTGTGTGTGTGTGTGTGCATGCAGGTGTGTGTGTGTGTGTGTGTGTTTATGTGTGTGTGTGTGTGTGTGTTATTTATAGTGGTGTGCATGGGTAGTCGGATACCCATGCAGCCCGTGAGGATCTCGTGTAGACGGGTACAGAATAGTACCTGAAAACCCGAAGTCGCTGATGGCATCATGTACAGTGCACATGTACAAATTCATGTAGTACTCTGCATGTCTATCCAGTATGTAAGGGAAGGAGTGCATTGTGCTGTCACCTTGGAAACATTACCCAATAGGGTATCCGTGCTACCCATGGAAAACTACCCAAAAAAATCCCCTGAAGAAAATGCTACCAGACTCAACCCTAGATATTCATCCCTCTGTCCATGGTAAATGCCTGTAATAAGTCCTTGGGTTGAAACATTGGTGAAGGTCGAGCACATATGCGTCAATATGGGCCCGGGAGCGTATGTGGTCCTGGCGATATTTTGGATACGTGAAATCAGACTGTTTTCACATGAACAAATAGTTTTATTCACAAGTGTTGTGCACTACACTGTACACTGTACTAACGAATTGTTACTGCACATCAAGCTGAACATGCACTGCCCCATGTACTGGGTCTTTTCTTTTGCCCATGCATGTTCACACGGAGGTGGTCTAGAAAATGAGATGAGAGTGTCGATACATGGCACATGGGCGTACACGGATAGTGGACATTATACAAATCCTCAAGTTATTCCGAACTTTCCACAGATGGACTTTTCACGCTGTGTGTGTGCAGTGGTTAACAGTTTTACCACACAGAGCACTATGGTCTGTGCATAAAGGTATGTACCGCTACCAGTCTACTGGACACCCGGACTGTCGTGCTACATGAATCACGTGGCACAAGTCCACAGACTTGTCACGTGCACATACATGCAGGCAGGGAAAGTGAGATTTGTGTTTGAGAAAGAAATTAATCATATTAGGGCATGGAATAGTCCCGCCTCATCTTTGCTGCAACAATGAGTCCACAACTGACAAGTGAGAAAACAGCAAACAGCTTCTGGATCGAAAACGTTCAGATCCTTTAGTGTTGAGAGCCTTGAATGGAAGAGCCTTGGTTCAAATATTCTGCTCTCTTCTCCAATTGAGCAATGTCCAAAATAAGCTATGTCCATACCAAAATTGTCTATGCCCGATAGAGCCCAAGATTTTCGGAAACATTCAGAGAACTCGCATCTATTTTCGCCATCTCCAGACTTTGCTCTCCAGAGATCTGATAATAGAATCAGCCTGGTCGGCATTAGCTGCTTCTTCTTCATTTGTCGCAGAAACAGCAGCGATAACTTCTGACTGGCCTGTGCAACCACTTCTCCAGTAGATTACCAAGGTTCTTAGCCCGAGACCGAACATATGGAGGTCAGGCATGGTTCCATCCTCACGAGTCACGAGATATATCTTCGAGGCCGCTCATAACACCCTAGTACGTACTATCGGTCGCCAATTCATTTGAAGTAGCATTAGCACAATTGCTTTAAAACACTCTTTTGACCAATTTTTTTAGCTTCATACTATGATATTGCGGAGAGCGTGTTGCTTAAAATCACCTTTCCTCAAATCTCCTCACCACAAATATATAATAATTATTTTTATAATTTTTTTTGTTTCGGTTTCCCATCTCTTGTTGTTCCAAATACAGACCAGCCGTTCAATGTCATGATCATTGCGACCTTCCGCGACGAGATCAAGAGAGAGGATCATGGAGAACTTGCTGCAAAGCTTGCCACAAGCTATAGTAGTGTCAAGGTGGAGTTTGGTGATAAACTCCACTTTCACGGACCCTTTGCTATCAATGCCACCGTCAATGACACAAGCTTCGACCGCCTGAGAGTAAAACTTTCTGTGGTTTGCACAGATATCCTGAGCGTAAGTAAAACTGTAAACCATGTTTCAATTACTACTAGTCTAGAAACTAGGGGATAGTAAAGGGATCAGGAAAGATAAAGTGTGGTAGGGAGAGTTATAGTTGGAAAGATGGAGAGAAAGAGGGAGAGGTATAAAGAGATAGATAATGAGAACGAGAAAGAGAAAGAGAAAAGAGCATGAGAGAAGAGAATGAGAGAAATAGAGGCAGAAAGAGAATGAGAGAAAGAGAGGCAGAAAGAGAAGAAGAGAAAGATGGAAAAATGATGGAGGGAAAGAGTTGGGGAGACAGAGAGTGAGATTGGGAGTTAAAGAGAGACGGAGATAGAACTGCAATGCACACCAGTGCATTAGACAGAGTTTATAGTCATTTATGGTGATCCGCACTTGCACCTCTCCCGTGAATTGTGAATTTGGTTATGAAAGAACTATTCAAACTGGAAAGCAAACTTATACGATGTTCCAAGAATGACCTTCACAAAATAATGTGCGGCATAGAAAGTGGCAAGCTGCAGGGATGGTGCCTGGAACATGGCCTGACACGAGGGAAAATATGGATCAGCGATTTTTGGTCCAAGACCACGTGGCTGTGAGTCTGATCTACTCAGCCACCAGGACAAGGTCCTAGGGGTCTGGTGATTTTTTTCTTTTCAGGCAGTTCACTTCCCCGACTCATCCTTTGAATTATCCAATTATCCATGATCACTCGGCCGAAGGCTAGAGATAGGCACCCATCGAGCTAGAATCCAGCAGCCAAAGGTGGGGCCATGCATCATATGGATATTAAATGATGGTAGGTAAACAACAAAGAGAAACACACAACCCTTTTCTAAATATCGATCATAGGAAACATGAGAGAGTTTGGAGGAAAATAGGACTGAAAGAACTCCGCCACCCACCCCAGAGCATTACAAAGCAAGGACCTTACGCAGGATAGCTGCCGAGCCAAAGAGAGCATTCTTTTGCCATTCAGATACAGAGCAGTAGCTGGTGATACCGATGGTGTCAAGGTATCCTGGCAACTGTTTGGAAACATGCCCAAAGCCCCAACTACTACAGGAACAATCTGAGTCTCAACTTGCCATAGGCGATGGATTTCGCAAGCAAGAAGTTGATACTTGGCACGTTTCTCAACTTCCTTTTCAGCAACGCGTAGATCACCAGGTACAGCAATGTCAATGATCAGGGCCTTCTTGGCAGATCCATCCACCAGAACAATATCAGGCCGTCGGTGCTTAGTGAAGCGATCGCACCGGATGGTGAAATCCCACAGAATCTTGATCTTCTTGTCCTGCGGAGAGATTTGGTATCTGAAGATTCTCTTTCTTCAGGCACATTATCCTCGGGTGCAGGATGCTCTTGTGGCATTGCATTGGTCTTGGTATGCTCAAGAAGTGTTTCTACCCGTGTCATGTGCAAACGTGCACTACTCGATGACTGGAAATACTCTGCCGCACTATTAGACTTCAGCGGTGCATTTGATACCATTGTCCGTGAGAAGGCGCTGGCGCGGTTTTCAGACTCTGGAGCTGCCACTGATGTCGTTGCCACTCTGATCTCGGACACGACGGTGAGAGTGAAGCTCAGTTCTCATTAAGGCAAAGCATTGGCTACAAATATCGGAGTAGTGCAAGGGATCCGCTCTCTCCCATCATATACAATGTGTATGCTGAGGGTGCCATGCGCCACCTTGATCCTATGCTATCGCACTTATCTTTTCCAGCACCAACCACCCAATATGCAAACGAAACAACAATCCATGACACGGAGAGGCGAGAAGTCGAGGAGATGGTGGAGAAATTAAGTGAAAAATTCAAATTACCTAATGTTAAATATGCAGAAAACACAATATATTACAGTAACTAAAGCCAACTCCTCTTGGCGATCTGTCAAGCTGCTTGACTCTTTGTTAGGGTCCGCAGAGGATATTCAGGCAAGAATAGGTGCTGCAAATAGAGCGTTCCGCTCGATTTCATGGAAGCGTCATAAACTGAGCTCCAGACTTTGTATGTTCTCTGCCCTCATTCTGCCTATCCTGTTGTATAACTGCGGGGACTGTGGGCAATGACACAGTAACTCAGTACTCGGCTGGATGCGTGTCACCGAAGAAAATTGCGGTACCTGCTTGGTGTTGTGTACCCTCACCACATGTCAATTGTTACGGTGTACTCCTCAACGCGACAAGACCCAGTCAGCACTACCTGTCGCAGACGTCGGCTGCTCTGGCTGGGCCATGTTGTTCGCGATGGGCCTAACTCAGCGTCCTACCAAGCAGTGGAGATGGCAATTAATACCCGGGACATCGAGAGCCCACGTTGCCGACCCCATCTCAGATGGATTGACAATATTAAAAAATTAATGATCTAAAGCACGCCGATATTGATAATTCTGACTGTTTTGAACTGGCTCTAGACAAGAAAAATGGCGGATGCTTGTGGAAAAATGTGCTGCGCTTGCGTAGTTGTTCTTACTGTGGTGTTTTATTGTTCATGGCATAATGCCTTTTGTTTGATAATCTCACATGCGGGAAAGTCGCAGTTGCAACAACATTCTATTTCACCATACTTTTATGGAGCTCTTCCCTTCATGAGGATAATGCACTTCCTCCATTACACAAAGATGTGCGCTGGTGGAGAGCGGTTGCACTTTTTGGTGCTCCGCTCTCTTGGTGCACATCGATAGCACAGAAAGTAATGGCAACCTTCTGTGCTTGTTTTACTCTTGCCGAAGACTGTGGTGTTGTGGGCGAGCGGTGCTCTGGTGTTTGTTTTGTTTCATGAAGAAAGTTTTGGGAGAGCCGGTCAACGAAACGGTCCACAAAGGAGTTGGAGGAAACCAACAAAAAAGGGACAGAAAACTCACGAGTGTATCAGTTTGGGACATGGAATGTTCGAACTCTGTGAGAGCTGGGCAAGCTAGATCTTTTGCTGAAGGAAATGGAACGACTCAAGCTGGATGTTCTTGGTCTGTGTGAAACGCGTTGGAGCGGAGAAGGCCATTTCGCCAGCGGTGACAAGTTGGTAATTTCAAGCGGCTCGCCGGACGGTGGATATGGCGGAGTGGCTGTCGTTCTGAGCGCAGCGGTGAAGAACAGCTTATTATCATATACTCCAGTATCAAATCGTCTCTTGGTGGTGCGCATACAGGCAACTCCTGTCCCTATTACCATCATTCAAGTGTACGCGCCGACCTCGTCATGCTCGGCAGAGGAAATAGATGATTTCTATGAAAAATTGCAAGCTGTCATGGACGCCATGAAGAGTCGTCAGGTATGTGTGTTCATGGGCGATTTCAACGCCAAGTTGGGAGTTGGGAGAGACTTTGAAAGCGGTGTTTGTGACTAAGGCCTTGGACAGCGCAATGAACGTGGGGGCATGCTGGCAGAGTTCTGTAGGATTAATGGCTTGGTCATTTGTAACACAGCTTTTCAGCATAATCTGCGCAGTCGCTACACATGGATATCTCCTGATGGTCGCACCCGTAATCTAATCGACTACTGATGATCAGCAAGTCATGGTTCTCAAGTGTGCTGGATTCCAGAGCTCGCCCTGGTGCTGAATGTGACACTGGTCACCATCTAGTTACAATGAAGTTACGCACCAAGCATTTCCGTAAGGTTCGCTGCAAGTCTGTGCGACCGTTCGACGTGGCGAGACTGCGGAATCCTGACGTTCCGGAAAAGTATTCAGTGGCGACTGAGAATCGTTTCAGCTTGCTGCAGGACCAGGAATACACACCAGATGAGTTGTGGGATCAGATTCAAGCGGGAGTTACGGAGGTTGCGGAGGAAGTAGTTGGGCGCAGAGGAAGGAAAAAGCCTCCCAAGCCCTGGATCAGTGAGAAGGTGATAGCTCTGGCAGAAAGAAAGCGTATAGCCAGATGCACTGGTAAGGACCAAGAATACAAGGATCTTAAACTAGAAGTGCGCCGAAGGATTCGCTGTGACAGGAGAAAGTGGTTAGAGGATAAATGTAAACACATTGTATCTTCTGGGAGGAACCATGATATCCGAGAGGTATTCAACACATTAAATCCATTAAAAAATCATCATTCCGGCCAAATCAAGCATGTATCAATGCTGCTGATGGCACGACCCTGACGGAGAAGGAAGATGTATTGCTGCGGTGGTGTGAATATGGGCAGCAGCTATTTGGCCAGCTGTCAGGAGATCAAGGGTGTTCGGCCTCGGCGGAGAATGGTGCGGAGGAGCTTCCATCGCCACTGATTACCCCTGAGCATGTGCCTCTCTTGGCTGAGCGAGCCATATTGTCCTTGAAGAAGAGGAAAGCCCCTGGACTTGATGGGATCGTGGCGGAACTGATTCAGCATGCATCCTCAGTTGTGTTCTATTCCTACATAAACTTTGTTTGGAGATTTGGAAAACAGGGAGATTGCCAAAAGCGTGGAAACGTCAAGAAATCGTCGTGCTACCCGAAGCTGGATCAGCTAAGGAGTGTTCCAACTATCGGACCATTGTTCTGATGTCACATGCAAGCAAGATCCTTCTGACAATTATCTTGAATCGTATGAAAGAGAAGATAGAGGCTGAGTTACCAGATGAGCAGACTGTTTTTCGAGCTGGTCGCAGTACTGTAGATATGCTCTGTGTTCTGCAAATCATTATCGAGAAATCTCTTGAATGGCAGAATCCTATTTTATCGATTGTCGTAAAGCCTTTGACACAGTTAACCACTTACATCTTTTCGGTTGCCTTTTGGATTTTGGTTTCCTTCGCCATATAGTTTGTTTGCTCCAGAATCTTTACACGGGGATGAGCGGAGTTATCAGATGGAATGGCTCGCATTCGCTAGAGTTTGCCATCAAGAATGGTGTTGGGCAGGGCTGTATTTTGTCCCCACATCTATTTAGCCTGTATACTGAGAGTATTATGCATGTTGCTGATGTGGACAGTATCGGTGTGAGCATCGGAGGACGCCAGCTGTCGAACCTACGATATGCAGATGACACGGGATTGTGTGCACATCCATCAGAAGTGTCTACCCTCGCCAATGCTGTTAATAACGCTGGAAGAAAGAAGGGCCTGGCAATGAATCTGTCCATAACCAAGATCATGCATATCGACCTGTACTGCTGGTGCAAACGATACTGCTTCAACGCCACTTGTGGTCGATGGAGAGAACGAATTGCAGAGGTGAGCAGTTTCAAGTATCTGGAATCCTGGAAGACAACAAAATGGTGATTGCAGCCTCGATATTCGGTCAAGAAGTGCCATGGCGAAAGAGCGGATGCTGCAGTTAGTTGACATCTGGAAAGACCACAACATCTCCAGACAACTGAAAATCCGGATAATGCATGCCCTTGTCTGGTCTGTCCTGCTGTATGGAGCTGAGAGTTGGACTCTCCGGAAGACAGATGAACGACGAATACAGGCAGCAGAAATGTGGTGCTACCGACGTCTGCTCAGAGTATCCTGGATGAGAAGCGCACAAATGAAAGTATCCTGGTGGAGTTGGGAGTACAGAGACAGCTGGCTAGCCAGGGTCAAGATACGCAAACTGACTATTTCGGGCACACATGCCGCCCATCTGCCTGCGACCTTGTACGTGACGTGATGTTTGTTGTCGTGGATGGTAAGAGAAAGCGTGGTCGTCCGAAGATTTCTTTTCTGACAATATCGTTTCGTGGACTGGTTTGTCTCTGCATGAGAATTGCCAGTTGGCATCTGACAGAGATGCCTGGCAGTCACACTGTGCATCTACTGCTTACACAGCTGCATAGTGTCGTTTATTATTTTTATTTTATTTCACTAGTATTATTTTTCGACAACGCAGAGGATGATGATGATGTTGTGTTTATTGTCTTCTGCTCATGGTCTCTTTTGTCGGCAATAGACAAACATTTCAGTAATCTATCCCCTCCATAGGGTAGCCGCAGTGCCGACTATTATTCTGACAGGCTGTTAAGCCTCCAAAAAGCAGTGGCGGGTTTAGGGGGGCGGGGGGGGGGGGGGCGGGGGGCACCCCCCCCTCAAAGTTTCGACATTGGTTTCGAAAAATAAAAGGCAGGGCACCCGGGGCTAGCTAGGCTAGGCTCGGGGGCGCGTTTGGCCTGAAACGATCGTCCAAAAGCGGTTGCACGCGTGGTTCGGTGCTCGAGCTGGTGACTAGTGTTGATTGTACACACTACAATCCAGAGTACTGTCTACTAATGGTCTACAGACTACAGTACAGACTACAGTACAGACTCGTACAGTCTACAGAGTGCAGTGAGCATGCACGGCTACAGAAACACAGTGACCTGACTGTGTACACTGTAACTGTACAGTGTGATGGCTGCTGGGACGCGCTCGACGCATCTTCAACGTAGAGTCTACGTACAAACATCGAAGAAAAGTCTTCGAATGCCGAGGGCTCGGGCGATCATCCTCGTTCGAATCGTGTTTTGGTTGACTCGAGGACTTTTCTTCGATGTCTCAGCGACATCCCCAAAGGCCAAGCTCTAGCCAGCAGAGCCTGGATTTTTTTGTAAAGCGTTCCTCTGCCGCTCCAACTCCTGCTGCGCTCCAACAGGAAACAGTGGGAGTGATGAAGTCGCTGTTGTTCCAGTTGAACTTTTACTTTCGGAGCGGACTGACACTTGACAGTCACACTCCGCCAGACGTGGAAGTACCTGTGGTCAGCGAGCAGCAATAACATGAAGAACAGCGCACAGTGACAAGTGGACATAGTACCGCTGCCTATGTAGAGGATGCTTTGAGCGGTGAGAAATTGTTGGATGATCTCCTAACAGTGAGAATGATCATTAATTTATAACGACTTGTGCAGGCAAATATATGCTGTTTATAATGAGCGCAAAATTGTGTTCGAAATTCTGAAACAGAATCTATAGCGGTAATTTTAGGTGGAAAGCAATTCCATAATTTGCCGATTTATGTAAGAAAAGGGAAGGTAAAAATTTCCCATGAGAGTTGAAAACAACGTTGTTCGGTCTGCGTTCACTACGAGAAATATTGATATGAAAAAGGGATAAGATATGAGGTTGAAAATGGATGATGAAAAAATATTGATATGAAAAAGGGATAAGATATGAGGTTGAAAATGGATATATTTGAAAAGAATTGTAATTTCAAGTTTACAATGTACAATGTAACTGCGTGTACAGAAATACTGCTCTAAGTGGTGTGTGAGATTTACGGCTTCTTGACACCGGTTTTCAAAATGGCTGACCTGGGACAGTAGCATGATGTCTACCCCCACCCCATCCCGGCCGCAACCCCCCCCCCCCTGCCAAATCCTGGACACGCCACTGAAAAGGGTGGAGTTCTTTCGAAAATCGGCACCAGAACACAACCCCAGACAGGCCGAGACGACACCGAAGTGCGAAATTGAGAAACTGTTTAAAAGATGCGTTGCTCGAAGAAGCCGGCCAGCCACTGCATGCCGTACCAGCACGATCTTGCACGTCCGCACACAGCCAAAATCAATGCACATGTGTTAGCAGCACAGGGAAAGAAAAGGGTTTGACATGCGGGTTGCCATTCAGCCGACTCAAAGTCCCAATCTCAACTTCGACGACTTGGTATTCTTCCACAGCCTGCAGGCAGATTGGTTCATTGTGACGAAGGAAACCAGAAATAAGCTTCTGCAAGCTGTGGAAACATGTTGGCATGAATACCCCGTTGCCAAGATGAGGAGCGTTTGCCTGTGTCTGTACGCCTCTTTCCATCACGGCATTCTGGAGAGTGGTAGAGACAGCAACTACCAGCGCCACTGTGGAGGTCGTCAAGCTCACAGTTCTGGAAAAGAACTTGGCGATCTTTATGATTAATTAGTGTCTTGGCAACTTGTAAAGGCTGCGGAACAAAAACGAAAGTCAGCAAGGATGCAGACTCGATGTTATCATGGAGTGAGTCGTCATCAGATTCAGAGGAAGAGTGAAGCTAGACTGCTTTGAAACGAGCTGTGTGACATCTGGAAATAACGAATCTCTCATATGCTCCTATGTTTTTCACTTTTCAAAGTATGTTTGTAGCCATAGAATGCTTTAGACTGAACTGTAAATATGCAATGAAGTTTTGCTTACGGAGGAAGTACGTCATTAGTGTATTTGGTTCGTTCTCAGTGACGTATTTAAACGTCATTAACGGTAGCAGGGTTAATCAGGTTTGTGCATAGAGAGTACTTAACCCTAGGACGGCCACCACTTTCAGTACTCCTAGAACGGTCAAACGGTGTCATTTGACACCTGCATACATTTCCATGTCTAAGAACTGTTTTCAGTGCTGGCTATCCCTAGCGGCATTTATGATGTACACAACACTTTAGGATTCACACAGACACTACTGTTGGCTATACGCAACTAAAAAACGATGTACGCGTAACGGCAATTGCGAAGGATGAACTCAATGACTGGCAAAACTTCAATTACTTGCATAGGAATGTCTTATAATCACAGAGCTACAATAACAAGCAATGTGTCAACGTCACTGGGCACATGGGGAACTGCTTTTCGGGATTATGTGCTTTGGCATAATCGGATTACTCGACCGTCACGATGAATGACACACAACAACAACTTTTCAAAAGCTCGCCAGGAGTAAGAAGCAAGTTTTGAAGCTCTGAGTGTCGTGACCACGTCCCCACCCTAGAAGCATATATGCACTGCTATTCTAACTAGTATTACCTATCTAGCATGGATGACTCCCCAACGCCAGGCAGCCCAAAGCCTGAGCCCCCAGAGCCACTGTGGAGGTCGATGTCGCCGGCCGAATTGAAGGCCAATACCGTAATATTTGTCGACGGCTTCGCAGGCCAGAAGATAGTAGAAATTGCGGACACCCTCATTGACCAGGGTTATGCTGACGTCGCCTCCGTCCAAATTACCGGATCAGCCTGTAAGGTAACGTTCTGCAGCCAATCTACAACTAAGTCCATTGCAGAACACGGTTTCTTTCTTGGCGAAACACATATTGCTGTCCGCCATTCTCTCTCCTTGCAAGTGCACATCTTTGACGTCCCGATTTGGATCTCCGATGCCGCCATCATACATGCACTCACAAAATACGGTACGGTGCAAGGCACCATTCGCCACGGCCGTACCCGCACAAAGTCGGGCACATTTGTCGGAACAGGCGTAAGCTTCGCAACTGTTCGCCTGAACAACGGCTGCAGGCAGGTGCCATCATTCGCGCGGACAGCCGAAGGCAATACCTTCCGCGTGAAGCATGAGGGCCAGGCGCCAACTTGCCGCCTCTGCAACTCAGAAAATCACCTTGCCGGCTCCTGCCCTAAATCGAACAAGCTACAAAACACACGGACCCGCACTTCAACCAACACGCGGCAGAACCAAAACGAAGACCCAGCACCAGATCCAACACTGGCGACAGCCCTGCCAGGCCAGGCCAGCTTACCGTACGCACAGGCAGGGACCCTGGCCCCTGCCAGCACACTCGTACAGGAAATCACCGAAACAAGCAACACACAGACCCAAAACGACGATCCAGCACCAGATCCGACAGCCTCCACAGGCCAGGTCAGCTTACTGTACGCACAGGTAGCGTCCCCTGTGACCTCTGCCTGCTCACTCGCACAGGAAGTCCCTGAACACAGCCAGCCCAGCAAAAGTGCAGACAAGCACGGACACACTGCCAGTGCCTCTGATGAGCACCAAACTCGTACTCGTAGAACTAGTACAGATATCGATCGAGCCGACGAGAGCGCAGTCCGCGCACTATCACCCAGCGCAAGCATGTACTGCCACTCGCCAGGCTCACCTCGCACGGCAGCGGAAGACGACAGCAACAACGAGAGCCTATTTGAGGAAGATGGAAATCGCGCCGAACAACTCCTGCAGAAGCTCAATGCAGCGGAGGAAGAATGGAAACTCGACACCGGACGTCGCAGACGCAGACGCCACCAGCTAGAGCAGACGCCCCCAGGCGCACAACAGCCACATGCCTCTAAAAAACAAAAACAAAATAAGCTAGCTGACCAGAGTCCTACAGGAGTCACCATGGACCACGCCTGAACTGGAACCAGCATCAACACCAGGTCCCACCAGTGAAAAAAAAAATTATGAAAAACGGAAATGAACAAAATAGCATCTCTTTCTTCTCCTTCAACGCTCGCAGTCTCTACCCCAAAATGGACGAACTGTCAGCAATAGCATCGTCAACAACGCCACCTTATGATGTCATTGCTGTCTCTGAAACATGGTGTACCCAGCACGACCCAGACTCCCTGTTTGCCCTCAGTGGTTACACACTACATCGTGCAGACCGCCCAGACCGCCAAGGTGGAGGAGTGAGTCTCTACGTGAACGACACTATACCTCATTAACTCGTCCCTACAACAACCACAGACAGCTTTGTCCTCTTATCGCTGAAACTGTCAGCCAACAACAGCACCATCAACGCAACATGCGTCTACCGACCACCCCGTTGCGACCATCGGCTATTCTGCCAGCACCTTGAGGAACTGATACGAGCCATACCAACAACAACGCAAAAGATTATCCTCGGTGATTTTAATGCAAAGAACGCCGCTTGGTGCCACTCTGACATGACAGATGCTGTTGGCGAGGATCTAGCAGTGCGGTTCCAAACTTACTCTCTACACCAACATGTCACATTCCCCACTCTTGTGCAGAATGGGCACCCTAAATCCTGCCTAGATCTCGTCGTCACGGATGTATACAGTGACTATGTCCTTATCTCTAGTCTCCCGCAGATCGGCAACTCGGACCACCTATCCATCAGGGGTTTAATCAAGCCAGTCGCTGCACCCCCTCGAGCCGTACCACCTCCCACCCATAACACCACCCATTGGAAATGGTCAAACCCAAGCATCAGCAGTCTGAAAGCCGAAATTGAACGCACACAACTGCTACCGGAAGGTGACACCCTGAACACTACCAACATAGACAACCTGTGGCACTCATGGAAGGACAAAGTCCTCACTTGCGCCCGCAAACACTGTGCAGTACCTCACTCCCCGAGGCATACTAGCCACCCCGCAAAGCCATGGCTGAACCCAGAGCTCACTAACGCCATCAGAGAAAAACACCGGCTCTACCGTGCCTACTTGCGCACCCGGACGCCCTGCAACTGGACAGTATACACCACCCAACGCAACAAAGTTACTCACCTTCTCCGAATCGCTAAGTCTACATATGTCAGTAATGGCACTGGGACGAGCCACTCCACACCAAACCTACACAAACGGTTGCGCGGCCTCCAGTCCTCACAACGACCTACTCTGCCAGACATGCTCTCCCAGGGCCAGACTCTCTCAACCCCCGCTGAAAAAGCAACCGCCCTGAACGCTTTCTTCATCTCGCAGAGCCAACAGTCCAGTCACAGGGTGCCACGAGGAACTCCCATCCATTCATTCCCCACGCCCAATACACCTGGCCTCACTACACTTGAAACAACAGCCCAAGAGGTCTCAAAGTTACTGTCTAACCTGGACCCGTCAAAGAGCCCGGGCTGTGATGGCATACCAACCCGCCTACTGAAAGAGGCAGCCAGTTCACTTGCGCCGTCCCTAGCAACCCTTTTTAACATCTCCTTCGAACGTTGCACTTTCCCGCAAGAGTGGAGGGACGCAACAGTCACCCCCATCCACAAGAAGGGCAGCAAAACCGAACCCTCCAAATATCGACCGATATCGCTACTCAGCGTGACGTCGAAAGTACAAGAGAGGATAGTTGCTGACCGCATCTCGAAGCACATCCAACCTCACCTCCCAACGGCCAATCAGTCTTTCGGCCAAACGATGGCACCACACAGCAGCTATCTCGGTTAATCCATCAGATCACCGAGAAAAGAGACGCCGGGCAAACACTAATTGTTTGCTTCTTCGACCTATCTAAGGCGTTTGACCGGGTGTGGCACCAAGGACTGCTTGCAAAATTGGCCCACCTCGGACTCGATGGCAAATGCCTCCAGTGGCTTGCCTCTTATCTCACCAACAGACGACAACGTGTGCAAGTGGAGAGCAGCAAATCAACCTGGCTAAACATTCCAGCGGGGGTCCCCCAAGGCTCCGTCTTGGGGCCGCTTTTGTTCACGGCCTACACAGTTGATCTGCCAACCGCCTGCATAAATGCCAACACTGATTGCAGCCAGTTTGCCGACGACACTGCCATCATTGCCGCTCACGAGAATTTTCTAGCCGCAGAAGAGAACCTCCAGTCAGCTGTGACAATCGCGGCACAGTGGCTGAAGGATTGGCATATCCTGGTCAACGAAAGTAAGACCACTGTCATCCACTTTCACCACACCAACCGGTCACCTCCCAGACCACCATCAATCACACTCAACGATACCAACCTCACTGTGGCCCCAAGGCATCGTCACCTTGGCCTCCTCCTACAGCAGAATCTATGCTGGAACTCGCATGTTGACTACATCACTAAAGCGACCAGGAAGATGTTCCTTCTCCTGCGACTACGTAATTCCTTAAACACTTCTGCTCTCTCCTCCATCTATCTAACCTACATCCGCCCTATTCTTGAGTATGCTTGCACTGTCCTCTCACCCCTCCCCGCAACCCTGAACGACCGGCTTGAGCGCATCCAACGGCGCGCTGCTCGCCTCTGTTTGCATCTCCCCCTCTTTGAACACAGAACCCACTCCGTGCTGCTGCACCGACTCAAATGGCCATCACTCAGCAGCTGCCGTACCCTCTCCCATATCCTTCTTGCACATAGCCTGCATCATAGATATGCGTCACCACACCTTCTTGCAATTCACCTACCCCGAATACAACCCATTCGCTTGCTCAGGTTCCCCGGAACCTTTGAGCTACCCACAACACGTACAAACCGGCTAAGAGACTCCCCCATCTATGCTCCTCTTGATCTCTTTAATAACATCCCACCCAGCATCCGGCAAATCAACCCCAGACGAGATTTCAAAGCAAACATCCTACCACTTGTCATCTCTTCCGTATGTACTTGCTCACAATGCTCAGCACATCTATAGCTCCATTGCGCCCAACCTACGTGATTAACTCCCAATTAGTATTGCCATCGCTACTGCCTCAGCAAGCAGCTAAACTTTGATCTCTCTGTATCTGATCCCCGTGCCTGTAATTATTTTTCTCTTATTGGCCACAGGCCATCGTGAGAATAAAAGAATTCAAACAGTACCAAGTACAAACATGGACTGACTATGAGCATCTTTTTTTTCACCAAGCTGACACATATGCTGCTAGACATGGTTTCAAGATTAGGCTAGTAACGACTGCATTTTAGACTCTTTCAAAGAGGTATACCCTTCTCTTCTCCTTAGCTGGCACTTGGAAACCAGATGCCATGACTATCTACAAGCTTATTGACCAGTGCAGGAATGAGCATTTCTGGATGTGCATGAACTAGCAAAGTTCTGGGATATTGTGAAGGCGTTGATGTCTGTCACATCTATTCATTTATGTAACCGCATTGCAGGGGACATCTTCTGGAATAGTCTTTGTTGAGTAGATCCACCACATTCGATCGAAACGGTCAAGGACATATCTCGTGTAACAGTCCAACTACCTTCAGTAGTCATTCTTGGAATAAGCAATGATCCTTGCTATAATGCATTCTTATATACATGAACAAGCAATGATGGACATAACACCTAACAGCAGCAGCGTGATAATAGCAGGTGATAAGTGTATCCTATTCCTAGTGTTAGTAGTAACAGTGAATCTGTTACACCATTCCCCCTCTCAACTGTCAGAACAGTACCAATTCGAAGGAACAGTTATGGTAACTAATGATCATGCATGGATATGTGGAATGCATGGTAGCCGAAAACAACACTGATGAACTCAAGATCCAGTGCATGTCCTCTGCAAATAACGCCTGGCTGGCAGGGAAGCACTATCCTAATCATGCAGAATGCTACATTTCTATTGCAACACGTAGAAACTAGCAATACAACTGTGGTTGCCAATTAAATAGCAATTTTATGAAAAACGGTCCAGGTAGGTTTTCAGCGGTATAATAGCGTTTCCTGCTTCATCCATCAAGTATTCCTCCGGCTCCCAGGTGGCATCTCGGTAGCCCTTCCATTTCACTAGGTACTGCGTGCGCCGTCCTCTCTTCTTGTGCGACAACACCTTTTCGACAATGTACCGCGTATGGCCATCCGCATCGGTTAGGGGTGGAGGTGCCGGCTGAGTACGGCCCGGTATCTCATTGCCATGGTACAGCTTGAGGGCAGCAATATTGAACACTGGATGGGCCCGAGTGATTCTTGGAAGAGCTAATCTGTACGCATTCGGGGCCACTTTCTTCTGCACCTTGAACGGCCCATACCACTTGAGCCTTAATTTGTGTGAAGGCCTGTCTCGTTCCTCGGGCGTCAGCAGGAAGTCCCTGAAGACCAACACCTCATCCCCCTCCTTCAGGGCGTCCTCCACCCGTCCTCGATCCGCATACAATGATTGCCGGGCCTGCGCCGCCACGATGGCATCCTGGGCCTCACGTAGTGCCTCTACGCGGCCATCAGGCAATCATGATTCTGTTTGAGCAGTTGCAGCCGTACCGGACTGCGAGGAATGCAGAGGCGAGCATCGCCCGATGTTACTAGGTACAGCCGCCGGTCCACACTGTTCCAGACGTATCGCTCATGCATGGCGTCTTCGCTGCAAGCCATCAAGCGCTTGATTACTGGCGAAAGCTCTGGGTCACTATCATACCCTGCTGAGATCTGATTCGCAATTCCTTGATTCACATCCAGAGAGAACTCGATTCCATTCAGTTCCAAGTCTGGTCGACGTGACAACGGGTCTGCTATGTTACACTTCCCTGGCTTGTGATGTACCGTGTAGTCATAGTCGGCCAGGAATTCAATCCATCGAGCCTCTCTCTTGGTTAAGTTTGGTTTGGTCCTGAGGTAGACAACTCCCATGTTGTCGGTGTAGAGTTGAAAGTGGCGAAATAGGTAGACTCGCCAGCACTGCAGGGCGTACACTACAGCCAAAGTTTCTCGCTCGGCGGCCGTGTAATTCCGTTCGGCAGAAGACAGCTTTCGGCTCACGTAAGCCACAGGATGCCAGGACTGGTCCTCTGCTTGCTGCGTTAAGACTCCTGCCACAGCAAAGTCACTTGCGTCAGTCTCAACGCGGAAATCCTGACTGACGTTTGCTAGTCGCAACACTGGTGCATCCAGCAGAGCAGACTTCAATCGCTCAAATGCCTCCTGTCGAGTCTGATTCCACTCAAAGCGCACATGTTTCCCTGTCAGTTCCTCCAGGGGTTTGGAGATGGCCGAGAAATGGTTAATGAACCTTCGAAAGTAATTAGCGAATCCCAGAAACTGTCTTACGTGCGTGACCGTCGTCGGGACAGGCCAGTTATGCACGGCCTTGATCTTCTCTGGATCTGGAGAAATGCATTGGCCGTCTATCCGGTGCCCAAGAAACAGAACGTCTGTCCGGCCGAATTCACATTTAGACGGTTTGCAATATAGCTCATTCCTCCTGAGGGCGTTTAAGATGGTTCTGACATGATCGAGGTGCTCCTCCCATGATTTGCTGAATATGAGGATATCGTCTAGAAACACCACAACGAATTTACGCAGGTATGGCTGGAGGACACTGTTCATCAAGGTTTGGAATGTTGCCGGGGCATTTGTTAGGCCGAAACCCATCACTGTGAACTGAAAGTGACCGAATGGGGTATTTATTGCTGTCTTCGGAATATCTGTTTCTTCTATTCGAATCTGATTGTAACCGGACCTCAGATCTAGCTTGGTGAAATACGCACTGCCTTGGACGGTATCAAAGAGGTCGTCAATATTCGGTAGGCATGCCTTGTTCTTAATGGTTATGCGGTTTAGCTCACGCCAGTCGCATACCATTCGAAGTGCTCCATCCGCTTTCTTTACGAAGAACACAGGGGCTCCGTATGGGGATTTGCTGGGCTGGATGAATCCTCTACGGAGCTGGTCGGTGAGCTGAGCTTGAAGCTCATCCATCTCTGGTTTTGGTAAACGATATGCTGCACGAGATGGCGGTTTAGCTCCTTCTTCCGTTTTTATCTCGTGATCTGCGCCTCTTCTGGGTGGCAGCTTGTTTGGAAGCTCATCGGGAAAGACGTCCCCGAACTCCTTCAGCAGGTCCTTGAAATCCTTCTGATCCTCCCTACCCGGACTATCCACCGTCTGTGGCTCGTCCGGATCTGCTGTCACATACGCTAGGATTCCTTCTGCGCCACCTCTCATTGCATGCCTAGCCTGCTTCCCTGAGATGAGGAACGTCTCGATCGGTGGGTTGGATTTGTCCGTGCCATCACTTTCACTCGGTTGACAAATGATGGATCCACCCTCCAGCTTGATTTCATTGGTACGAAAATTGATCTGTGGGTTCGTCCGGGTCAGCTATGGTTTGCCGAGGATCACGTCATACCGCGTCATCGGGAATACTAGGAACTGTTGGTGCTCGCTAAAGTCGCCGACTACGGTCTTCAAGCTGTCCGTTTTCGTAATAGGCTGTGAGCGGACCGATCCATCAGCAAGTGTGACGTTCAGGACGTATGGTAACGCGACGTCCATTTATCTTGCCCTGGACGCGCATTAGGTCGTGTTCGTTGTCGGCGGAAATGCTCCCTGTGCTGGCGGTTACTTCATTAGGCCGGCCAACAGTATCAGGTGACGAATGCTTGACAGGCGAGGCTTGAATTTTGGTCTCCTCGAGGCGTGGTTCCTCATTTGCTAAGAGGCTGAATTTGTTCTGAACTTTGATTCGTGGCCTATTCCTGGGTGCTCTCGTGTTCGCCAGTAGTCGCACTCCCTTCCTTACTGGCGTCCATCGTTTAAAGAAGGCTTGCTTGTGGCGTTCCTCCCTCCTTCTGGACAGAATCTGGCAATATGGCCGGGTTTCCTGCAGGTGAAACACAGCCTTGAACGACCCTCTGGCTCCCTGGTTTCTCTCCCACCGGATGGTGTTGGTTGGCTTGACCAGGGTCCAGGCTGGCGCCTCTGATGCCCTGGTGCGCGCACTGCCTTGGCGTAGCTTGCTTGGGCTAGCCGCATCGACTGGTCTGCTGAGACCGCAGCTCGTATGGCTTGGGCCAAATGTTGCGGATGCTCCCTAAGTACCTCGCCGCTTAGGCCCTGAGCCAGCCCACTCGTGAACAAGATAGCTCTGGAGTGGTCATCAAGCTCGGGAACTTGTAAGCTCAGCCGCGAAAATTTGTTGGTGTATTCGTCAAGAGTCTCATCTTGGTGAAGAGCGAATAAGTCGATGCGCGCCTGTTCCCTGTCATAAACCGGGCCGTACACTTCTCCCAGCTTGCTCTTCAGGTCTGGCCAGTCGGAAAACAGCGTGTTTGGCTCCTGAGAGGCGATAAACCAAAGACGAGCGTTGCCCTCCAGAAAACTCGCCGCGTAGCTCAAGCGCTTCTCCGCGTTGTCCAGCTGCAGGGACTTCATGGCGAGTTCGATGGCGAAGGCCCACTCCTTGAACTCTCTTGTATCTCCACGAAACACAGGCGGAGACTTAACATGGCGCATGCGTGGCCTCTCTCCGCTGGGAGCTTGAGCACGTCTTGGCGTTTGATCTGATCCATCGCACTGACCGAGTGCGATAAGGTGATTCAGACGCTTCTGAATCTCGAATATACCGTAGGGGACTAATGCGGCCACTGCGCATAGCCCGAACACGACGAAAAGAAAAACCATCCTCTTGCTACCAGTGTAACAGTCCAACTAACTTCAGTAGTCATTCTTGGAATAAGCAATGATCCTTGCCATAATGCATTCTTATATACATGAACAAGCAATGATGGACATAACACCTAACAGCAGCAGCGTGATAATAGCAGGTGATAAGTGTATCCTATTCCTAGTGTTAGTAGTAACAGTGAATCTGTTACATCTCGTCTTTTGCTAGAATTGGACGATGTGGGGCTTCCTACGCTCACCATGTAAAACATATGGCTCTAGGTGGTCTACACTAGGCGGACCATTGATAATTCTTGCTACTTCTACCTTCTACGTCTACCGTCTTTGCATCCTACAATGTAATCTTGAAAAACAAAATTCAATCCGCTATTATTGGCAATGAGGTTAGATGGTAGTTCACTTCAATTTACCAAAGTGGTTCATACTGCAACTCTTTCTTCTCCAACAGTTTCTTGACCAGTAATGATGATGATGAAATTATTAGTTCTTACTTAGCAATCACCTTCTGCAGCAGCCGGGGCCTCTAAAGAGAGAGAAGGCATCCCAGCGGCTGCCTACCGTTTAGCCTGAAGAGGGGGAGGAAGAGGTTTGGTTCAAGAGCCTTATTAGCTCGTCAAGTTGTTAGAAGGATTATCTGCACAGCACCATCCTTGCGATAATGCGGTGTACCATCTCCAGGTTGCAGAGTTGCAATTCCTCTTCCTCAACACTATCCATTTCGGGGTCTCCACCACTCCTGCAACTGTTTCTGACAATTCCTTGTCTGGACTATCCCACAATCTTCGTCCGCTCTCTGGAGGCTCGTAAACATCAATACATTCTGAATCCACAGGTACTCAGGTGTGTGACCGTACGATTCACCCTCAATGACAGACCAGATTCACCATTGCCAATGGTCACTACACTTGAACAGCCATCAAATGAAGATAAAGTAGGAAATTTCGCTTTCATGATCATCGGATTCATGCATGGTAATAGGCTACATCCGTTCTAGTATTTCCTTGGCCGTCAGACCGCGATGGCTCCTCTGGGGCAATTTACAGGAAAATGAAAGGGAATGAGCAGTATCAAGGACATTAGCTGAGGAGTGTTTGTTTAATCTGTGCACTAATGGTTACCCGCCACAAATTCGCGATTCTCGCCCGACGGTTGGATGTTGATCATATATTTTGTCCTGTATTCAGCAATTTTCCTGCACATGTACCTTTCTTTTGTCTGGTTGGCATACAAGCAACTCGATATGGCCGACACCTTCGAAATGTGTTCATATTGTTTCCATCTAACTGCAATAATGGCTTTTTATAGTGCAGGTGTCAAATGACACTGGTTGGCCGTTCTAGGTATATGTACACGTACTCGCCATTATGGTACCTCATCAATTACAAATCAAAGGTTTATGGCAGACGAAAGAGGAAGCAAAATTAGGAATAGTTACAAGATTTGAGCTTATTCTGATTAGCCATATTTCGGTAATTCCATAAGTTTGACTCGCGCGGTGTCAAATGACACCATTGGCTGTTCTAGGGTTAAAATTAATTAACCCACTGTGTTGATGTTCATGTTCAGAAATCTTGCAAGCAACCCAAAGTGCTCGGGCAGGCAGAGGAAGTACTGGCACAACTGCACGACAACATCCGTGAGCCATTCTCAACAAGTCGGCAGTTCTCTCGACAGCTTTGTGCTGCTAGCAACGTAGAGTATGATGACGATGAAGATAGCATCAACACCGCACAAATCCGTCGATATCGCAAGATCCTCAATGCGTATGGTCTGGTATGTACATACTCTGCAGATAGAGTAATTTCAATTTACTTGCAGTAGATGTATTTCATGTTATGATGTATGTCATCTACGTCATATACATTTCTAAGGGATCGTCGCAAAAGTGTTTTATCGTCCCTGAAATGAACATCGCTCATTTCTTACTCGCACACCCTCCAGTCCCTATGAAACAAACACAGCTTGCTATGCTGGATGATGAAAATTGCATGCATGTATATGTAGTCATGTACATATGTAAAGTATCGGTCGACTTGTGATTTTTTTTCCCGATTTATTGGAAACTGCCACCCTACCTTTTTGGTGTCTCCCTCACATAGTAGACATTCAGCCAGGTTTATAAAATTTGCACCGGTATGCCATGGCAAAATATGTGGAGAAGCAAATCCCAAACCCAGAATGAGATTTTTGAGATTTAAAGTGGGTTTTTGATCCTCAATTCAGCCCAGATCGAGCTTTCAAAAGCCAGCGAGACAGTTTCCGAGGAATTGACTGTAGTGTTGGTCGACTTGCGATTTTTGCCCCCCCCCCCCCCCTCCACCCCTCCAACGAATGATGCTTGTCTCAGGGACAACAAAAAACGTTTGCAACGACCCCTAAACTAGATTTGTTCTTATTCGTTGGTTTGAGGGAAAGATGCAACCGGTTTGATTTGTTCCTACTTCTTTTACAGCCCATATCTAGAACATTACGATGCCCATCCTGCAATTAGCTGTAGTTTATGATCTATTAATTTGTGCTAGACCAGCTATACACCGATACTAGTAAGTGTAAGGCTGCTGGAAACTTCAAGGTGAAGTAAAAATTGTGGGAAAGATTTAGTGTGTTGCTGTGCACAAATTGCTTAGCTGGGGCTTGACAGGGGACATCACCAACAGATTGCTGGCTTTAGGCTGAAAAAGAAATCATTGACAACGGGTGCATTGTGCTTTACACCTTTGTGGATTGATCTTCAACAGTGAGTTTCTTTGAAGGTGTGCGGCATAGTCCTGCTTTGGCTGGCACCAGAGGGTTGTATCTGTGTCCATGAGAGGATACGACACTGATTTCCGCGCAACTCAAGCCAGGGCATCTGTACCCGTTTCCCTTACTTCCATTTCTTTAAAACTTAGGAGGGTTCATTTAATTTAACAGTTTCTCATTGCCACTCAATGTGGGGTCTGGCAAAGTGTGCTGTCATGACGCGTCGAGGATTGCCTGGGTGACTTGCTTTGTTTTGTATTATTTTGGAGGTATTTGGCCTTTTTAATATCCTGTCTGCGCATGCGTGTGGAATGTGTGTGTATCCATGTTTTGGCATATATCGTGCGTCGGCTTACAATTATGTTTGTTGCTGTGTGTATGGGTTTGCATGTCGTGTTTTTGTTTCTAGATTGTTTCTTTCTCATCACCTGAGCTGGACGACATCATTGTTAACCGACCCAACTGGTTGCTCTCCACGGTCATTGGTCTGATATTTGCACCACCTGGGCTTGACGATGAAGTTATGCTCCACTTCAAAGATGGTGTTGCAAAGGTCCAGGAAGTCCTTGACAAGCTTAACAGCTGCGAGGGAGCAGATCGCCAAGGCCCTCTGCTGCTGCAGATGGTAATACAACTAGGTGTGTTGCTGCAGGAGAAAGAAAGGATCCTGGCACCTAGCCGTCTTCCGACCGCTGACAACTGCCTCGGCTCACTGGCCAAGAAAGATTCATCATCTCGGTCGGCGTGCGCAGGAGTCTCTTTCACGACTCAGCACTGCTTCTCCACTGCTCTTGTTATCCGGCTACAGACAGAGCTGTACGCCTATTTCCACGAGCTTCACGGCATTCCTGCTGAGCTCTGGAAGAATCTGGTGGTAGTGGCTCCAGTCCATTCTACAGCCCGTGGTTGCATCTCCGTCACGGACAGCCTGCGCCAAGCTGTCGCTGTTGTCCATGCGCCCGTAGAAGATACGCTAGACGGCTATTGTCTGCTGGCTCTGTTGCGCAAGGTGTTTGGTGACCTGGCAGCACAGTATAGCCCGGGTACTAGCTATTCCACAAGCATCATCAGCTCTGCTTCCATTCGTCAGCACCTCCACGAGCCAAGCGACAAGTTTGATTTCGCTGTGTACGATGCAGAGGAAGTCCGATCATCCGTAGCAACAAAGGTTCATCTCTCCACTAGCCAACGTTACGTTGATCGTGCCTCGCTTCTTCTCGAATGGCCGGTCAACCATGCCTCACTGCTCTCTGCACAGTCCTTTGAGTCCATCCGAGAAAGCCTTGGTGAGTCCGACCTGCCTGCGCTAGACACCTGCCTGGGCCTTACATCATCATCTTCATCACGTGAGCACAGTAATCATCTACACGCTGCAGCAGCATCGGTCCACAGCTGGGCAGTTACCGACTACCATCACACCTCGACCAAGCTTCACCAGCTGCTAGTGAAATCACCGAACGCCCAGCGCTTTGCAAAGATCTGCAAGGTGCTACGGCAGCATGAAGAACTGGTGAGTGTGATGGCCTGTTGCGCACGCCCCTCTCTCTCAGTCTCTCTCTCCCTCTCCCTCTCTCTCTCTCTCTCTCTCTCTCTCTCTTTCTCTCTCTCTCTCTCTGCCCCCCCCCTCTCTCTCTCTCCTCTCTCTCAGTCTCTCTCTACTTCTCCCCCTCTCTGCCTATGTGTCTCTGTTGATGTATGCAAGTTGTTCTATCATTTTACTCAACAAAACATCTGTCACCTACCATTACCCAATGCACAATGTATTCTCGGCTGTGTACCTCTCATTGATTTCACTCTCAGTGGTGTGGATGATATTGACACTAGCTGATGTTGATATCAGAGCCATGTTTATTGCTTGTTTGTATATTTGTTACTCTCCACACTGCAGCTGACCACCGATTTCCCGGACATATTCCGGAAGCGTAGGGTGCAAGCCGTCCAGCCGGTCTCTGCCAGAGCTATTTCCTCGACTGTTCAATCAGACTCCGCGGAGAGCGTTCCTTCGAACAGCCAGTCACACTCTGATCAAGCCAGTCAGTCCACTGCTGCTCGGCAAGATGATGCTGGTAAAGTTGAATGTGCTCAATACAGCATGTGTGCTCCCTGTATGCTAGTGTTAGTTTACTTGTGTGCAAATGTCTACTTCACACTATCTTGCAACACAACTTGATCTATGGGCTTGCTCAGGTCTCAAAGAGAACTTCAGTTTGCATGGGATTCTATGCGAAAAAAAAAAAATGAATTATTTTCTCTGTGGATAATGAACACATGACTGGTTAGGTATGTGTTATGCTAACCTTGATGATTTGATACCCATTCCTATAATCGAATACTTCTGCACAGAGACAGGGATAGTTTTAAAATCTGTTTTCTGTTCTTTCCTGTTGAATGTATCAGGCCATGCTGAGCATCACGCTGCTGATGGCAGCTGTGGAATTTTCCTATCCACTTCACCACTGTAAGTTCTACGCATGCATTACTCAACAATGAAGTATAGAACCGTTGAATCAGTCCTGTGTAAAGTTCAGTGAAATGTACTGCACCATTTCCAACATAATGAGTCAGGCCGGCCCAGTGACTGAGTTCTCAGACCATGATTGTGCAATGATAGCTATATGTATCATGATCAAGTCCTGACTTGAAGAGAATTGTTTCAACTGTGCTGTACACCACAGTGAGTTGGGAACACGAGGTGTGGAAAACAGGGCAACATTGATGCAGAAATTGGGTTTTCACCTTTGCCCATATACTGAAATTGGTGGATCTCAATTTTCCTCTCCATCCGTAAAAAAGCGGCATCTGACGCCTTTGCATGTGGTCATTTCATGTAGTCTTTTCATGTGTTATTTTCATGTGGCGGTGTCGTCATCCCTAGAAACCAGAAAGGTCTTATTGAGCTGTGTAGTTCCCAGATCCTATTTAAAACACCCTTCCCTATTTTGAAGTACATAAGCAGAAGAAAGTAAAGATCGCAGATACGCAACCAAACCGGCTGTGCAATTGTGTTGAGAAACACAACCAGTTTAGGAAGTTTTGCTTGTACAAGGCCACCACCATGCCTGATATACCAGGGTGGCAGATGTAGCACGTGACAGCGAGGGTAACTTAGTATCACAAGCAATGCCTGACAAGGTGCAAAACCTCGTTAGCTGCATCTATGTTACCCTCACTATGAACACAGTGTAGTGAGTAGCCAGTTAACAGTGGTTGTCAGAGCAGTTAACTGCATGTAAAGTGCTTTACGCTTGCATCACAGCATTTGTTAACAATGTACACGCTCACTGGTGTCAGCACTGGTCTTGAACTCAGAACCTTGCGATTCGCAGGCAAGCCCACAACCACTCGGCCAAAGTACTGGTCAGTAGGCAGTGGCAATAATTTCCCTACACTGCTTGCTTAATGATATGACCACTTTTTCGTCCGACCACGTTTTTTTGAAGGCCCTGCAAGGCTGCACGGCCTACACCAGGGAGTCGTAGGGGGTCGTACGACTTCCTGGCTTGCACCAGGGAGCCCTACGCGTAACACATGCGAGTGTACGTGCATATAGGGCTACCGGTATGGCCTACGACCATGTACACTGTGTGATGCACATCCACGGACGCTTTTCGCTTTCACGCCTTCGCTGATCCGCTGCTTTTTGTGTTCCACTTTTTCCAAAGAATTCTCGTAGTTGTGTGTCTTTTTCCTCTCTGATTGCTGCTTGTGTGGACACCATGGAGGCTCATCAGCCTCGGAACATTGCTTTTCCAAAGCGAAGTTTCGGGCGAACATCGATCGTTGAGCGTCCGTTTCAACCAGCTTGGTTCGATAAGTTCAACTGGTTGCACTACGACGAGTCGACGGATTCTGTGACCTGCCATTTGTGTTCCTTTGCTGATCAGCAAGGGAATCTGAAAGCGCCATCGAAGGACTCGGCCTTCATTTCTAAGGCCTTCAAGAATTGGAAAGATGCCACGGAGGAGTTCCGCCGGCACGAAAAGTCGCTGTGTCATATCGGCGCTGTCCAGGAGATGCTTGTGCTACCGCAGACTGTCCAGGACTTTGGTGAGGCGCTAAGTCTAGCCCATGCCAAGGAGAAAGCCCTGAATCGGCGAATGTTTGTCAGAATCCTACAGAACATGAAGTTTTTGGGTCGCCAAGGTCTTCCCTTGCGTGGCCACGACGATGCAGAGTCGAACTTTATGCAACTGCTGCAACTACAGAAGCTACATACTCCCGAGTTGCGTGCTTGGCTGGAGCGACGAGGGGATAAGTACTGCTCCCCCGAAATCCAGAACGAAATCCTTCAGCTAATGTCGCATAGCATACTCCGGAATGTGGCCAAGTCCATCCATACTGCTGAGGTGTTCAGCGTAATGGCCGATGAGTGCGCAGACGTATCTAACAAGGAACAGCTGGCGTTGTGCTTCCGGTGGGTTGACCAGAAGTTGGAAGATCATGAAGATTTCGTTGGTTTGTGCCAGATTGACAACATATCTGCAGATACGATCGTTGCGGCTATCCGGGACTGCATGCTGCGACTCAACCTCCAACTCAACCGTTGCCGAGGCCAATGCTACGACGGTGCCTCAAATATGGCTGGCCACAGATCTGGTGTCGCGAAGCAGTTGGGAGATGAAGAGCCAAGGGCTCTTTTTGTGCACTGCTACGGGCACTCTCTGAACCTGGCAATGTGCGACACCATCAAGACGACTGTGCTGACCAGAGATTCCCTCGATGTCACCAGCGAGATCAGCAAGTTAATTAAGTACTCGCAAAAACGGAATGCCCGATTTGACGTCCTGAAGGGTGAGATCTCGCCCGACACACCAGGATTCCGTGTGCTGTGCCCGACCCGCTGGACAGTGCGAGGCAAGAGTCTGCAAAGCATCCTGGATAAGTATCTGGTCTTGCAAGAACTGTGGGATGAAGTTCTGGCTGGGAGTGTGGACCCCGACGTGCGTGCTCGCGTAATCGGAGTGAAGGCTCAAATGGAGACTTTCAACTTCTTCTTTGGAATCAGTTTGGCCCGTCTTGTCCTGGCACATGGTGACAACCTCTCTGTTTCCCTCCAGAGTTCAACAATGTCTGCTGCCGAAGCCCAGAAAATAGCACGTTTGACGGTGAACACAATCACAAAGATGCGAACAGAGAATTCATTCTCGATGTTCTGGGAGGCTACTGTGGCAAAAAGTCACCAGTTTGATGTCTCTGAACCGCAGTTCCCTCGCAAACGCAAACGTCCACAGAGGTTTGAAGGTGGAGATGAGCCAGCATGCCACCCCAGCTCCCCGGAAGGCCACTATCGGCAGCTGTATTATGAAGTGCTTGACAGTGCCAAGTCCTCCATCCAGACCCGGTTTAATCAGAAGGGCTTCGCCATATACACGCAGATGGAGAACCTTCTCTTGAAGAGTGCCAAAGGGGTTGACGCTACAGACGAGTTCAAGGCAGTGACAGAGTTGTACTGCGAGGATCTCGACTCCAACCTCCTTCTGACCCAGTTTTCCCTCCTTCAGACGCAGCTGACCTCTGATGACGATGTCACGTTTAGGTCTGTGCTGAAGTTCTTGCGGGGCTACTCCACATCTCAGAGGCAGTTTCTGTCTGAAGTTGTGAAGCTGGTGCGCTTGATTCTGGTAAGCCCAGCTACCAACGCCATCAGCGAGAGATCCTTCTCAGCAATGCGGAGAATCAAGTCCTATCTCCGCTCCACAATGGGCCAGAGTCGGTTAAATTCAGTCATGCTCCTCCAGACGCACAAGGACAGGACAGATGCTCTGTCTGTGGTGTAGTTGGGCAATGCCTTCGTCGATGTGAGAAGTGTAGGCAGTAGTGCAGGCAGTAGTGCAGGCAGTAGTGTAGGCAGTAGTGTAGGCAGTAGTGTAGGTGGTAGTGTAGACAGTAGTGTAGGCAGTAGTGTAGGCAGTAGTGTAGGCAGTAGTGTAGGCAGTAGTGTAGGCAGTAGTGTAGGCAGTAGTGAAGGCAGTAGTGTAGGCAGTAGTGTAGGCAGTAGAGTAGGCAGTAGTGTAGGCAGTAGTGTAGGCAGTAGTGTAGGCAGTAGAGTAGGCAGTAGTGCTGGCAGTAGAGCAGGCAGTAGTGAAGGCAGTAGTGTAGGCAGTAGTGTAGGCAGTAGTGTAGGCAGAAGTGTAGGCAGTAGTGTAGGCAGTAGTGTAGGCAGTAGTGTAGGCAGTAGTGTAGGCAGTAGTGCAGGCAGTAGTGTAGGCAGTAGTGCAGGCAGTAGTGCAGGCAGTAGTGTAGGCAGTAGTGTAGGCAGTAGTGTAGGCAGTAGTGAAGGCAGTAGTGTAGGCAGTAGTGTAGGCAGTAGAGTAGGCAGTAGTGTAGGCAGTAGTGTAGGCAGTAGTGTAGGCAGTAGAGTAGGCAGTAGTGCTGGCAGTAGAGCAGGCAGAAGTGTAGGCAGTAGTGTAGGCAGTAGTGTAGGCAGTAGTGTAGGCAGTAGTGTAGGCAGTAGTGCAGGCAGTAGTGTAGGCAGTAGTGCAGGCAGTAGTGTAGGCAGTAGTGTAGGCAGTAGTGCAGGCAGTAGTGTAGGCAGTAGTGTAGGCAGTAGTGTAGGCAGTAGAGTAGGCAGTAGTGCAGGCAGTAGTGTAGGCAGAAGTGCAGGCAGTAGTGTAGGCAGTAGTGCAGGCAGTAGTGTAGGCAGTAGTGCAGGCAGTAGTGTAGGCAGTAGTGCAGGCAGTAGTGTAGGCAGTAGTGCAGGCAGTAGTGCAGGCAGTAGTGTAGGCAGTAGTGTAGGCAGTAGTGCAGGCAGTAGTGTAGGCAGTAGTGCAGGCAGTAGTGTAGGCAGTAGTGTAGGCAGTAGTGCAGGCAGTAGTGTAGGCAGTAGTGTAAGCAGTAGTGTAGGCAGTGCCAGTAGTGTAGGCAGTAGTGTAGGCAGTAGAGTAGGCAGTAGTGTAGGCAGTAGTGAAGGCAGTAGTGTAGGCAGTAGTGTAGGCAGTAGTGTAGGCAGTAGTGCAGGCAGTAGTGTAGGCAGTAGTGTAGGCAGTAGTGTAGGCAGTAGTGTAGGCAGTAGTGTAGGCAGTAGTGTAGGCAGTAGTGTAGGCAGAAGTGTAGGCAGTAGTGCAGGCATTAGTGTAGGCAGTAGTGCAGGCATTAGTGTAGGCAGTAGTGCAGGCAGTAGTGTAGGCAGTAGTGCAGGCAGTAGTGTAGGCAGTAGTGCAGGCAGTAGTGTAGGCAGTAGTGTAGGCAGTAGTGCAGGCAGTAGTGTAGGCAGTAGTGCAGGCAGTAGTGTAGGCAGTAGTGTAGGCAGTAGTGCAGGCAGTAGTGTAGGCAGTAGTGTAGGCAGTAGTGCAGGCAGTAGTGTAGGCAGTAGTGTAGGCAGTAGTGCAGGCAGTAGTGTAGGCAGTCGTGTAGGCAGTAGTGTAGGCAGTAGTGTAGGCAGTAGTGTAGGCAGTAGTGTAGGCAGTAGTGCAGGCAGTAGTGTAGGCAGTAGTGTAGGCAGTAGTGTAGGCAGTAGTGTAGGCAGTAGTGTAGGCAGTAGTTTAGGCAGTAGTGTAGGCAGTAGAGTAGGCAGTAGTGCAGGCAGAAGTGTAGGCAGTAGTGTAGGCAGGAGTGTGATCAAGAATGCGAGCAGAGAAGTGATGGGAGGAGTATGAGCGTGTTCAGAAAGGCTGGCAGGAGTGTGATCAAGAATGCGAGCAGAGAAGTGAGGAGAGGAGTATGAGCGTGTTCAGAAAGGCTGGCAGGAATGTGATCAAGAATGCGAGCAGAGAAGTGAGGGGAGGAGTATGAGCATGTTCATAAAGGCTTGCAGGAGGGTGGGCAGGAGTGTGGGTAGGAGTGTGATCAGGAATGCGCGCAGAGACGTGTGGGCAGGGGAGTGTGGGAAGGGAGTGTGGACAGAGAAGTGTGGGCAGAGAAAAGAGGGCAGGGAGTGTGGGCAGAGAAGGGTGGGCAGGAGAGTGTGGGCAGGTGTGTGATCAGGAATGCGTGCAGAGAAGTATGGGCAGAGAAGTATGGGCAGGGAAGTGTGGGCAGGGGAGTGAGGGCAGGGGAGTGTGGGCAGGGGAGTGTGGGCAGGGGAGTGAGGGCAGAGTGTACACTGTTCTTCTGAAAGGGGGTCAACTGGGGAAGCTAGACCCGCTCACGCTGTGGCCAGTAACTGTGTGGGTGCACTAACCAAGGATGGCATAATGTCAGCGAGTAAACACACCTCCGTGAACCCGGAGCCATGGTAGAGAAGGGTGGGTAGGGGAGTGTTGGCAGGGGAGTGTGGGCAGGGAGTGTGGGCAGGGGAGAGTGTGGGCAGGGAGTGTGGGCAGGGAGTGCGGGCAGAGAAGTGTGGGAGAGAAGTGTGGGCATGGGAGTGTGGGCAGGGAGTGTGGGCAGAGAAGTGTGGGCAGTGGAGTGTGGGTAGAGAAGATTGGGTAGAGAAGTGTGGGCAGGGGAGTGTGGGCATAGAAGTGTGGGCGGGGGGGGGGGGGGGGGGGAATGTGGGCAGGGGAGTGTGGGCAAAGTGTGCGGACAGGATTGTGGGCAGGAGTTTGGGCGTTGGGAAGAGTGTGAGCAGGAATGCGCTCAGGAGTGCGGCCAGCAATATAGGCATCTACATGTGTGTGCAAGTATCGATTTATGTCATCAAATAGTTAGTATGTTCCATGTTTGTTCATTTTGAATGTGTGTGTGTGTTTGTGTGTGTGTGTGTGTGTGTGTTTGTGTGTGTGTGTGTGTGTGTGTGTGTGTGTGTGTGTGTGTGTGTGTGTGTGTGTGTGTGTGTGTGTGTGTGTGTGTGTGTGTGTGTGTGTGTATCTTCAGCCATGCCATGTGGTCAACGGACGAACGCATTG
Organism: Sycon ciliatum; assembly: GCF_964019385.1. Lineage (NCBI taxonomy): Eukaryota > Metazoa > Porifera > Calcarea > Leucosolenida > Sycettidae > Sycon > Sycon ciliatum. The sequence goes on from NC_088653.1 coordinate 10,348,403, forward strand.
CAAACCTGTATCAGGAGGATGAAGCGGAGCTCTCTGAAGAAACGGGTGCGTTATTCCTTTTAACATAAGACTGCTCTCTTTATCCTGTTCTCATCTATCTGCACTCAAATGCCCTTCAATTTGTGTGCTGCTACCATTGTTGTCTTAGTCTGTCTGTATGCTATATACATACACGAAAACACACAAAAATACATACCTTCTTGTCTACCTTCTTGCTCTATATACACTGGCTTATACTTCATTACATATTCACCCACATGCAATTGACCATCAACAGAAGTGGTGGATATTGCTTGATATTCACCACTTATTCACCACTTTTCCATACTTACTGTAAAGAGAGCAGTACTCGGTGCTGTATGTGTACACGATCGATCCTAACAAAAAGTTGAACAAGACTCTGTCAGGAACACATCACTCTCCGATTCATGCAAGAACATGCCAGTGTGTAGTGAAGTAACAACGACTTACGTTAGTTCTGCGTACATGTACATGTATGACAAACGTGACTCGTTTGTTGAGCTGTAGGGATGATAGGGTGAATATGGAGAGGTATAAGTATACTTAAACAAACGGCAAGGAGACAATAATTTGATAACCGCAATCAATAAGACAAGCTGAATCAACATTTGTGTACACTTTATTCATACAATGTGAAACGGTGGAGACAATGTACAATAAAGCGATGAAAATATGCAGAAATTGTGTAGAGAAAACAAGGATTCGAACAAGTTTTCGTGCACCACTCATCACAAACCGTTGTTGTACTAAAGGACACTGAAACAAAATGGAGCTATCATAGAAAATCTAAGTTAGAGAAATAACACTAAGAACAACAGCAGTGAAATTCACAAGTGTGAGTTTTAAAAATGAAAGCGAGAGCAAAAACGAGCTAGAGCAAAATCTGTATCATCCTGTCCTGAAATGTGCTGGAGAAAAGAAAAGTACTGCTAGCACCGTGAATGCAAATTCCACGCCAGGTAGATCCACCAAGGTATAGAAGTATTGAAACAATCTCGTTATTGTCAGGTATCTAGGTGTAGAAGTATTGAAACAATCTCGTTATTGTCAGGTACCTAGGTGTAGAAGTGCTGAAACAATCTCGTTATTGTCAGGTATCTAGGTGTAGAAGTATTGAAACAATCTCGTTATTGTCAGGTACCTAGGTGTAGAACTGTTGAACCAATCTCGTTATTGTCAGGTATCTAGGTGTAGAAGTGTTGAAACAATCTCGTTGTTGTCAGGTACCTAGGTGTAGAAGTTTTGAAACAATCTCGCTATTGTCAGATGTGAAAACTGTGCCTTCATTCATATCAAAGTCAACCAGAGTGTTCTGGCAGCATGCATTATGAGGCAAATGCACAACTTAAAAACGTGATGTTGATAAGGACGCGTTCAAACGATAAAACAAGTAAAGAATAGTATAAGTGAGGCAGAGGTTACGAAACTAAAACAAAAAATATGATGAATCTAAAAACAAAATTCCTAATCTATTTTCATGAGACACTCATCAGGGAAATCTATTATCTCCTCGTTGCTTATTCAATAGATTTGACAGGCTGGAAGAGTTTCTAAGGGTATTTGATCATTTGGCGTAACAGGCACTTTGTCTGCAGATCATTTATACTCGCATTGCTGCTTTGGCAGAAACAGTACCGGATCAGATTGTATATTGGCCTCTGCAATATATGATCACGTTCTTTTCTGCTTTTCAGAGACGTTCTTGGATAACCCATTCGACCATGCCATCTTCATAACAAAAATCCACATCTGGCTGAAAAAGCTGGATGCTAATGGCCTGCGTGACAAAGCACAGGAGTACGGCTTCTTAGCTTTTGGTCAGATTGAAAAGCTCAAACTGACCCTGAGGAACCACGGTGGCAGAGATCACAATTCTGAACTACTGGATATTATCATGGCACAGGAACGTGATGGCTACATCAAGCTGTGCAAGATCGTCAAGGGTTATGGACAGTACACAACGCAGCTTGAGCAGATGAACAGTTTGCTGACGGAGAGTGATCGAGTCTAATCAGGTCAGTCATCAGCACACTCCTATCTCATTACATCACCACTGCCGGTTGCCATGACAACTGCTTGAAAATTGTTTGGCTGCTTGAAGGTCCTCCCATTACCAAATATTTATAAACTCGTCTCGTGAAAAATTAATGGTATTCTATGCAGGTTGAGTGACTCAGAAATGAAGGCCATGGATGGTATTCCATGCAGGTGCCATGACTCAGAAATTAAGGTCATGGATTGTATTTCATGCAGGTGTCATGACTCAGACATTAATGCCATGGATTGGATGGTGTATTTTGAAGTAGTACCAGAGTGAATTTCCTACTTGGTCCGCCCAGTGACAATAGATGACTTGCACAAAGATCCGAGTCGCGAGTGAGACGGGGCAAGTGCACCCACTGTGACCCAGGCTACACTGCAGGCACCCTACACCGTCTGTAGTGTACTTTTTTTGTCAGCATGAATGAACGGTGCACGGCATGTACATGTACATGATCAGTACCGTCACTGTCTTCAGAAGCTCATGAGTTATGTGCACTTGTAGGGTTAGTGGAAGTACATGATTGTATATTATGTGAGAGAAGCCAGGCGTCCAAACCAACCTAAAATACTCTTGCCATATTCTTCGGTGAAATAGTTATAAAAAGTTGTCTTACTAACAACAGTGAGCATAGAAGCAACCTCGATGCACCCAATAATATGGCATACGTCGCCACACAATGCCATCGCCAGTTCACATTCGAAATGTAGCCATTTTTACGCTTGTGTCCCTGTACACGGCATGGAAGGCTGAACAGATTCAACTCTTCCATCGCTTCCTGATCTGTACCGTAGCGTGGTTGCGTTCCCGTTCCTGACACTCACATCCATCTCCGCTAACCAGCATCATGAGCACTCCAATGGTTCCCGCCGCTCCTTCCGTATCGTCCCAGCGCGCCCCGTCAAGATGTGAATTACTGTAGGCAACGGAGCCAGTGTATGATGAAGGCGAATGCACTGTTTGAGGATGCTCCAACAAATCCGTTCACCGTTGTATGGAATTTGTAAGAAGAGTAGTGGCTCAACTGTAGGTCCAACGCAGAAGGTACCTCACAGCGCAGTTCTGTCACGTCCACAATAATGAACATACTCAGCAGACTGTGATGTGTATCAGACACACTCTGGCATTATTTGTTCCACATTCTCCCAGGAGGAGATAAAATGTAGTTCAATCATGTCTTCAGTACATGGGATACCGTTGCCTCGTTGCATCTAAGCAGGTATGCAAGTTATTTACCCATGAGACCCAGCCGGAGCCGCAGCGTCGTCATTACCAGCTAATCATAAAGTGGTATAATGTGACTTTTCACCACTCCCTGATTCAATCATAGTTTGCGAGCCTGCGACAAACTGCTTTCTCACTAGAGCCAGACATCGGATACATATGGCTTCAGTAAAGTTTACAATGCTATGTCTCTGGCCTAGATCCAAGTCTAGATACAGCTGCGCAGAGTCAGGGCTGATGAAATGTTCATATCGGAACAAGTGAGACTTCAACAGTAGCTAGTACACATCAGGCCTGAGGACTTTGCAGCGTTTCTCCAGCACACTTATTCTCTCCTTCAACTCAGATACTACTTGAAGTACTACTAACCTAAAGGCCCAGATGATCTGGCTCTCATACTCAGTCCTTCCACCCTTCATTTTCGTGGTTTAGGCTTCCACTCGTGACTCGGCAAGTTCCTGGCCTCTCCGCAGTCTGTCCTCAGGAGAGGGTCGCTCTGGAGCTAGTGCAGCCGATTGAAAGGGAATCGAGTTCTTTCTCAGACGTCCACAAACTTTCGTTGTGCTTGACTTCGCTTCCACTGCGGGAAAGTAGTCACACTTCAGGACCACGACGTGCTTGTTGCAGCCTACACCAATGATACTGAAATAATATTCCCTCATTTTTCTGCCTCCCGCCCGGCCGGCTCGGAAAAGAACGTATGGAATGGGAGCATCAGTTCCATCTCTCGTCTGCTAGTTCATTCAGGAGCGCAGCAGCGCTTCGGCATGACGATACAAGTCGAATCAAAACAACTCTACTCTCTAGCCAAAAAACTAGCTCAGTGTTTGTCAGGCAAAAAGCGAAACTTCGAAAGTCACGAACTCAAAAGGTGGGGAAGTCAGAGTCAGAAGGTCCACTTGCCCCGTCTCGAACCCAGACAATCTTTGTGCAAGTCATCTATTGGCACTTATCTTCACACTTGTCTCAGGAAGGAAATACATATGTTTGAAGCATGCCACGATTACAAAACACTATGTACATGACTATTTGCATGTCAGTATTTATTAGAGGTCATCCGTAAATACCGATACAAACAGAAACTAGTCATTTCTCTTCAACCCCCTAGCCCTCCCACCTCCCCGAGAAACGAACACAGACAAATGGTACATTGTATCGATATAAACAACCCAATACCATTGTCCCAATGCCACGTCTTCACATCGCACATATGCACTAACTTCCACACTAGCATCAAATATCTAGGCCTGCTCGGAGAGAATTCGATAGTGGATGCTGCTGTCTGATGATCGCTCCGATGCGTGGAACTTATGTTACAGCTAACACAGCCTTTCGCCTCTGTTGTGTGTGTTGTATCGATATTATATATTATTTTCTGGAGGTGCCCGCACATACAAATTGTGCATCGATAATTATTGAGAAACGAACAGGCGCTCAACTCCCCCTCCCCCTGAACAACTAGTTTCCTTTCTAAATAAATATCTATATTAATGGATGGCCCGTAAGCAACTCGGCCGAAACTTTAAGCAAGTTAGTTTTAAAAGCAAGTTAGACGTCTCCTCGCCACTATCGTCGCTGGAGAAAGAGTCCAAATTGTTTGATCTGGCGAGCTGCTGCACATTTCATAGCTTGTTCCACTTCTCCTCGTCTTGAATCACGCTCAGAAGCCAGTGCATGCCTGTCACGTTGCCGCTCAGAAGCTGAGCGAGACTGCCCACGTGTTGCCTGTCAGTGTTATCCCATTCGTCGCAATAATGCCATTCTTTCAGACAAAAAGGCAAAGCCATATCAGTGTCCTGTTTTTCAAATCGCCTCTGAGTTTTACGCTTGTCGTACTCTGCTCATCAGCGCCCACGTGAGCCGCTGGTGCTTGCCCATGCAGCGCAGTGACAGCTTCCGCTTGATTGATGTAACACCTGGGCGTAGATCTACTGCACCTCACTTCCTAAGTCACAACGCCTTGCACCAGTCTTTTCGGCTGCTTTCCTGAAAGTCCTTTGAACGAGCGTTTCCCTCAGGACTTGGTGTTTATTTGATTATATCGTTTGCCCGGTCCTCTGTGAACTTCAAAATTTGTCTTCCTGATTGGTCTCACGTTCTGGAGAATTCGGCATGAGCTGCAGTTTCTTCGCGATTTGCTAGTGGTAACTCTTTACTAGGCGCTGTACTGTGCGAGCACTGAAATACAAGCTCGCGAAGCACTTTTCCAGCTTTTCTATAAGTCCCGCAGTAAACCATCCTTGCCACCAGACAGCTGGAAGTAAGCAGAAACTGTATTCTCCTTCGCTCAGAAATGCGAACATCCCGACCTATTTTACGGGCTGGAGCGGTGGTTGCAGCGTTTTCTTGCACTGACGGAAGTGTCCGTTGGCGGCAGCTCCAGTCAAAAAGACTCAAACGAACCGATCGCAACTTCAGCGGTGGTTTGTGCTGCCATGTTGTCGGAAGCATGACTCAATGGTTATGTTAAGATGGTGAATTGGTGGTTCCATGTAATATAACACTGGCAGAACACCGAAAAATCAACTTATTATCAAGTTCGAAGATAAGCGCCAATTTTAAACAGACGGACCGAGTATGCACTGAAGTGCGTTTAGTGCATGTGTATGTGTGTGTGCAGGCGTGGTGTGTGTGTGTGTGTGTGTGTGTGTGTGTGTGTGTGTGTGTGTGTGTGTGCAGGCATGTGTGTGTGTGTGTGTGCATGTGTGTGCGCTAGTGTTTTGTTGTTATTGTTTTCGTTGTTGGTGTTGATGAAAGTGGTGATGTCACTGCCACCATCACCAACCGTGTACTGAAGTACACAGCATATTCGAGAGCAGTGTGGTCATTTCTGGCGGCTGTGAAGAAATACAGTAGTGTGTGTGTGTGTGTGTGTGTGTGTGTGTGTGTGTGTGTGTGTGTGTGTGTGTGTGTGTGTGTGTGTGTGTGTGTTTGTGTCCCATATGGTGCAGGGGTATGTGCAGCGATTTCCAATCGATAGGTTGCGGGTTCGATTCCCGACGATTTTGGTCACACACGTCTTTCTTCTCTTTCTCAGACTACTCCTGACTCTTCTTTCATTCTCCAGGGTGGTTACCAACAGCCCGTGAATGCCGGAGTATGTGGTGTGATGTGTGTGCGTGAAAAAAACCCGAAAAAGACCAAAAAGTAGGGATTCACTGGCCAGAAAAAGCCACTTCATAGCTGTGTGGTATAGACCAGGCTGAATAGTGGCGGTCAATTCTTCGGCCTTGCAAGCTGTTGAATGGTGCAATCCCAGCACAAGCTGATGAGGCTTCTGCTGTAGATTCGCTATCATCGCCTCGGGCGATGGGCGTCCAATGGTCCAATGGGGTGTGTGTGTCTGTGTGTGTGCGACGCCGTTGACCAATTCACATATATTGGGTCCGTGATTCCCCGGGATGGTCTTTGTGCGCATGATGTAAAGTCGTGGATTTCTAAGGCGCCTCGAGTGTTTGGTTGCTTGCGGGCACCTGTCTTCGGGAACCGCTCCTTGTCCCTCCGATGTCGACGTCGTGTCTACGTAGCTCTCGTTCTTACGACCCTGTTGTATGGAGCAGAGACCTGGACGAGCAAGGCTCCTGATCTGCGCGGTCTTAACGCATTCCACCATCAGTGCGTGCGGGCTATTGTCAGCATCTCAAGACACCAGAAATGGGATGATCGAGTCACTTCTTCAACACTGGCGAAGACCCTCGGAATTGATTCGGACATCGGCGACATCATCCGTGAGCGTCGGCTACGATGGCTCGGCCATATTGGCCGCATGGACGATGACCGCCTGCCCAAGTGTACCCTGTTTGGGGAGCTCTCTGCAACTCGACCGCAGCACGGCCCAAGCAGGCGTTGGTGGGATGTGGCTGTGGATGACTTTAACCGCATTCATCCATGTGTCCCGGAGAAGGAATGGCTCGACACTGCCCAGAACCGCTGGGAGTGGAGGGAGGTCATCCAGCCGTCAGCCTTGTGATGTCTCCGCCGAGCCAGAGTATCATTTTGCTTGCGAGAAGACGTGTTGCCGCCCCGGCGATCTCAAGCACCACGCACCTTTCTGCCGGTTGCCGCCGAATTAGTCCTTTCGCTATCATTGCCTACGGCAATGGGCAAGTTCAAGTTCAAGTTCAAGTTCAAGTGTGTGTGTGTGTGTGTGTGTGTGTGTTTGTGTGTGTGTGTGTGTGTGTGCGTGTGTATATGCGTGTGTATGTGTGAGTGTGTGTGTGTGTGGGGGTGTGTGTGTGTGTGTACGCATTTGGAAGTTGGACTAGTTTCGGCTCCACAATCCAGTGTGTCATTACTATAATAGCTTTCATGGCTGAGGTTGTTGGTATGTCTGTTGGCTCTGGGTTCCCAGTACTCAGTAGCCGAGGCTGGTTGGTAAAGTAACTCCAATTTCACTTCAAGGTACCTGTGCATCTAGTGTCTGCTTCTATCAAAGCAGCGTGCTGTCTATACTGGTTACCCCAACAAGTGTAGGGTGTGCATAGGTAACTGTCTTTGCCGTTTTGTGCCGATGTACTCGGTGTGGTGCAGACCAGGTGTGCATTGGTGGTCGATTCACATGGCTTCGCCAGTTGTGTGGATTAGACTGTTACCTGGCGCAAGTCTTGATCTCTTTCATTCAGATCTTGTTCGCTATCGTTGCTATAAGAGAAAATCTGTGGGTGCACATCCAGTAGAGGAGACGGCTCGATAGCCGGGACGTTTTGACAGCCAGCCAAATTTGTATTGACCCAAACCATCAGCGTGGATTGTTCACTCGAAATATGTTTGTGGAAGGAAACTGGCATGTTGAAGTTTGCTCTGAGGCCAGAGTCAATCAAACTGAGCCACTCCTTTGTGTTGGCCCATTGCCTCCAAGTTGCCCAATTTTCGCTTCAAATCAGAGGTGGCTCCAAACCGGAAAGGTTTTAGAGTGCACGCCAAATTCACTCTGAGTTCTGAAATTAGGTAATTGCTATCGCTCCACGACGGCCAGTACAGAGTAACAATAAGTATTGTGTGTGCTTCCATTAGTTTTCATTGGTATACGGTGCTTTATTGGCGAGAGGCGAGCCGCTGTTTACCTGCGACAAGAAGTTGATTTTTCGAAAGACGTAAAACTCAAATCACAGTGCGAAGCAACGGCGCTTCTGGTCATCGCAGAGCCATGAAATTTTGGTTCGGAGTAAAACACATCGTAGTCTCACTGTGACATTATGTTTTCTAATCAAAATTAGTCTACCATTCTCTGTTATATGGCCGCACAGGATTGGAGCCGATTGCTACTGCGTCCGCTGTCACCCAACCAACCATCAGTGACGATCTCTATCAAATACAGGTGTGTAACCATGGTAACGCATACTGTGTATGTTTACACAGCAGATTTCTTCCTCAGCTCTCGTTGTGCTCAATTCCTGGTAGGGGTACAGCTTCCTTGCATAGAACCATGGTTGTATTAGCTGCAAGTTTGACGAGAAAGTGACTGTCATGCACCATTCCTTGGAGCGTTTTCTGCTGTTGAATTGGTATTAGCATTAGGTAAGAATGCGGTAACGACCAGCATTCCTGGGGAAGACGTTTGAGAATTATTATCAATGCGGGAACCTGATGTGACTGGAGTGCATGCGCAAGGCTTACGCACAAGCATGCGCACAAACACCCATCCGGCAGGGAGAAAGGATGGTGTGTTGCAACTATTATATCTTGGCTGCACCGATTTGGTCATTGTTCAACTATTTCACAGTATGTCTTCTAGTAGCATATCCCTGTATGCAAGATTTGCATAGTAGCGCCACACCCCATGAGAACAGCAAATCCCGAGAAGTTAATTCGCCACATTTGTATGTTCCGTGTGAAACAACAGATGGCCCGATTTAGTTCACACCTTCAAGCTTCATCATTGCCATCTCACGGCTTTGCCTCTATTGCACTGAGTTCTCTTGGACTATGCTGCAGTACCTGATCCTGTTGTGTATGTATTGTATTTGCATGTTTGATCTACTTTCCATTGTTGCAGCGATTCTGGCAAAGAGCTCACCTTGTTCAGAACTCTATACGATTTCTGAAGCGCAATGTTTTGTGCGCAGACCGTTCTGTCAGCGTCCTTGGGTAGGTGACGAGCCAGTGAGAGTGGGCTTATTGCTTGTGTGGACTGCTTTGTCGATAGTCGAAAATGCATGCCATGCTTGGCGAGAAAATCTTGCAAGTACAGTAAACCTATCGTAATCCGAACAGGTTGGGACCCAGCACTGTCCGTGTGTACCTAGGAATTGACCTTAGCTGAGAACATACATACTTACTTACTGCATGCAAGCAAGCATTTTTAGTTAATATTTTTTGGAGCTGTTTTTCGTTGGAAAGCCATTTTTGTGACTTTAAAGATGGGTCAGAAAGGTGCCTGGTAGATGGACATGCCCGGATTAGGGGTGTCTGGATCTGGGGAGTTTTACTGTACATACACAGATACTTCTAAAGAAAGACAATTCCGCCAATGCTGCCTGTGAACAACTGCATGGCGAAAATTGCTGTGTGATACCTGGGCCCATCGCCTAGGTGTGTCCAGATTACGGCTTGTGACATATGTTTGCCAGAATATCAGAACATTGTAGAGTATCGGTATGTGGTAGGTAATCGGCAATGCTTCACTTGCCCTATTAACTGAGACAAGGAAGCCAGCACATGTTTCTGGGGCAAATAGCAAGCAGAAGATAATATCATCATTGAGCTTAACCTTTTTTTTTGTCTGTCTCCCCACTGTATTGTTCTCACTGTTATCAGTACCATTATCAGCGGTGAATATCAGAACACGCTAGAGTACTTTACCAAACAGAAGGCGTCTCTGTCACAGCTGCAGAAGATTTGGAATGCTGTATTTTCATTGTAAGCTAACTGTCTGAGCCTGCCTGATACTATGAACAATGGTGTACATCCGTTTCTCTCTGAGTTGCAGCTGAGTCTTGCTTCGTTAACTCTTCACGTGCTGGCATTGTTTTGCACACTATGCAGTGGTATTATCTTTTCTTTAGGTTCGCGTGCCACGAACGGTTCAAAAACTTGTTGGTGTTCTACTCGTAAAATTATTTGCAGCGGCTCTTCGCTACTTTAAATGGGAGTCTCATACGTGTACCTTATCTGGCAGCTCACCTCTCATGCTTTCTCTCCACACCCACCCCCTCTCTCTCTCTCCCTCTTTCTCTCTCTCTCTCTCTCTCTCTCTTTCTCCCTCCCTCTCTCCCTCCCTCTCTCCGTCTTCCCCCCCCCCCCGCCTCTCTCTCTCTGTCTCTCTCTCTCTCTTTCTCTCTTTATGAGTGCAGTATGCCAGTACCAATGAAGAAGTGGAATTATTTACTGCAAAATGCAATTAATTGACCTCTGTCAATACTTCTAAAAAATGGAGCTCTTACATTTTTTTGTGTTTGTGCTGTAGCTTCCAACCCGAGGCAGACAGCTTCATCCAGATACTCAGTATCTTAGAGATCGGTAATGTGCCTCACAAAGCTTGTAATGTGCCCCATGAGACTGTAATGTGGCTGTGATGTGCCATATATGGCGGTAAATGTGACCATAGGGCGTAATCATGATTATAAAAGGAGAAGGTCAAAATGGTACGAGTTCTGTCCACCACTGTAACCAGATAATGTACAGTCAGCGTGTGCGACTAAAAGGCACGACACTGACAAGGAGTACTGAGACCTTCAGCGACCTGACACCTAGCTCCAACACTTCTTCGAGGCACAAACCAACAACCTTCCAACTTAGGAGGCTCAAGTCAGGTCAAGCTCAGGTCTCCCAAGTTGGAAGGTTGTTGATGTGCGTGTCGTAGAAGTGTTGGAGCTAGGTGTCTGATTGTTGAACGTCTCGGCACTCCTTGTCAGTTTTGTGCCTTTTTGTCGCATTCGCTGACGGTGTATGCTCTGGTTATATTGATGGACAGTTAGTCATAACTCGTACTATTTTGTCCTTCTCCTTTTATAGCCATGATTACATTGGCTCACCATCCGAGTTCAAATAAAGAGTAATGTATGGCTTTCTATTGTACATTTGTTCTTCGGCATTTCAATGTGTTCACGTTAGTTCGCGTGAAAATTTTCAATCCTTGCTGGCTTTGCGCCTATCATGACACATGCAGATGAATTGCGACAAGGTCAAAGTAGGAACCTGTCATGGTCACGTGGCACAATTATAGCTCACATTGCTAGATCTGTGTCACCTGTCTTGAGATGTGATGGATGATTGTCAACAAAGCAGTGTTTCTGAGCGTTACTCCCTCCATTTGCCGTCTTTTATTTTCTATGACGCACAGAGTCTTGTCAAGCTCTTGCGGTGTACGAAGAACTAAAGGTGAAGATGTCACACTGCAACCGTGCCATTGAGCAGGTGAGGAAAATGATCATTGCATGTTCATTTGTGTTATTCTGCAATCGGTATTCCCAACCGGTGGTGTTCCTGTCCCGTGCTGCATTTCCCCTGTATTCTGTGCCACCATGTTTTAAAACATGAAAAACAAGCAACTAGCTATCTATAACGAGGTCAAGTTCGCATTCATCCACGCAATTCCACGCATCCAATCCAGAAGACACTTCACATAAGGTTTCGAACGTTTTCGTTCCCTTCACTTCAAGGACAATACAGGGAATGGCTGAAGTGGAAAAAAAAGACTAAAATTTATATGGCATAAATGTAGTGAGGTACAACACTCGCAACAAGGTAGAAATTTATCAAGTTTTACAAGGAAAATATAACAACGACAAAATCATTCCCCTCTTCGGTCCTACGTAACCATGAACCTTCCAAGTTGGAAGGCTGTTGGTTTGTGCACTGGAGATGTGTTAGACCTAGGTCTCGGGTCGCTGAATGTGTCTCAGTAGCCTGTCAGTTTTGTGCTCTATTATCGCACTTTTTGACTGTTTATCATCTTGTTACGGTCGTGGATAGTTGCTGCTTAACTCATTCTCATGTGTTTCTTCTCTTTTTTACGTTTACTACAAGTACTAGTTCAGTATCCGAGTTGAAAACCGCAGTGAACGAATTATGTGGCATTGTTCACACCGTGACGAGGAATCGATGAGGACTTATGTGAAGTGTCTTCTGGGCTGGATACGCGAAATTGCGTGAACGCATGAAAACTTGACCTCGTTTTAGAGCTAGCTATCTGTTTCCTGTTCTATTCTATAAATGTGTTTATTTATAATGAAGATTTTAATTTATCTCGGATACTGAGCCAATATTAAATGTAGATATATAAAAGACACATGGTAGTATGAGTTATAGGTAACTGTCAACTACTGCAACAAGATGATAATAAGCAGTCAGAAAGTGCTATGACTGAGCACAAAAGTGACGGGCTACTGATACATTCAACGACCTCTCACCTAGCGTCAACACATCTCCAGTGCGCAAACCCAGCAGCCTTCCAACTTGGAAAGATTCAAGGTAATGGTAGGACCTAAGAGGGGAAGACGGTGACCGCAGCGAAAATGCGCAAAAGCCATGTCAGACGGCAACAAAGCATGTATACTGTTACAGGATGATGCCAAGACCAGGTGATAACTTGACAATGTGGTCTTACTACAATTCGCAGCAAAGCAACAACACCCGAAATATCCAAGATAAAATGGAAGGGGAAGCTTTGCGAAAAAAGGAATTGTACAAAACAGGATACCAATATCTGTCGGTACTGCTCATGCATGACACTCTCTCGAGCTGCCATAACTCTCCCTGAGTGCACCATCTAGTATAATGCATTGCCAGGTGTGCACTCCATTGACAAACCGGTACACATCATGTAGGTGGAAGTGAAGGTGCACAAGTACATGTACCCAGGGTGCCATCATTTAGTTTCGTTTTTCCTGTCATCTTCTTAGTCCCCAGTACCTTTGCTAGGACGGTGGTTCGCAAGATCATTGCCATTTTATAGGACTGGTTGCTAGGGACCTTCTTTCCTGTTAACCTTGTATTTATGTTCCACTAGGCTGCCCAGCGGTTCATAGAAAACAAGCTGTTCCTAGAAGGCTTGCCCGCGCCGGAGGACATGATTCCACCCGACCTCTCGGAATACGTGGCCATCATGGAGAAGAGGTGCGTTGTTGAATTGTTTTACTTGTGCTTGCACAGAGCTGGAAATGTATCATGGCCCTGAAACTAAGTTGCAAACCAGACTTCAACTTCTATGTGCTGTTGCTGGACTGGATATGATGCTATCTTGTAGAAATAAGTACAGTGACTTGGGTTTACTGGACTCGGAGGAAATGAGTATCAACAATAGTAGATAAACAAGAGTGTGCAACTCCGGGATGGGTTGGCCCACGGCGGAATTTTTTGCTGACTTCATCTTTTCTACGACGCACGCGCTGCGAGTCTGTTGGAAAGTTTTGCCTTGTGCACTTGGCCCGGCTTAACATTACAAGGTCGGTGCCCAGCACACGCCCTCACACTGCTCTGCGGCAAAATGCAAGTTTTTCTGAAAAAAGGTGACGTCAACAAAAAAATCCGCCTTGGGCAGGGGTATCTGCAGATTGTGCAGGAGAGATCCGGAGTTGCACACTCTTGTTTATCTACTCTTGGTATCAAGAAAAGAAACTTCTATTCAGATCTGCAACCATGTGTCTTGTTGTATTGCTTTTGTCTGCAGCGATGCCGAGATGTCTGTAATGCTAGACACATTGGAGACGCTTGCAAGGCGATTCGCTACTGAGAAGAGAGCACAGAGTAAGTTGTGAGTGAGGTGTTGTGCATACAGTCTAGGCAAAATCATACACATGTATGCTTGCAGTAGATGTGTAACCTTGGCCTGAGGTTACAATTACATTCACAGGAGCATAAACTCCCCAGCCCCCAGCCAGGCACCAGTTCCAACCATGACAAGACGTTGAGATCAAAACTGCAACTCTCAAGTCCAAAACATTCTCTCCAAGCAAAAGGAAAAACCAGCATCATAACAGAGCGAGCCAGCGAAAAGATACGCATGCGTGTGTGCCTGTGAGTGTGTACAAATGACGTATGCATACATGTCATGAAGTAGAGTCACATTCATAGCTACAATCAAGAGTGGAAATATTACTACGCCAAACGGAACATGTGCAACATGTTACACCTCCCCCCTCGTTACAGAGGGAACGATAGTGACCGAAAGTTACAAAGCTTAGAGCATATCCGTGATAGCTTTCTACATGAGAAAATTAAATACTGGAAAGTGAAATAGTGTGGCGCAAGTATGGTACAAGTGTAGTTAATCGGTGTGAGGTATAATGGAAAGTTTAGAAACTACTAATGCTATGTAAGTGGACTGTGAAACAGCAAGTGAAATGCTCGACATTATTCATACTAACCTAACAACAGGTAGGACTGTGTGAAATATGTGTATTTCTGAACTAAGAATGTACAATTTCTCAATAATCACACTGTACAGTCATAGACACTCACTGAGCAAACCTTGCTGGCGGCTGAATGTTTGCACGGTTCCGCAGATCATAGTGGTGCACAACAGGCACAGGTGCATGATTCAGTGCTGCGGCTGGTGGCGGCACCGGCGCAGCAGCAATTACTGGTGCAGGTGGCGCCTGCACTGGAGCCGGGATTGGTACTGGTTGCATATTATACTCAACATCAGGCATGTAGTCGGCAATAGAAGTCGGAGGCGAGTTCGGTACGAGCTCATTGGCACTTGCAGGCAGATCAGAGCCAGTCCAAGCCTTCAGACGGTCAACGTGAACAGTCTGGGTCGTGCCGGATTTGTCAGCTATCCGAAGTACTACATCGTCAACACGTTCTAGCACAGTGTACGGGCCTTTCCAAGGTCGATGGAACTTGGAAGTCGTACCTGGTTTGACGGCAGGAGAATGCAACCGAACCATGTCACCAACGTTGAGTTTCGGTTGTTTAGCGTGCTTGTCATAGTGGGCCTTCTGCCGTCGTTGAGCTGTTGCTCCAGCATCACGGGCATGCGTGAACGCTCGTTGTAGATTGCGCCGTAAGTTGATAACATACGTGTTCACATGGGAGCGCTCAGAGTCTGGTGACTGAAACATCACATCAACAGGCAGGTGTATTTCATGACCTAACATGAGCATCGCTGGCGTCTCCTTGGTCGAGGAGTGCACACTAGACCGATAGGCCAGCAGACAACGTTGCAGATGACGGTCCCAATTGGTGTGGTGGTCGTCGACGTGAGCAGCCAGCATTTGCTCAAGTGTGCGATTCATCCTCTCGACTAAGCCGTCACTCTGGGGCCGGTATGCTGTTGTACGTGACTTTCTGATATCCAACAACTGACAGATCTGCTGGAATAACCTCGACTCAAATTGCGCACCACGGTCAGAGTGCAGCTGGTATGGAATACCATAACGACAGAAGAAGCCGTCAACAAGGACATGTGCTACTGTTTCAGCAGTAATATTCGGTACAGGAAACGCTTCTGGCCACTTAGTGAAATAGTCACAAATGACGACTAAATACTTGTTACCGCTAGGCGTAGTAGGCAGTGGGCCCATAATATCAATAGCAACTTTCTCTAGCGGGAATGATGGGCGGTCTTGGACAAGCGGGGCTTTGGCCTTTGGTAGCGGTGCTTTGCGGCTCTCACAAATATCACATGCTTGGCAAAATTCACTAACTGCAGACGACATGAAGGGCCAATAACACCGCTTGCGAAGCTTGTCTTGTGTTCGCTCAATACCTAAGTGGCTTCCAGAGACATCAGCATGCACAGACTGAAGCATGCGGGATTGCAGAGACTGTGGTACAACAAATTGTAGGTACGGTGTGTCGCTATTCTCGGGGTGGTAAACCCGGTACAACACTCCATCAACCAGTCTTAGACGCTTCCACTGGCTCCATAATCGTATCAATGCAATAGACGCACCGTGCATGGCAGAATCACTACGCAGGGGCCTGTCAAGTAATGCCTCCTGCCAGCCGATCATTGTACTCACATCTGCATCTTCTAATTGAGCTCTGCGCAACTCTTCAACAGTGAAAGACTCACACCAATTGGGTGGCGACACTTCAGCATTGACTGTTACAGGATTACTATCAGGACTAGCGCTAGACAGGTGATTGACAACAATATTCTGCTCACCTACTCTCTGCTCGGGCGTTGGCGTCGGTGAGGTTGCGGTAGCCGGGCTGTGGTAGCGGAGTCTTGACAAGGCGTCTGCATTGACATGCTGCTTCCCGGGCCGATGTGTGACGACGTAGTCGAAGACGGCCAAACGCTCAATCCACCGGGCTAGAAGACCGTCCACTTCCCGGAACGAATGTAGCCAGATGAGCGCTTTGTGATCAGTTCGCAATGTGAACTGATTTCCAAGTAGGTAATGGCGGAAATGTGCAGTAAATGTGACAACAGCAAGCAGCTCCTTGCGTGTACTGCCCATGTTACGTTGGGATCTCGTTAATGCTTTGCTGGCATAGGCAATCACTACTTCCTCACCGTGACTATTGACTTGCGAGAGAACAGCTCCCATGGCGAGATCTGACGCATCAGTGTCCAGGATGAAGCGCTTTGCAGGATCAGGATATGTTAGAACAGGTGACTTGACTAGTCGGGACTTCAGTTCAGCAAATGCCTGTTCACACTCATGTGTCCAGTTGAAAGTGGCATTCTTCTGGGACAAACGGTTCAGGGGCTCTACAATTTCTGAGAAATGTGGCACAAAGCGGCGATAGTACGATGCGAAACCAACAAAGCTACGCACCTCTTTCAGTGATGTTGGGGATGACCAGTCTTGAACAGCCGTGAACTTGCTTGCATCCGGTGCCACACCTTGCTCTGAGAATAAGAATCCCAGGTACGTGACTGAGGACTGAAGCAGTGAGCACTTCTTGGGCTTGATCTTGAGGCCAGCTTGACGAAGACGACTGAATATTGTTTGCAGACGACTCATGTGTTCCTCAATCGTTGATGAGAACACGATAATGTCGTCCAAGTAGACCAGACAGATATTGGGTACTAGGTCACCAAGGACCCGGTTCATGAGGCGTTGAAAAGTTGCCGGTGCGTTACACAGGCCGAACGGCATACGGTTCCACTCGAATAATCCGAACGGTGTCACAAACGCCGACTTAGCTTTGGCAGCTTCATCTATCTCCACCTGCCAATAGCCAGCTGCGAGATCTAAGGTAGAGAAGTAGCGTGCACCCGCCATAGCGTCGATAGCATCGTCCACACGAGGAAGGGGAAAGGCATCCTTCTCGGTGATACTGTTCAACTGCCGGTAGTCGATGCATAGCCGGATAGAAGAGTCAGGCTTGCGTACGACAACTATCGGAGCAGCCCAAGGGCTTCTGGATGGAGATATAATCTCATGATCAAGCAGTTGATCAACGTGCTGCTTTACCTCGACTCGTTGACTGAGAGGAATTCGGCGGGGTGGCTGTCTCTTAGGCTGATCAGATGTAGTCTGGATGTTGTGTGTTACTACATCAGTCTTCCCAAGGTCGAATTGTCCCTGCGAGATGACATCGGCATTGTCGTTGAGCACAGTAGCTATAGCAGACTGCGCTTGCGGATCGAGGTGACGTAAGTCAAATAGATCGTCTGGCTCGGAAGGTGAGCAGCTCTCTTCCTGTACTGCGCTACAGCTATGCTCGTCAACAGAGGCAGCATGCGTAGGCGAATCATTGAGATCATCGTCAATGTAAATATCAGAATCAAATTCAGCAATTTGATAATTCTTCGGGACAGTTGTGGAATGAGGAAGAAAATTTTGTAGGCGAATCCAAACACGGCCAGCAGAGTCAGGAGTAGCCACCACACGTGACATAGCAGTGCTAAACTTGGAAATAAACTTCTCTGAGGGTGAAACAAAACCAGCAGAGCTAGGTAAATGATTATCATCGGTACGCAGCTGAGCTTGAACAATGACTTGTGTATACGCTGGTACAGTAACCGAATTAGCAAGATGAACACGGCAGACTACAGGATTAGCATTATGGGTGGGCTCTAGGGGTACATCGACACCGCCTGCATCGAGCATGTTGCGACCGAAATCAATTGTGCAGCCATGAGATTGCAAGAAGTCAATGCCGATTAGCACATCGGGCATAATGTCAGCAACAATGACTCTGTGGCGTACAGCAAGCTTGCCAGTTGCTAACAATACGACAGCTTCCCCGAGCACAGGGACAGAAGAATTATTTACCGCTTTAAGAACAGTATTAACGGGTGAGATAGATAAATGAACATTGTGATGAGAGAGAGACTTAGCAAAGCTGGTGCTCAACAACGTTACGCAACTGCCGGTGTCCACAAGCATGTTGGCTGGTACAGCCTCGACCGTGCCTTGGATCTGCACCGTGCTGTCGGACTGTGTTGCAAGACACGACAGAGGCAGGACAATCGAGCTGTCTGGACACTCGGCTGGAGTAGTTGTGCAGGCCTGACAAGTTGTCTCAGTAGGTAAGCAGACAGCCTCATGACACACCGAACACGGTTCACTCTGCTTACCGGTACATGGGTCCATTGGGGAGGTTGCTGACGGCGGACCCTGGCTGTCAGCGACGCTCAGTTTCCCCGACCGCGTCCACGACCCCGGTGACCACCACGGTTAGCCGGTGTGTATCTCTGGTGCGGACAGTCAGGTGCGAAATGCATTGTGCTGTCGCACACATAGCACCGCTTGGTGTCACCATCTCCACTCCGATGCAGATTAGTTGGCCTCTCCAGCGTGAGCCTGGAGATCTTGTCCTCCAGGGCTGCCATCCTCGACAGCAGGGCGTTGAGTGTAGGGTCACTGGGCTGAGATTGCACCGCACATATAACTGGGCTAGCTGCCTGCTGCTGCTGGTCTGCCTCCAGGATGCACTGAAAATGCATAGCCCGTCGGAGTGCATCATCCAATGTTGGTGGGTCCGTGCCACGAACATGCAGGCGCAGGTCCCTGCTGTCAAGGCCGGCTACAAAGGTGTCGCGCGCCAGGGTATCCTGCACTGCTCCAGCTACCGTGGGGTACGCCCGTCTACTGAGCCTGCGGACGACTTCCGCAAAATCCGACAGGGACTCGCCACGAATTTGCCGGCGTGACTGCAGCTCTGCTCTGAACGTGGGGATGAAGTTTGCGTCGCCGAATCGCTGTTCAAACGCCTGCAGCAGCTGGTCGAATGGGCCTGTCCTCGTATGGGCTTCCAAACTTTGGAAGTAAGACAGTGCGTGGCCGGTGAGGTACAACCCAATGTACCTGCTTTGGTCTGCCGGTGTCCAGTTGTTTGCATTCGCGACGAGGCGAAAATGGCCAATCCATGACGTCCAGTCGGCGTTGCGCTCGCCAGAGAATTTCTCTGGCGTGGCCCATACCCGCATCTGCTGTTGTGGACGTGCTGGTTGTTGCGCTGGGCCCGGTGGTGGTGGTGGAGGGGGCGGAGGAGCGCCACCTTGCTGAGCCATCTCTACACGATCAGTCTTCCACAAATAATTTTGGTACGCGTCAGGGAGTCGTAAAATACCGGGAGGCGACACGAGATGCACAACCGCGTCGGATGATTGCCTCAGCTCGGGCACGAGTGCTGAGACCTCACGCGCTGCATGGCGAGGGACTTCCCATGAGGTCAAAGCGGCGCAGGTCATGCCAAAGGACGCGTTCGCTGTTTGGTCCAAAAAATTTGAAAACTCAATAAAATTATCCTGCACACAACGAATCCAGTGTCAGCAGTTCGTTTTGTTTTCTAAGTAATAATACTTTGTGCCTTGGCCTTCGAAGTAAAGGATGATGGAGCTTGACAGAGATGACTGCCAAAGTGATGAGTCCACCGTGGAAGATGTAGATGACGCCACGTATTCACTTGGTGACCTGAGTTGTGGGGATGTTCAGCTGTGGGCTACAGGTGAGATTCTTTCGTTTGCATGTTTTTGTCTCTTCCTTGTGGACACGAATGTATAATCTGTAGCATACCTAAGTGCCCGAACTGACCCGATAAATTAGGTGGTCGACACCATCCTTTTCATCCTAGTCTGCCCACGATGCATTGTCTGTTCACTGTGACAGGATATTTATTGAAGTCCTGAAAATTTACGTGTGTACCTAGTATGTATCATCACCGTAGATGATGTAAACCTCCATCCTCAAACCATACTTTGTCTATGTGCAGATCGATGTAAGAGTGGTAGTGCCATCATGGTGTACAGGCCTATGGAAGGTGCAGTGATCCATGGAATTTGCAAACTGCTGACAATGAGACAGGCGAGTGTTACTGAGGCGACGGAGTCATTCCTGCATGTTATTATGACACGGTTACACAAGGCATCAGGTACTGCAAATCTGCTACGCCAGGAAGTGTGCCAGCTGAAGGCATGCAAGGGTGCTGATATTTCGCAAGCATGGCAACAAATGCTGTCCGTCATCGCAACAGCTATTCCCGAAGTGAAAATCAATTGTGAAGGTCAGTGCGTTTTGCATGCATGTTGGAAAAAAATTGGCTTCTGACTAGGTATGCAGACTAGGTATGCAAACGCTGGCTTTTGAATACTAGTACAGTCTCTGCAACCACCAGTCCTTATATGTTGTCTTTTTCTTTTCTCTTCTTCAGATTTGGAAGTTACATCTGCTGTGCTAGCGAATCTGATAAGCTACCTGCATGCCACGGCTGCCGCTGCTATCAGGAAAGCGTCAATAGCACCATCCAAAGCTGCTGAAGCCATCCCCGAACCGGTGATTGACAATTTGTCTCACCTTGCTGAAAAGTACCATGGTGGTTGGTGCTTGGTGGCCGTGCGGCGTGAGCTGGAAGGAGCAAGGTGTCGCAACGACAACTTGCTGCAGCTTATACCTTTATTTGGCAAGGATGCCGTGACAAGCCTTCAGCCTTGTTTGGAGAATTCAGGTGGCCCGGCGTGGCTCGGAAGCTCTGTATAAGACACCATACGTCACAGATAAAAACAACTGAACCAGTGATATGTGAATTTTGCGCTTGTGTGTGTGTGTGTGTGTGTGTGTGTGTGTGTGTGTGTGTGTGTGTGTGTGTGTGTGTGTGTGCGTGTGTGTGTGTGTGCTTCTGTGATAAGTGGTATAAGCAGTCCACAGGGTATTCACCTTGAGTGCATTCGCCGATAGTGTGACTTTCGTCGCACAGAACCTTCTTCAGTTGGTCAGGTGACTCGGCGTGGCTCGGAAGCTCTGTATAAGACAAAATACGACACAGATAAAAACAACTGAACCAGTGATATGTGAATTTTGCGCTTGTGTGTGCACGAGCATGCATGTGTGTGTGTGTGTGGTGTGTGTGTGTGTGTGTGTGTGTGTGTATGTGTGCTTGTGTGTATGCTACTGTGATAAGCGGTACAAGCAGTATACAGGATATTGACGGGTATTCACCTTGAGTGCATTCGCCGATAGTGTGACTTTCGTCTCAGAGAACTTTGCTCAGTCGGTGAGGCGACTCGGCCTTACGTTTCCTGAAGGCAATGTGTTCAGAACAGTTATGAACAGCTATGAACAGTTAAGAAATGACTAATATTGTTTGCAGTTCATGGGCCATATAGATGTGAAACACTTTGAATGCAGAAGAATGAGGATAGTGGCATCAAATACTGCATGGATTCTGTTTGATATGCTACTTTTTTTCCCTTCCATGGAAAGGTGAGTACATCGTCGAACTTCATCTCGAAACTTCACACAAACCTAGAATGGAACTTGGACAACATGAAGGGGCCATGGGCATGGTGTGTTTAGTGGAGAACTATTCCGAAAACAGGGTGTCATTCGCATTGACTCAATTCAAATTTGAGTACATTTCGTGAATAACTTACCTTGACATTCCGTCGTCTCCAAAGCAGTGAACTTCCAAAAAAAAATTAAAAGCCACGGCTCAACCTAAGGTAATGCGTGGTACGTATCAGAAACAACCAGCTTTCGCTCTGGAGATCCAGAATAGCCTCGAAGCATATAGCAAAAACAATTGAGAAAAAGAAGATGACGACGACGTTTCAATCACGCTTCAAATTTCGCGGGTCGAGTGCGGCAATCCTCGGATCGTGAAATGTGTGGCGTGTCGCCTCCCGGTATTTTACGACTCCCTGGTACGCGTGCTCTCACAAGACGTGGAATTCGAATTCGCTGCCACCACGTGTAACCTTGGCCTGAGGTTACAATTACATTCACAGGAGCATAAACTCCCCAGCCCCAGCCAGGCACCAGTTCCAACCATGACAAGACGTTGAGATCAAAACTGCAACTCTCAAGTCCAAAACATTCTCTCCAAGCAAAAGGAAAAACCAGCATCATAACAGAGCGAGCCAGCGAAAAGATACGCATGCGTGTGTGCCTGTGAGTGTGTACAAATGACGTATGCATACATGTCATGAAGTAGAGTCACATTCATAGCTACAATCAAGAGTGGAAATATTACTACGCCAAACGGAACATGTGCAACATGTTACATGTGTGTGTGTGTGTGTGTGTGTGTGTGTGTGTGTGTGTGTGTGTGTGTGTGTGTGTGTGTATGTGTGTGTGTGCTGCCAAAGATGGCTCTCTCGTCGTGCCGATTTGAATATGGTCCCTGATCTCTTGGCAGACTGCCGACTTTCTGCCGTCGCTTCCATGTTGCTGGCCCGCAAGGGGACAGGTGACCGTAATGGCAGTGTTTACCAGGACCCGGTGTGTGTGTGCATGCATGCATGCATTCCAGTGTGTGTGAATGTGCGTGCATGCGCAGTTCGTGCATGCCGTGTGTGTGCATGTGCAGTTTGTGCATGCCAATGAGTGCGTGCGCACCCGTATATTGGTGCGTGCATGTACACATGCGTAACTGCTGACACCCAAAGTAGGCAAAGAGAAGCGAGACAGAAAGAGAGAGGGATTTAGAACAGTTTAATTCGGTGTGCATTGTCAATTCCGTGATACTCGCCACAACCGGCCAAATCTGCAATTGGATTCTCAGTGTTGGTGGTGCATATACGTTGTCATGCTTCCTCTTGACATGAGACATACTGAAAGCGGTGATGTTCTCTTACACTGAAGAAGAAAATAAGAGAAATTCCTTGACTTTATAATAATGTGGTCGTCATTAAAAAACGATAATGTTTTAGAAACGAAGGGTCCTCAAAAAGTCAGTGGCATATCATCTTACACCGAGAAAATTCACAGGTAGCACCTATATGGAAAGGACAATGGTTACGAGAAGTTTTTTCGTGGGTCGAACCAAGTGGCTTTGATTACTGAGGCTGAGCTATTTTCCTCGATAAATTACATCAAAAGTCACGTCACTATTCGCGCGTGAATCGGGCCTCCAGTCAAACATCGCAACACTGCGATAACGCCTACCGATAAATTAGGTGTCCTCCTACTATCAAACGAGCAGACCACTGCAAATATCTCTGTATACACGTTCTGATGGACGCTTTCTCCCAAAAAATACTCAAGGCTACTCTAAATTGCATTTGACGACGCTGAGGTACTCAAGGCACTGCAAAAATTTTGCGCGAGGCGAGCATGGATAATCAAGATTAACGGCGTTTCCACTCCCGGTATTTGACGACTCCTGGTTGTAATTAAAGGTGGGGGTGTGTGGTTGTACGACGAAAGCGCAAAGACTGTCGTAGTAGGAAAAAATTAATTTCCTGAATTGCAAAGGAAGGCTGTAGTGGGTTAGAGCATACTGTATCAGATTGTGGCGCACTGAACCAAATGCATTCTTCAAATCTATCCACGCAATGCATCTTTGCATCACGCATCGCCTCATAACAAAGTGATGTATGCTCTAAGCACCCAGCCTTTGCAGGCATAAATCCTTTCTGGTTGTCACCATCGAAGAACTTATTGCCTAGCATATGTTTCAAGAGGCGCTTTGCAACTAAGGTGAAAAAGATCTTCCCGGACGTGTTCGCTAGAGCAATCGGTCGGAATTTCGAAGGATCATCAGACACCTCCCCCTTGGCCAGGAGTGTGATAGACGCTACCTGCCACTGCCTTGGAATGATCTTGCTCTCCCAAACCCGCCCAAAGATGGTGAAAAGAATGGATTGAAGGGAGGGACAAAGCTTCCAAACTATGTAAGGTATCTTGTCAGGACCCGGTGCAGAGGTGTTGCGACACTTCTTCAAAACATTCTGAAATTCAGTCCATGTAGGGGTCCCCTCATCGACTGGGTGGGTGCAAACCCGGGGCTTCCCTGCACTGGGGCAGGATTCGTACGAAGTGGCACGATCCTGGTCTGCATATGTGTGTTGGAAGTACTCAAAGCAGGTAGTGTCAGAGAAAGTGGGTTTGACATGGTTGGTTGGTTGAAACAATTTCTTTCCGAAGGCATATGGGTCCTTGAGAAAGGCATCCTGGTCCCTCTTGTTCCGGGATCGATCGTCGTACATCTTTTGTTGTTTCAAAAGACGCTTGATTTGTTTTCCAATTGAAAAATACTCATTTCTGAGCGCTGCAGGTACTTCGTCCGGGTTTTTGATCTTACGAAATTGGCGCTTTAAATCACGCCTGTGAGCCCGGAGTTTTTCCACTGCACGGTTTTTATTTGCATTCTTGTGTTTTGGTGGAGGTGGTGGTGGTGGTGGTTTCTGGTCGAAAAACCAGTGAATGAAGTTCTCTAGTTTGTCCAGAGTCTCTTCGATGTTAGTGTTTTTGAGGTATGAGGTTGGGAAATGTTGAGTGAGATGGATCTTCAACTGAGCGTTTATTGTGTGCCATGCCTTGGTGTTTTTGGCTGACGGTAGCAGTAGGGACTGCCGGACTTCTACCTTGTCCATGTCCCGTTGATTCAGGACATGAAGTAAAGACTCATTATGACAGGGAGTGGATTCGTGCGGGATTGTTCGCAATTCATCTCCAGGAGTCATTGTCTGACCTACAGATGGGCTGAAGTGCATTGAATCAATCATGGAAGTCGTCCGACCATCCCGCTACTGCCGTCTGCTTTGGCTGAGGTGGTTGAAAGTGATTTGTAGACCGGGCAGGTCTGTAGATGTCGTGGCAAGTTTTGTTTCCATTTGAGTTTTCTCAAACAGTGTGGACATGTTGTTTCCCGGTCTGATGGTGTAATGGTTGGTGTACTTGCCTCTAAAGTCATTGGAGTCTCGTGTGGTGGTGATGCAGAGACTGCTGACACAGCTCCAGCCTGCGATGCAGCCAATGTTTTGCATTTGTTAGTCCGCATATGTCGTGCAAGGTTATGTTCTTGTTTGATGGTGGTGTGACATTTCGGACATGTATGATGTTCACCTGTGTCATGCCGTGTACTGGAGTGCTTCCGCTGGCTTGAGGTCAAACCCAACGGATCGTCATATGGCGCAGCAGAATCGTCCAGGGACACAGAGTGTTCGTGTGGTGCGTGCGTAGTGTCTAGGGCTTCATCCTCCTCCCCCTTTCGGAGCCCATGGGTGGCATTTTTTTGAGAGAGAGAGAGAGAGAGGAGAGAGAGAGAGAGTGTGTGTCAGTGTCAAGTACAGTCCTCCCATTGTCGCTGAGATGACTTCCGACATCTTGAACCGAGCTATTGAGACACATGACCCACTCGAAGTTGGCAGAGGAACCCTAATACTGCTGCAGAAGCCCGGTAAACCACTAGGGCCGCTTACTAGTACGCGTCCTATCGTACTGCTCTCGGCTTTGAGAAAGACGCTGTCCCTGATTGTGCTGAAGAGGATACAGCCAGCGGTTGAACAGTACCTGGCTACATCCCAAAGTGCTTTTCGCCGTGGTCGCAGCACAAGTGATGTGGTGTGGTGCCATAGATGGCTATGCAGTATGACGCAGCGATTCAATACGTCCATCCACATATTGGGAATTGACATGAGTAAAGCATTCGACACTGTCCGCCGCGATGTCCTGATGAAGATCCTTGAATCCTTCCTCCAAGAAAGTGAGCTCCGAATGATCCGTATACTGTTGACGGAAACCTGGCTTGAACCTCGTGTGAAAGGTGCATCGAAAAGCTCCTTCAAGACAAATATCGGAGTCCCTCAAGGGGACAGTCTCTCTCCAGTGCTTTTCACCATTTACCTGGAGGCTGCTCTCCGGGACCTACGACAGGAGCTGCCATCTCGCCCTGCTGTGGACAATGACCTGCCGCTGGATATCGCATACGCGGACGATGTTGATTTTGTGAGCCGGGATGAGACGTTTCTCAGTGAAGTTGAGCAACAAGCTCCAGCAGTTCTTGCGTGATGGAACCTGAACGTTAATCCCTCCAAGACAGAGCATACCACCGTCGCCCGATTTCCCGATAGGAACCAAGAAACGTGGCGTACTGTCCGCAAACTAGGGCTCCCTCCTGGGTGACGCCGAAGATGCTGCTCGGAGGCGTCAACTGGCCGCCGCCGCCTTCAACTCACTCCTCAAGATCTGGACCCGGAGGCGCCAGATCAGTGAAGGTCTTCGGCTGAGGCTCTACAACGCCTACGTCATCCCAGTCCTTACCTACAACTGCGGCACTTGGGGCCTACCGATGTCGGAGCTCGCGCGAATGGATTCGTTCCACAGGACCCAGCTAAGGAGCATCCTGATGCGGTACCCTAAACGAATTAGCAATGACACTCTGTATAAGAGCTGCGGAGCTGTCCCCATCAGCGAGATGATCACAAGGCAGCGCTACAGTCTCGCTGGCCATATCTTTCGTTTGGCCCCAACTGCTCCTCCACAGTTGGCAGTGGATATGTATCTTCGCCTGGCCAACGACGAGGGCACTGAACGCTTCAGGGGTCGACCTCGGACGACTTTGGTAACGGTCTTGCAGACGGAACTGTTATCATGGCATGGACTTACCCTCCACCAGCCGCTGGATGTTGACGCAGTCCGCACAATGGCAGCAGACCGACAGGCATGGCGTGGGGCCCGCCCCACCTAACAGGACTGACCAGACATGTTGTATGCATATTCTATTTTATTTATACTTTGGATGAAGTTTTCCATTAGTCATATTGGTATTGTTCCTAACGGCTTTTGTTGACGTCACTTCTGTCATTTCATTGTATCGTATTATTCGTCAGACATCAATCCTGAATGGCATAAGCGAAAGTGGCACCCCCGCCACCTACGCGGACATGCTTTTAATAATACTTCAATGTTTC
>NC_088653.1:10375868-10565868 GCF_964019385.1 Sycon ciliatum
TTGGAGTCAAATCCTACATAATGAACATGACTGATATGATGTACAATGTCCGTCAAGATCTCCAAAACCAAATAGTAAGCATATGAAGCACACATGAACAGAGACTGAAAGAGCTGAAGAAAGACGTGAGGTCTAGACAAGGGCTCCGCTGCATTGCAGTGGCGTCTTGGCCTTACGCGATCTTGATGCAAGCGACTTGCAAACTTATCGCTTGCTCATTCAGCAGCGAGGAAGGCAACTAACCGCACCTTGTTCTTGCCCTAAGACAGATTTTTTGCACCATATGCCATTGTGGCACACCGTGATACCAATCATGATTGGCAGCAAATTTATCATTAATCAGTTGCCTAATGGGTCGGTCCGTTGCCGAGAACGTCACCTTTGGGGACTGTGGAAGGACCCGCGACACAGGCAACATTAACATGATAATGCTCATCTCAAAAACAAAACAAAAAACAGTGCTATGATAAACTACCTCCAGACACCAGAAACAAATACAGTGCATTCCGCATATGAACAGAGATTGCACTAGTACATGGCTGTATACCAATCGTAGAGTAACAAAACAAGAAAGATGGAAGTTATCGGTCCTATACCATCAGAGTTGGCAGCTATATGTACAGTCAACTTCGCTTATAACGACACTCGGCGGGGCATCAAAAAGGTGTCCTTATTCGCGAAGTGTTGTTATACCCGAAGTCTCATTACATGTATTACAGCGGGATGGGACTTTGCTCTGGGCATGGAAATTCTGTCGTTATTCGTGAATTGTCGTTATGTCCGCAGTCGTTATTAGCGAAGTTGACTGTATTGGATTCTCCTGGTGTGCAGAATGACGCTGGGAGTGTGGTTGATATCCACTCTTGGTTTGCTGTCGTCAGTGTCAATCGCAGTACCTTCACTATTTCATGTCTAATACCTTTTATGGTCCGCACGACTTGGACCACAACACCATAGATATCCACACGAAATGGTAATAAATCAAAGAGGCCTTCTTCATTGAAGTTGGCGCAATATATTAACGGGATCGCGTCTTCAGCGTCTCCGACCTCCAAACTGTAATTATAGCTGGCCAGCCTGCTGTTTATTGGCAGACAAGAATTGTGCTGCTTCTTCAAATAGGCAGTTTATTGAGGTCTGTCCATGACATATTCAGCATTGCTGTGCGTGGAAGGAAAGGTGCAACTTTAGACTGCTGTTGGCCATAGCCAGCAAACTGCAACCGTGATCTGGGCTTCAGCTGTCACAGGTACATTGACAGAGAGATAGCCGCATACTGCACATACTACAAACTACTGACTTTATGCCATTGCCTCATGGATCAGAAGTCACCA
Organism: Sycon ciliatum; assembly: GCF_964019385.1. NCBI lineage: Eukaryota > Metazoa > Porifera > Calcarea > Leucosolenida > Sycettidae > Sycon > Sycon ciliatum. The sequence continues at coordinate 10,377,203 of NC_088653.1, forward strand.
CACTGAAAGAAGAACAGCAGAGGAAAACAGAACTGATGCAGTCAGCAACAAATTTGCTCCTTCATTTCATTCGACGAATTTGATAGTCGTGCAATGCAAGAAAAAAGTCAGAGAGCAGGAGACCTATTTATTAATTTTAATGGGCAAGCACCAGTGCTTTGATGCCCATAATAATTTGATGCTCAGAATTTCACCACAATCATACACGTATACTGACATATCTACACGATGCGACCTAGTACTCGACAAATTCAGAAAAAAACTAGTACTTCAATTGGTGAAATATTCCACCTCTGTCCCCTAAACTCAAATGCCCCTGTAACATTGATAAAGGATTGGTAGATGCTCACTCAGAGTGGTGTTTGAAAAGTACCGAAACCAGTCATGACGATTTAGAGCATGCTCAATTGTCTCTTCTCATAACATGACAATACTGCCTGTACGTGGTTTTGTCGGGTGTATTTGTGGGGCACATAGGTATCACTCTAATTCCTCATGCATCCGAAAGATAAGGCTTTGGTCCATCACCCCACAAAGCGGTTTTAATGTCCGCGTTGAGTAAGCGTCTTACCTGGTGTGAAATTGGTGACCATAATCCTCGCTTCAGTGAAAATGAAACATTCATCCCAGATGGCTGCTCACGAACTGCAAGCTCCAAAATAATTTTCCAGGGTATGGGCATAGGTGTCAACATCATTCCGAACCATCTCTTCAGTGGAGGAAAGGTCTCCTGACGACACTAGAAGGGCTATAAGCAGCAAATATCTTTGAAGTATTCGCCATTTGGAGATAGAGAAAATCAACTGAAAACAAGCCCATGCGGCGCCTTGGAGGCTACGATTCCCACGAGAAAATGAAAAACGGTCTCTGAACTGAAGCCGTGAAGGGCCTTGGCGCACGGACTGCCTGCGGATGTTACGAACTATGGACGCGTCTGCTCTGCATGGTAGCAAGAGTATATAACCCCCCCCCCCCCCCCCCCCCCCAGGTTAACCGGTTATATACTCTTGATGCGTAATAGTGCATGGCCTAGGCCACCTACTAGCAAGAGTACATAACCCCCTTGGGGTATGTACTCTTGGTACTACTACTACTACTACTACTACTAGTACTAGTACCTCGCTGGCTAGGGCTAGGCCCTTTGACACCGATATCTCATAATGGGGAAATCCCACCATGCGGTGCCGCCGAGAGTCGTAGAGTAACTACCGCCCCCCCCCCCCCCCCCACACACACAGTGCGCTTGAGGTGAAAGAAGCAATGGCCGATTTGAACGAAAAAAGTCTGTTTTACTAGTCAATGCAAACACTTGTGAAGGCAACGAACAGTGCAGTCGATGCCGGGAATCCTTCTCTTCAACTTTGCATCGTCAAAAAGTTGTGCGGAAGAACGAAAGTCAATTCCTAGAGGTATTTTCAGGGCCTGACTGCTGGACTATAAATGGCTCGACACTCTTAACTGTGCTTTGCAGTGTTGCAATAAATAGACTGTGCGCTCATGTGCACGTGTACTGGTTTCCTGTGTTCATGTCTGGAGTAGTCTGGCTGTCATGTTCATTGGCGGGCTGTGTGGTCACACGCTTCGCCATCTTAGTGCAAGACAAAGCTGTCTGAACTATCTACGTGGAAATAAAAGTTTAATTAAAATTATCTACATGATTGTATGAAAAGTATGAATGCCGCAGACATCACCACGCAACATGAAATTTTGCTTACACAGATGAGGCTTGTGCATATGAATACAAACAGCTTCAAGGACCTTCAACTACTGGAGATAACAGGCATGACACAGTACAGAGAAATGGGAATCGCCACACACACGCAAATAATCGGTACGAGATAACAAATGCTAGTACACAGCTGACTTCTTACGAATCCGCCATCCGCCTCTTCATTATTGTCCTCATCATCATCCGCCTCCTCATCATCCGCTTCGTCATTATCCGCCTCGTCATTATCCGCCTCGTCATTATCCGCCTCGTCATCATCCGCCGCATCATCAACCAACTCATCTTCACCGCCAGTCAGTCTCATACCATCCTTGCTCTCCTTGCTACGCCTTCCCGGTGCCTCTAGCTCATCAGCGTTTCCCATTTGTGTTTCGTTTTGCTTTTGGCTTCTGTTTTCCTTCACTGCTTTGCATGGGCCTTGGCCATTCCTGAAATATATCTCCGTTTAGAAATTCTGTCTGCTACAGCGTGCTGCGGTGCCCGCACAACGGGACACTGTGTCAAAGAAGTGGGTTCAATTTCTGTGATTGACAGCACTGTAGTTGTTGCCGACTATGTATTTATTTATGTATTTATATCATTATCTCATGGCACATCATGATGACAGCCAGTAAAACTGAGACAAGGGTGAAAGCCAACCACAGCAGTAAAACAGATAAAAGAATACAAATAAAAGGCAAAGAAGGCAAAGGAGGAGACAAACCAGCAGGATGTCATGCAAATACATGAAACTTATAAATTAAGCAGAGATTTTAGCAACACAATTATCCATCGACGTGCTGGTCTTGGTCTGCGTTGGTAATGTTGCCCAAAACACATAGCCAGCAAAGATCGGGGATCTAGTGAATAGGGACTAGACCCTAGGTGTTGCTTGGCAGGTGTGACAAAGATAGCGGTGGAGTCGGCGAGACGGTATTCAGCAGAGAGGGTGTTCCAGTGTGCAACTGCGCTGTATGTGAGCGAGTGAAAGCCAGAGTGTCTATGTGCTGCTATGTTCTCATGCACACCACTACTACTAGACAACAGGAACTAGTTTGGTGACAAGATAATAGAAACTAATTATTTACACTCTCAAGTGAGGAAGAAGAGCAAGGAGAAGAACACATGAATCCAGAATATGGATGCGTGCATGCGTCCAATAGAGACATGACGTAATCACGTGAAGCAAGGCATATAACGTAACAATACGCGTTATACGGGTGATAACAACTTGAAGTACATTCGCAATACATGAGTAGCTAGCATGATACATCACGTCCCTTCTGAGATAGAAATATAACAATTACATTTACATACATGTATCTCACGCCCCTTCTGAGATGACAACAAGACATCTAATGCCAACTAGAAAGGACGGCAAAGAAGATAGAGATAACTGAATACGAACATAGCTGAGCTCAACAAGAGACAGAAAAACGCACGGGCAGCTAATCATAAGTTTGGTCACGAGTGTTCAAAATATTCAGCCTAGACGGGGGTTGGCGGCTTCGCTGACTGCGCCAGACTGGCGGGGCAGGCTGAGTGATGGGGGTAGCAGGCATCAGCTGTGCAGGTGCTACGGGCAAGACAACAGGACGAAGAAAGCGACGGTTTCGCCTGTATATTCGGCCACTGGGAAGCTTGTCCATGTAGTCGCGGTGACTACCAATGGCGACAATGGTGCCGCGGGCGTTCCACAACTTGCTGCGGGGATCTTGTAGATCCACAGGGCAACCAAGGTGGAGGGCAGGCAGAGAACGGGCAGACTGGTTGTAGTGCTGAGTGGCTGCTTCAGACTGGGTTTCTTGCCACGCTGGGGCAAAAGAGGCCCGATGGGCAAGCACGAATGGCGACAGGGGCGGCCAAACAGGGCCTGCGCTGGACTCTGACCGGAGCTACGGGGAGTGTTGCGCCATTCCAATAAGCCAACCACACTGGTTGATCAGACCCATAAACGATCGGAGACCATGTGCGGTTGCTGGGAGCTGGAAACTGGCTGATAGCTTTGACCTTGGCATCATCGACGGTCCAGCTGTCAGCACTGATGCCGTAACCACAGAACTCCACGGCTGGAATGACGAACACAAACTTCTTGGCGCTCAGAGTAATGCCGTTCTCCCGGGCGCAGAGCAGGACATCCCGGACGTGAGATCGGTGGGTGGGCAGGTCATTATCGTAGACGAGGCAGTCATCAACGACCTTCTGGAACTGAGAGATATGAGCAAACGCGGCGTCTGTGCGGCGATTAAACTCATCTCCGGCGGGGCCAATCCTTGTGGGTTGCATATGTACCTGTACCGACCCCAATATGTCATGAACGTGGTCACCGGACGGGAGGCCTCGCTCAGAGTAACTTGCCAATAGCCGTGGCGGAGGTCTAGCTTGGTGAAATACCTTGCGTTGCCAATGCTGGATACAGCGTCACGAGGGCTTGGTGCGGGGTGAGCAGGGCGTTCGACTTGGTCGTTGAGCTTTTTGAAATCAACGGTGAGCCTCTTCTCGTTTGTCCCCTTCTTGTCCACGATGACAATTGGGTGACACCACGCACTGGGTTCGGTGACCTCATCGATGATAGCATCCCGGACCATGTCATCCAGCTGGGACTTCACTTGGTCATGGTACGCATGCGGGATCTGGCGGGCATGATATGCAGCGACAGGCTTAGCATCAGCTCGCACTCTAATTTCCATAGGTCCACCAAGCATCGGCTTCAACACAGAGTCATCAAAGACGTCAGCGAATTCAGCTAGGAGTTCGGCTCTCATCGTCTCTGCGTCGGTGGCTTTGGACACAACCTTGTCCGCAGGTGCATCGGGAACGACCGGTGGGACTACCTGTTGGACTGCTGCGATTTGCTTCGGCCAGCCGGACGGCAAGTATCCCAGGGCGTGCAAGGATGAACGAGATAGGAAGGCATCAGTCAAACCATCATAGACATGAATGGTGGACGTGTGCTGGTTTGGTCCACAACTGAGAGTCGCCGAAATCTTGCCAACAGGGGTGAGTCTGGCGCCATCTCCGGTACGAACATCGTCGATGTCGTCAAGCAGGTTCTCGACAAATCCGCCTAACTGGTCAAGGTGTTGAGTGCTGATGGCATCAACGTCGCTACTAGTATCCGGGAGCCAACTAAGAGCAACGAGCTCTGACTCGGTCACAAGCTGGGTAGTAACGGAAACTGTTGCGTCGTCCAACAGAGATGCTCGGTTGAGTCGCAAGTGTGCGATCTTGGACGACTTGTCCGGCTTCTTGGCAGGCCTGCGGCACATTGCCCGGAAGTGACTCATTCCATTACAGTTGAGGCAGACTTTGTTGATCGCTGGACACGGCGATTTCGTGTGCGCTGTGCGTCCGCAGTTAAGGCACTTATCACGAGCAGAAGTGTGCTTCGCCTCAACTGGGGGCTGTGAAGCTGACTTCGCGCGCTGATAAGACGACGGCATTGACTTGGCCGGCGGTAGGGCTGTGGTGGCTGGTCTGGTCTGGTCTGTGTGGCTGCCTCTTCTGAACGACACACCTTGACTGTCGCCTGCAATGTCAGGTCGGAGGTGGACAACAGTTTGTAACGGGTGGCATCGTCCAGGATACCGATGACAATGCGGTCTCGCATCATGTCTGCGTGGACCCGGGCGAGATTAGTCTTGCACGTAGAACAGGCAAGTGCCGACCAGGCAGAACAGAGCTCGTGTTCCACAAAATCACACGTGTTAAACAACTCCTTCAGGGAAGTGTGGAACCCGTCAAACAATTCCCCTTTTCTGTTGTGTGCGTTTATAAAATTCAATACGGTCAAGTATTGGGTTTCTTTGTCGGCGGTGGGAAACTGCTTGAGCGCCTCCAAGACGTCACACCCGCCTCCAAGACGTCACACGCATCAGGATTGGTCGCGATGACAATGGTGCCCTCCCTGATAAAACGTCTGAGGTCTTCATCAAGGCACTGACGGATGGCAGATACCCTGGTTTCCTTTGACTGTGCTGTCAGGTGCTGGCACCGAGAAAAGTCTTCCCACAGTTCCTGCCAGGCAGCAAACTCTGACAGGGACGCGGAGGACAGCAGCATGGGTTGCTCCGCCGCAACAGGCTTTGGAGCTGGCGGTGCTGGCGACGAGCGGGGCTGAGTCTGTAGAGTAAGACCAGTGATAATTGCATGGAGACGCTTCTCTCGTTCATTGGCTGCCTCCATCTGCTTTCTGAAGAGATCGGCAAGAGCAGCAATATCTGCGCTCGGCACACTTGGTGCAGCTGCATCTGACATTTCGGAAGACGGTCATGAATAGATAAATAAATAAAATTTAATTGGACCTGCAGGCCTCGTGCGAACACAACCAGGATGCAACACGGGCAAGAAAAACACAGGCACGAGACTTCACTGCACCATGTTATGTTCTCATGCACACCACTACTACTAGACAACAGGAACTAGTTTGGTGACAAGATAATAGAAACTAATTATTTACATTCTCAAGTGAGGAAGAAGAGCATGGAGAAGAACACATGAATCCAGAATATGGATGCGTGCATGCGTCCAATAGAGACATGACGTAATCACGTGAAGCAAGGCGTATAACGTAACAATACGCGTTATACGGGTGATAACAACTTGATGTACATGCGCAATACATGAGTAGCTAGCATGATACATCATGGGCAGTAGGAAGGCTGAAAGCAGAGGTGGCCTGTCCACGGGTCACCACAACTGTGTGGGTAGCGTGCGTACAAAGCTGACATAGTTGCTGCAGAAGTGGACTAGCCTGGCTGTGGACACAGAGATAAGTACATAGAAGGAGTTTAAGATCAATATGCTATTTTAAACTACACAGGTTGGACACATGCGAAGCATGGCGGTTGCTGTAGTGCACGACAAGCAGAATATAATATTTTTTTGGCAGCAATACCAGTCTGCAAAAGTTTCTGGTAATTTCTTTCACTTAAATCATTGACATACACAAAACTGGAATACTCTAAGCTGAATAGTATGATGGCTAAATAGAACATGCAACGGGCAGCATGAGTAAGGTCATGCTTGTGCAGCATTGCGTAATGCACCTAACTTCTTATGAACAGTGTTGCAGGCATTATTCACGTGCCGCTCAAAAGTCAGGTACTCATCTATTTTGGCACCAAAATATTTTGCATTGGTGGAGAGTGGTATATGAACGCCTGCACAAGTCAGCTTTAGGTGGCCGGGAATCAACTTAACAAGCTGGCTAAACATGACAAATTTGGTCTTCTGGGGGTTGAAAATCAGGCCCTCGTCCGTTAATGCTTGGTGCAGGCGGGTGAGGTCTTCGTGTAGCCTATCTGTTACAGCGCTTTAATTGTTGCCTGCGATGTAGAATGCTTTGTCATCGGAATATATTTGGCTGAGGGAATGGCGAAGGAAAGACGAGATATCACGGACAATCGTGGATACGGCGTCTAATTTGGAGACGTGTTTTGCTGAGTATTCTTTGCAGTTGCAGTTTGGGTGTCAAGTCGTAGCTTTTCCCTCCCTCTCACCCCTTTCAAGGTGGCATATTGTTTATCCGGTTGGGAAGGGAGGGGCAAACTGGCCACATATTTTGTCTGTATGTTGTGACGCCCGATTCCAGGCAGTCGTTTGAACCCTCAGTGGGCGATTTGCTGGCCACGGTGGCCGTTTGTGCGCAATCGGCGGGCAAGGTGATATCGGCCGACGGTGGGCAGTTTGCAGGCCTCAGGCGGCAATTTGCGCGCCCTCGATGGGCTGTCTGCTGGTTTAGCCCTCGACGGGCAGTTTGCTGGCCGTGGCGGCCATTTGGACGCCCTCGGTAGGCAGTATACTAGTTTATCACTCAACAAGCGATTTACTGGCCTCGGCGGCCATTTGGACGCCCTCGGCAGGTAGTATACTAGTTTAGTCCTCGGTCGGCAGTTTGCTGGCCTCGGCGGCCATTTGGACGCCCTCAGTGAGCAGTTTACTAGTTTAGTCCTTGGTGGGCAGTTTGCTGGCCTAGGCGGCCATTTGCGCGCCCTCGGTGAGCAGTATGCTAGCTTAGCCATTCGTTGGCCCTCGGCGGGCAGTATGATAATTCAGCCCTCGGTGGGCGGTTTGCTGCCCTCGATGGCCATTCACACAACCTCAGCGGGCAGATGCCAGTTTATCCCGTGGCGGGCGAGTTGGCTGGCCCCGGAGGCCATTTGAGCACTCTCGGTGGACAGTATGTGGTTGGCCCATAGCTGGCTGAAAGATATAGCCCCTGACGGGCTGTGTGGCATAGACCCGGTCCTTACGCGGGTCTTTTCTTCATCACCGTCATGCATCTTTACTCAAACATGTATGTATGCATGTATGTGTATGTGTGTGTGTGTGTGTGTGTGTGTGTGTGTGTGTGTGTGTGTGTGTGTGTGTGTTGAATGGTGTAATCCCAGCACACGTTGATATGTCGAACGTAGGTGTTCGCTATCATCGCTTCCGCGATGGGCATGTCTGAGGTCTGAGGTGTGTATGGGGGGGGGGGGGTGCTCTCATATGCCAAAGTGTATTCTCTTCGGTGAACTGGACAAGACCCGGCCACGTCATGGGCCCCGGAAGCGGTGGCGGGACAATGTTGTGTCCGACATGAAGGACCGCCAGATAGTGGACTAGTACGACCTCGCCCAGGATCACAGAGAGTGGAGATCAGCATGTAGCACCATTCCTCCGACCGAGCCCGTCACCTTAGACTTCGTTTGCACTTGCGGAAAGCACTATCGCCGTCTCCATGACTTGACTCGCCACGCCCGATTCTGCTTGTGACTTGAACACTGTTGGTCCCTTTGGGACCTGCTATCATCTCCCGATGGGCATATTGTATTGTATTGTATTGTGTGGGTGGGTGAGTGAGTGTCTGTGTGCTTGTTTGTGTGTGTGGTTGCTTGTAGTGTGTGCGTGTATGTGTGCATGTGTGTGTGTGTGTGTGTGTGTGTGTGTGTGTGTGTGTGTGTGTGTGTGTGTGTGTGTGTGTGTGTGTGTGTATGGTGTAGGGATTCACTGGCCAGAAAAAGCCACTTCATAGCTGTGTGGTGTAGACCAGGCTGAATAGTGGTGGTCAATTCTTCAGCCTTGCAAGCTGTTGAATGGTGCAATCCCAGCACAAGCTGCTATGGCTTCTGCTGTAGCATCGCTATCATCGCCTCCGGCGATGGGCGTCCAATGGTCCAATGGTGTGTGTATGTGTGGAGGATACATGTTCAACTCATGGCCTCCTTCGTATATCTTGGCAGCCTCGTTGACCCTGACTCTCGTGTTGGCCTTGAGGTTGATCGTCGTCTTGCCAGTGCAACTCGTGCATTTGGAGCACTCCGCTGTCTGTTTAACACTCCCGGCCTGTCCATCCGCACAAAGAAAATGCTGTACGAAACTTGCGTTTTGACTGTTTTGCTGTATGGTGCTGAGTGTTGGCCGGTTCTTCGTCGTGATGAGATCCGTATTGACAACTTTCATCATCAATGTCTACGGTGTATCCTGGGAGTCTCGCGCTGAGATCAGAAGTTGAATCATGTCCGGAATTGTGACCTCCGTAAGCGTTGGAGGGACGAGGATCTGGTGTCGTACACTATGCGTCGTCGCCGCCTCCAGTGGTTGGGCCATGTAGCTCGGATGCCTGACAACCGTCTCCCTAAGCAGTTGCTGTTTGGATGGCTTGACGCTCCCCGACCAGCTCAGGGACCTCGTCTTCGGTGGAAGGACAGAATACAGTCAGACATGAAACTGTGCCAAATTGATGAATGGTTTACTCTGGCCCAGGATCGTCAGCAATGGAGAGATGCGTACCCCACTCGTGTGCAGGGTCCTGCCCCGGTACCGCTCTCTTGCCTGGTATGTAAACGGACATTCAAGAGTAAATCTGGACTTGGACGACACAAATGTTCTGCTGATCGCCAGCTGCCTCTAGCGGAACAGCCGGACCCACGTCAATGCCATGCCTGCCTTCGGTGGTTCCGAAGTGCCGGTGGACTTGCTGTGCACAAGTGCACAACACCGCCCACACCCCAGCGCATACCAATCACCAGCCATCCGTGTTGCAACTAGCACTGCGCTACCTGTGATCGCTGTTCTAAATCTGCTCGTGGCTTTCGGCGACACAATTGCAATCGTGGACGGCGTTGTGGCGGAGCGGCTTCCTAGTGGCAGTGCTGACTTCTCTCGAACTCTCTCTTCTACTCTCCCCTGTCTCGGGGGCGGCGTGGCGAAGCATTTGGCAGCTGTACACCAGGCCAGGCCAGGTGTATGTGTGTGTTGCATGTGTGTCTGTCAGCATAGGCGCACGAGTGCCCGAGGTTGGCATGCGGGAGCACTTGGAGGTGCTTACATGTTTGCGGGTGCTGAGGCTAACACTGTTAAATTGTCTCTATAAGAGTGGCTGCTGTGCTCCTCTTGCCCTATTCATATCTTTATTGCGTTGCCTTGACGAGGCTCTGTGCTGTCCCTGCGGGAATTTGCGGAAAAAACTCTCGAAACCTTGCGTAAGAAATTGCGGCAGAAAGTAACAAAAAATGCGACGAAAAGTGCGGAATGATGCAGAACTTGCCAGGAATTCGCGGAATTATTTGCAGAAAATTGCGGATTTGGGCCAAATCACGAAATTTGTTGCATAGTATATCTACTATATTGATGACGGGTGACCTTTGTTACTAGTATATGGCCTGCAAAGCACTCCGTAAGCCTTTGAGCTGGTCACCTGACTCTAGGTTACAAGCTCCACCGCAATGTTCCTACACGCGACTGTCTGGGTGTAATTGTAACCGCACTAGCAGCCTATTTGCAGATGTGTCTTACCATATACAAGTATGGTGCCTGCATCACCTCTTCAGTAGCCCCTGCTACATATGTCCTACTATGTGGTAGTCTGCGAGTAATCAATTTACCCACAGGGAGTCTCAATCTATCCCAAAACTTGTCTTGGATGACTGTGTTTGCAGTTTTCTCACAATCGAACTATGTAGGCTGAAGACACTGCTCTCAACTTGCGATTGCAATAATCGCTGAAGGAATGGGACCTATATTCGTTGAGTTATAGCGCTCAACGAACGCGCATATCGCCATACGCTCAAAGACTTTTCCGCAGTGCGTTGGCATTTGATTTTATGTATGACGACTGGCGCTCTAGTTTATTGATTGCCTTGTAGCAGTAGCTTTCCCGGAGGCTATATACCGTGGAATATTTATAGAGATTGGTTGCCTGATTCACGGGCCTTTCTGGGTGGCGTGTTTTTTTTATTGAAATTTGACCGTTTTCCCTTGTTGCTAGAACCCTCGCAGCAATACCATGCCAAAGAGATAAACAAGACGCCTGGCAAAACGACTCCTGACTACAAAATCATACATCCACATGCACACTTGCCTAGACAGTTTGGGGAATGTCATTACAACTAACATCACTAGGTAGTTCTAGAACAGCCTGCGTGTCTGCAAGTGCCAAGGTGTGTGGGTATGTGTGATGTACTAAGAATGCATGTGCATCACAACACAATGCTTGCAATCCACTTCTCGCTCATTTCCTTCATACAGTGGTACTATGTTGTGCAGTGCACATAACAGACTTACTGAAACCTATCCCCAGTCAAGTTCGTGTACCAAAAAGTAGTTATCCAGGTTTGCCAGTGCTGACCACACTTTACAGTTCTATATCATCACTGCTATATCACTATTAGAGGCTCGCTGGCTTTGATGTAGATCAGTCCAACCTTTCGACCTAGGTCCAACAGATGGTGACTTTGCCAAAAAGTGATTCACTAGTTTTCAAAGATGCCATGTTGACAAATACATGTTTAACAAAAGAAGATGATGCGTTCCCTGTCCCAGTATTTACCTATACACCATGCAATCCCAGTATTTACCTATACACCATGTAATCCTAGTATTTACCTATACACCATGCAATTCCAGTATTTACCTATACACCATGCAATCCCAGTATTTACGTACACACCATGCAATCCCAGTATTTACCTATACACCATGCAATCACAGTATTTACCTACGAACCATGCAATCACAGTATTTACCTATACACCATGCAATCCCAGTATTTACCTACACACCATGCAATCCCAGTATTTACCTATACACCATGCAATCCCAGTTTTTATCTACACACCACGCAATCCCAGTATTTACCTACACACCATGCAATAACCGACGAGGAGACAACAGTCGTAAAATAGCAATGAAAAATATCAATTGTGCACTCATAACCATGTATAAACAATTAAAATGAAACAATTCCAGAACGTTTTCGTGTGACCATCATCAGTGGAACATCGTCACATAGTAAGAATCACTAAAACAACCAGTTATATAGCTAGAGTAATATGAAAAGAAGCGTGAGAATGCAGCACAACTAGCGGTTATGCATAACGCGTGTAGTGTGAACCTTTGCAGTGTATCTGAGAATGGTAGCAGTAGATGAATGTGGCAGCTGTGAGTGCGTGTGAACAAAAACTGGTGAGTGCGTATTATTTTGGTGTCCAGTCCGGATTGTCGTAAGTTGTTTGACGATTCCTGGTTTAGTGTTATTTGTCGCGCGCGTTTCTTTAAGCAGTTGCAGGTGTTGGAAGCTGTATATATTCGCACACGTGACCCTGTTCTATGCAAGCAAAAAGAAAATGTTGTAGCACTCACACTTTTTAAATAATACGCACTCACCAGTTTTTGTTCACACGCACTCACAGCTGCCACATTCATCTACTGCTACCATTCTCAGATACACTGCAAAGGTTCACACTACACGCGTTATGCATAACCGCTAGCTGTGCTGCATTCTCACGCTTCTTTTCATATTACTCTAGCTATATAACTGGTTGTTTTAGTGATTCTTACTATGTGACGATGTTCCACTGATGATGGTCACACGAAAACGTTCTGGAATTGTTTCATTTTAATTGTTTATACATGGTTATGAGTGCACAATTGATATTTTTCATTGCTATTTTACACCATGCAATCCCAGTATTTACCTACACACCATGCAATCCCAGTATTTACCTACACACCATGCAATCCCAGTATTTACCTACACACCATGCAATCACAGTATTTACCTACACACCATGCAATCGGCTGGACTGGGTGCAGGAGCGAGCCATCAAGGCAATACATCCGCAATGTTGGCTTCCTAGCCTCATAATTTGCCGCACCATCGCTGCCCTCTGCCTCCTGTATAACGCCCTTTGCGATAATTCTCCCGCTCTTCTCTCGAAAATGGCTCCACCCCCGACACACCAACCCAGGACCACACGCCTCACCCGCCAGGCTGTACGACTGTCCACCGCGCATCCCCATCAGTTACAGAATGTTCTTCCTGCCAATTCCCGGAACAATGTGAGCCGAGCCTTTCCCCACTCCGTCATCCCAATTTGGAACCAGCTGCCTACCTCTATCATTCCCCACCCATTTCACCCAAAGAACATCCAAAAGTTCAAGACAGCAGCTTATCACCATCTCCTCAGAACGAACTGGCACTGGGCCACTCATAGCATACGCGAGTAAGAGGGTACAGTGTCCTACCCTGCTTGGACATACATGTAATCTCTCCTCACGGACAGTCTCCTCTTGAATTTAAAAGTCTAACAGCGTTCACATCAATATTCAACTTATTCTTTTGCTCACTGAGCAATACAATCTTTCCATTTTCTTTCTTCTGTTTTCTTTTTCAATTTAATCCTCCCCACCCAATATCCCTTTGGTGCGTCCATGGAGCTATGAAGCCGAGACCTCTGGTCGGCGGAGCTTAATGGGCCCCACCATCACACTCCATCATTCACCCCAGTGTCTGGAGATATGTGGATTTTGTAGAAAAAAAAAATCCCAGTATTTACCTACACACCATGCAATCCCAGTATTTACCTACACACCATGCAATCCCAGTATTTACCTACATACCATGCAATCCCAGTATTTACCTACACACCATGCAATCCCAGTATTTACCTACACACCATGCAATCACAGTATTTACCTACACACCATGCAATCCCAATATTTACCTACACACCATGCAATCCCAGTATTTACCTACACAACATGCAATCCCAGTATTTACCTACACACCATGCAATCCCAGTATTTACCTACACACCATGCAATGCCAGTATTTACCTACACACCATGCAATCCCAGTATTTACCTACACAACATGCAATCCCAGTATTTACCTACACACCATGCAATCCCAGTATTTACCTACACACCATGCAATCCCAGTATTTACCTACACACCATGCAATCCCAGTATTTACCTACACATCATGCAATCCCAGTATTTACTAGGGGTGAAACGGTTCGGGTAAGGAACCTGTTTTGGAACCGCCAGCTGAAAAGAATCGGGTACCCGTTCCGTCAAATTTCGAACCGAAACTCGAAAAATCTCGTTCTTGTACAAATACATGTACACGTCAAGTCTACTCAAGATTTTAATGTCTTACCTTACGATCCCCACTCTTCCAAAGAGTTCTCTGGTCATTATCTTCTTCGCACTTGGACTCTCCGATGTCTCATTCTTGCTCGTAAAACTGTTTTTTCTAAAAAATAATTGTCGCGAACGCATTTTGTCGGTCTGGACAAAAGAGTCCATGGAACCGATACCCGAACCGTGGGAAACAATGCTGGCATTCGGGTACCCGAACATGAAAAACATGGAACCGTTTCACCCCTAGTATTTTCCTACACACCATGCAATCCCAGTATTTACCTATACACCATGCAATCTTATCATGTACAAGTAGACATTGCTTTTCCATGTGCTCATGTTTGTACTGTAGCAATGGAAGCAGCGTCTGAAGAGGAGAGTAAGGACAAGTATCGACCACCCAAGTTGGCTGAGTACAGTGATCACTACTACTCAACCAATGCACCTCATCCAGACCTGGTGAGAGCATGTGAAGATGACGATGTGGAACAAGTACGACAAGCCGTGAACAGCGGCACTGCAACCGAACCTGTGATTAGACCGGATCTCATGGAAGAAGTGCCAGAGTCATACTTTCAAAATGTCCTTCCCTATATGAGAATTCCTATGACCATCATGGTAAGTCAGAAGTATCCTCCCCCCCCCCCCCCCCCAATAAAAGCTTTGCCATGCATTCGTCCGGCGAAATAGCACGTTATCATACATTTGAGGCAGCGGGAAGAAGATGATGACGTCCACTAATTTAGTATCTGTGCACATGAATGTGCTGTGTGTGTGACTTTGTGTGTCAGCTATGATATCAAACCCTGTCGTTCCATGCCTACCGTGCAGGTCAGAACCATCCTGCAAAGTTCGAATGAGGTAGGTAGAACGATCGCGCCGCGAACCATACCTTCTGAAATTTGTTCGTAGTATACCTTCCACCATTGAAATTTCGAATTTCTTGCTGAGAGTGGTAGCTTGCAACCTCGATATGGCTTGCTCCAGGCATGCTGTAAAGCGAAACTCTGTTGAACTAGTGGCGGGGATCTGCCCTGCAAGTGCTACAACAAAAAATTATTCGATCTGAGAAAGCGTGAGACCGCGAATCTCCGTTGAATATTGAGTATTTCAAGCCTTTTCACGATAAAGATAGTTCTTTTTGGAGATGGACGTCGTGGCAAAGGACATGGTTTCCGACTTCTGGCGTCTGCTAAAGCCAGGGATCATTTGTCCAGTCAGGTCAGCAGGCTAACCGTCGGTAAGCGTGTGTTTAGATCGCGTTCTGCTCGATGTGGTGGATCACAAACAATTTTGATATCGCACAAATTGAACTCTGCATCGTGCGTATTGTATTTTTTATTCAGAAAATAGCAAAGTGTCTCTGACTCTCTGTGTGGCCGTCCTATGTCACGAGAAACTCCAATCAGGCTCCTATGTCCTCTGCCTTCTTGATTGAATGTCCACTTCGTTTGAACAATGAACACAACAATCGAGGACGGCTTTGCAATGAAAAATACAGCTATACTGGAGCTGAAAAAAGAAGAAAAGATGTGCTCAGGATGAGACTCGAGTACACTCGTACTCTCCCAGCAGGTTCTGTGGATGTCGCTCATAGATGCGTAATTTCGCGTGACGTGCAACTGTTGCACCAAATCTATTTCACCTCTCAAACTGGCTATGTACAACTAGCAATGAATTTCAATGACTTTCAGCCCTGCATTAGTTATATCCAGAGTACATAGCCCCCAACAACTCAACTTCACTCAGTCATTGGTTCTGTCCTGACAGAATTACAGGTTGACATCATCTTTATGATACAAAGCGTGCTGTACATGTCTCATCCTGTACCTGTGGAGGACAAATAACATTATGATCCCATGTGATGCATTAATAGACAGCTATTACGTTGTAAATCACTCCCTGGAGAACAATTGCATCATACAATATTGTCGGAACAGCACTGTATCTGGAAGGTGCACACCTTTTTAACGGATGATATACTTTTCGTTACAGTCCTTATTTCCTGAGAAACAGAAATCCGATAGAGAAAAATTACATAGAAAGACCAGAAGTGTATTCGCAATCACTTGAAGCATCCTAGTTAAACAATTATTGGCACATAGCACTGTGGAAATAATATTGTGACCATGGATTTCCCTCGAGTCGCATACCATGATGGCTAACTTTACAACACACAAATATACGAACGAATGTCTTATGTTCCACGAACCGGGGTTTGAGACTATGAATTTTGAAGCTTTGAAAAGCTCACATCGCATGATTATGACTTCCATCTGGAACACACAAGGGGCATAATATCCTTCGTAAGCCGAGCTTGAGGAGGCCCGAGAATGTACTCACGATTAGGGGTCTAACAGAGAATGTACCTGCGTAGTGGTCTACCAGAGAATGTACTCACGAGTAGTGGTCTACCAGAGAATGTACTCACGAGTAGTGGTCTACCAGAGAATGTACTCACGAGTAGTGGTCTACCAGAGAATGTACTCACGAGTTGTGGTCTACCAGAGAATGTACTCACGAGTAGTGGTCTACCAGAGAATGTACTCACGAGTAGTGGTCTACCAGAGAATGTACTCACGAGTAGTGGTCTACCAGAGAATGTACTCACGAGTAGTGGTCTACCAGAGAATGTACTCACGAGTAGTGGTCTACCAGAGAATGTACTCACGAGTAGTGGTCTACCAGAGAATGTACTCACAAGTAGTGGTCTACCAGACAATGTACTCACGAGTAGTGGTCTACCAGAGAATGTACTCACGAGTAGTGGTCTACCAGAGAATGTACTCACGAGTAGTGGTCTACCAGAGAATGTACTCACGAGTAGTGGTCTACCAGAGAATGTACTCACGAGTAGTGGTCTACCAGAGAATGTACTCACGAGTAGTGGTCTACCAGAGAATGTACTCACGAGCAGTGATCTACCAGAGAATGTAGTCACGAGTAGTGGTCTACCAGAGAATGTAGTCACGAGTAGTGGTCTACCAGAGAATGTACTCACGAGTAGTGGTCTATCAGAGAATGTACTCACGAGTAGTGGTCTACCAGCGAATGTACTGACGAGTAGTGGTCTACCAGAGAATGTACTCACGAGTAGTGGTCTACCAGAGAATGTACTCACGAGTAGTGGTCTACCAGAGAATGTACTCACGAGTAGTGGTCTACCAGAGAATGTACTCACGAGTAGTGGTCTACCAGAGAATGTACTCACGAGTAGTGGTCTACCAGAGAATGTACTCACGAGTAGTGGTCTACCAGAGAATGTACTCACGAGCAGTGGTCTACCAGAGAATGTACTCACGAGTAGTGGTCTACCAGAGAATGTACTCACGAGTAGTGGTCTACCAGAGAATGCACTCACGAGTAGTGGTCTACCAGAGAATGTACTCACGAGTAGTGGTCTACCAGAGAATGTACTCACGAGTAGTGGTCTACCAGAGAATGTACTCACGAGTAGTGGTCTACCAGAGAATGTACTCACGAGTAGTGGTCTACCAGAGAATGTACTCACGAGTAGTGGTCTACCAGAGAATGTACTCACGAGCAGTGGTCTACCAGAGAATGTACTCACGAGTAGTGGTCTACCAGAGAATGTACTCACGAGTAGTGGTCTACCAGAGAATGTACTCACGAGTAGTGGTCTACCAGAGAATGTACTCACGAGTAGTGGTCTACCAGAGAATGTACTCACGAGTAGTGGTCTACCAAAGAATGTACATGGGTGATGGTCTACCAGAGAATGCACATGGGTAGTCGTCTACCAGAGAAATTACTCAGTGTACCGTAACACTACACTCGCACCCACACGCTAGCAAAAAAAGGCAAGAAAGTAATAAAGAGCAAGCCGGCCAGCAAGAGAGGTGTCAGTGCAAGACACAAGCAGAGCAATGGCACGGTGTGGGTGACTGCTCAGCAGGGTAGCACCTGAAAATACGACTCCCTAAATTTCCAGCCATGACCGCTAAACCGGGCTGGCGGAAAACTCGCCTTGCCGCCCAAAACTCTTCTACTAATATGGGTCCTGCCCCACTGCCAGTCACACCCAAAAAGCCGAAGGAAAGCAAGTGGAAGAAAGCAATCATACAAAAAAGCGCTAAGCCCCTCGGGACAGAAACACAGCATGCGACATGCCATGGAAAACCAGAAAACAGCGGACAAAACACGCACAAACGCACAGGACCAAAGGGTAGGTGCATGGTAAAACTCCAAGCTAACATAAGCAACACAGGACCATGCCATAACATGTGCCAACTGAGCACTACTAGTAAGGCTCGAGCTTCGTGCTTCGCAGGCTCACCCGTTCATCCCCATCCGCTGGGGGTCCCTCTGCCACTCTCCTCGGCGGCGCACATTCCTCATCCTCAGTCAGTGGCCGCCCAATTTGCCGTAGTTACAACTGGTCCAGGTGCCAAGGGGAGTGTGGGAGAGCGCACCTCTACAGTAATGTCAAGGCTGCCACCCCCAAAAATGGCATGCATGGCCAACTCCTCCAGCAACTGGCCTAGCACATCAGCTCCACCCGACGAACGATCAGGCAGATCCCGACCCAAGCATGGTGGGGCGCCAGGCCACTAGCTCTGCTTTGAAGCAGGCATGTGAAGACAGTAGTAACACACAGTTTCTATCACTCACCATACCAGCCAGCCCTGCTCTTGATTCCAATATGCCATGTATTCACACGCCCATCGATGTTGTCAGCTTAACTAGACTGCTCACTGATCATTTAGGCAAGGCATTCTCTTGCTGCACTAGCAGGGGCTTACAAGCGCCGTAGAAAGTAGCGCCACGCGGCAATATAGCTACAAAGACAACTAATTGCACAGTAGCATTAGGCTTCATGGGTCGCCGCCGTCACACTGTGACCGACTCAAATCTTCCCTCATGTACTGAACATTCCATGTACATATCAGAGTATCTGGCAACATCCTGTGCACAAGGAGAGACCCTTATTCCATCCCTCCATTTCCATCATACCAGTACTCGGGCATTGGCATGGTGCCCACGAAGAATGGTAAACTACTCATTTCCCACCATTTATCAGCTCCCGTTGGCAAAAGCGTTAACAATGGCATCGACCTGTCCACGTTTAGCCTGTCTTATATCCGGATTGAAGACGCAGTGCAAACAATCATGCCCTACGGGCAGGGTGCATTGCTGACACAGCTGGCCATCCACAACGCATTCCACATTCCGCTCATCCCTGTGCACCCGCCGAACTGGTCTCTATCTGGTATTCAGTGGCAAGGGAAATTTTACTTTGATCGAGCACTGCCGTTCGGCCTACGCTCCAGCCCACACAACGCAAACTCGACCACCTCTTGGGAAACCATCCTTTGCATCAAGCATCGTCGCACCAGGCAGAACATTTACACGGCGCTTATGGCATATCAATAAGAGTTTAGCCGATCGCCGATGCGCTGTCTAGTTTCAACCTGCAAGTATTCCATCAGCTGGCGCCATCGGCACAGCAAGCCCCAGACACTGCGATCTGCTTCCCACTCCTGGACTGATGTGGAAGGTTGCCGACCTGGCAGCCATGGCAATCGGCCTGACAGCACTGCGCACATACACCACTTGCAAAAGGAAAATTACGTAACTATGTGCGTAGGGGACAAGGATACCCATGCAGGCTACATACATAATGCTCAGCTGCTTCGCAGCACACTTCCAGCCACCGGTGAAACTACGGACAATTCATGTCTACATGGCCGTAGTGCGCAACACACATCTCGAAGCCACTCCACAACCTTGCCTGGTTGCGCCACGCTGACATATTTGACTGCCTATCCATCTGATGCCAATGACGCCCTCTTCCTCTACCACTCTGGGAGACTCCTGATTAGGCAGGAGCTGACAGAAGAGCTACGACAGCTTCTTCCACTCATGGGAACATCCCATACTCGCGATTACACTGGTCATTCGTTCCGCATCGGTACCGCCACTACTGCAGCCATGGCGAGTACCCCTGACTGGTTAATCACGGCAATGGGCCGATGGAGGCGCAAAAGTGTCCTGCGGTACATCAGGACGACTGACACCGACATAGCGCAGCTGACCCAAAAGCTGTCCGAGGTACAGGCGCATTGCAGAACACAATGAGATATGTAAGCGGGCACACAACTCACACTGATGCATGTACCCACACACTTGCTTAGACCAGCTCCTGATTGCTTGGAACAGCATGGCAATTTGCTCTGCTAAGATTATGCTGACAGACTGCACTGATAGCAACAGCAGCATCATTCACATGCGTGCATTGCAATATGTCACAACTTAGCATGGATGCTGGGCAAACATGGGCAAGCTATCTTCTCTCATCTGGCAATCTACCACGGCCTTCGACCATCACCCTCATACGCCCACACTCATGCCCCCTAACGGGCATCGCACTTTGTGCGTGGGTGGTCCACACTCCGTCCATTTCATGGGCTGCACTTCATGCGTGGAATATCATTATACCATCATATGAGCCCTCCAATCTCCGCCCATTTCATGGGTGCTACTTCATGGGCTGCATCTCGTGCGCAGATGATCCTACATATGATTATCAAATGCCAGATTCAGTTGCCCTGCACTCCATTAATCCTCCATAATTTGTGTGTTCTGCACTGGTCTGCAATAGCGAGTGCATGTGTGATAACAGGGGACAACACAAACAAAAATGTCCGGGACCCAAGGGAGGGAGGGTGGGTGGGAACATTCCAGGCTAAAACGTGGAACACAGGACCATGATGGCAGATGAGAGAGAGAGAGAGAGAGAGAGAGAGAGAGAGAGAGAGAGAGTTGCGCAGTGGAAGAGCAACAGTGCACAACAGAAAATGGTGAAAAAAAAATAAGTTTTTACACTCTTTTGCTATGCTCAGCCCTGAAAAGCAACATTTTTTTACTCACATAGCAACCGGTTTGTTCATGGGGTAGTGGTCTACCAGAGAATGTACTCACGAAGCAAAGGATAGTCAGGCGGAAGCAATGTGTGTTGATACAGAAAGAAAGTCGTGCTGTGAGTCCGCAATATACTTATCCTTGGAGGACACGGGCCTCCAACCGCCGTGCTGTTTTAGCAGTCTGTCCACAATGCCCGAGTTACCTGCGGCCATCGCAACACCTGATCGGAGGCGGAGGAGACGTATGATGTTGGGTCAGGCTGGGTGCGGCCCACAGCCAACTTGAGGATTTGCGTGGCTCCGCTGTAGCTCATGGTGCCGCGCACGCCTGGCCCAGAGCGGGCGGAGGTTGCTTTTCCCAGTACATGTTGGCCAGGTGAATGATGGAGAAATCTCTGTTATGCGGACCAGACATGGCATAGAGCCGGTGAATTGGCGAGCAACCAGAATCACGTCCCCTACATCAGATAATCGTTTTGGCGACTTGGCAGGTGGACGGACATATGGGGCAGGGTAGAGTCCACCACGAGATGATGCAAGTCGTCCCAGGGCAGTAGGGCAAAGAACCCAAGACAAATCATGGTGGTACATTGCAGATCCCCAGTGACGCATCTGGTTGGGCCAGGGTGGACATCAGCTGGCGGAACAAGGACTGTGAGATCGGAGTGCGGCGGGAGACGGGATGAGAACAGATATGGTGAGCGGCGACTTGCAGTTGCATGATGACTGGCTCCGCGATCGGATGTGGTTGACCAGCCTTATGGTGCAACCAACGAAGAGCTGCTCAGCCTTGTGCAACAGGGGCAAACGTAGTGCCTTGTTGGATCAAACTCGTTAGGTATAACGCCAGGTGTACCTTGAGAGCTGGGAAAAGGGGGTGAATCCGTCCCCAGAAGGCCATATACGCCAGGGACCGAATGCTTGCAGATATCCTCTGCCTGTAGATGGTGCCACGTCAGTGAGCAGGATGAACGGTAGCACGTCGACCAGGTGCTGGACGAGTGGATTCTGTATGGACGCTAGTTCCGTCCAGAAGGGGGCGGACGCTGAGCAAGGCATGTACAAAACGCACACCCACCCACACACCCACAGACAGGAAAATGACACACAGGGTATCAGGTATGTAGAGACTGTGTGTTGCTCCTGTGAGTTTTGTCGTTGTTCTGTTCATGTATCGTGGGTTTCCAGACTCCCCCACTCGGTGCGCTTTCCAGGGGTCTAACCCTCCTCTGCCTCTAACACCACCGTAACCCTTTGTGTAAAATGTATGTTGTGTACAATATGAGTCGTGTGAATTGAGTAGGGGACCAGGGGTGACAACCGGGCCTTATGTTAACGCGGTCTAACGCCTCATACCGTCATGCATACAGGCAAGCTGAGACAATCATTGCCAACATCACTGTCTGTTGGGCTTCTCCCTCCCCTGTCCGTGCCAGTCAATCGTGACTGACCATCGACACTGCCCATCAGGCTTCTCCCTCCCTCATCGTCACTGCCCATCGGGCTTCTCCCTCCCTCATCATCACTGCCCCTTAGGCTTCTCCCTCCCTCATCATCCCTGCCCATCGGGCTTCTCCCTCCCTCATCATCATTGCCCATCGGGCTTCTCCCTCCCTCATCATCCCTGCCCCTCGGGCATCTCACTAATTGGTAAGGGTAAGTTCATTGAATTGGCAATTCACACGGAAAAAACACCCTATACTAAAAAACGCAAGGAACAGAACAGCATAGGCAGCTAGCGCAAGAAAAAAACACCAAGAGGCAATAGAAAAGGCAGCCTCGCAGAGGACAGACTACACAGGGAGGGGGTGGGGGGTGGGGGACAAGGTAACCAAAAAACCTGAGGCCGTACAGTAGGACCTCTAACGAGCACAGTTTCCGAGAGAACAGAAACGGAAAGGCGGTGGTTTGAAACAAAAAGACAGACTGGTTGAGGTGTGTGCCTAAATGAGCCAAACCCGGGCTGGAAGGCTTCTCGGATAACGGTAAATGGTGTGACAAAACACAAAAATAGCCATAATGAATAATACGTAAAACAAAAACTGAGGCACCAATATTTTACCAAAATGCAATAGGGTGTAATAACCACCCATGGACGTTATTGTCACAAGCACTTATCTCGTCAGACTCCAGCCAGTCCGGGAACTCATGCTCCGTCCATCCATGGACGAGCTCCAGCAGTGGGTTGTGGTTGCTGAGTCCAGTGTGGTTGGCGACTACTGCCCGGGCCGAACTGGGAGCGATGCCTACTGACGTGACCCAACTGCTGGCAGTGCCAGCAATGCGGGCCGCTGCCAGGGGTTCAGCCACCGTTGGCAAACAGTCCGTGGCCTGATGGCCTCCTCTCGAATTGGGCATTGTTGCCAATGTTTGATGCACGAATATTCCTGCCTGGGTATGGTATCTCAGGTTGGAACCACTCTCTGGATTGTAATTGCCTGAGCCGACGACCTGTGGAGGCTACCTCGGCGAGTCTTTTGTCATCCGCAAGGCTGTCACCCAGAGTGCCTTCCTCGTAGACTCTCACTGTTTCCCAGTCAAAGGAAACGGCTATTTTGAGTTGTTTCTGCCTTTTACAGATTTCATTCTCACCCTGCCTCAAGAGCACCTTGGCCTCAGGTGCGGAGTCCGATAGCACCGATATGGCGGCATCAACCTTTTGCAACACCGTCTTGTTGGTGACGAACTGAGCCTGTAGCCCTGCCAACTCGAGCTTTTTCTGGGCTTGGCTTTGATGACTTGTCAGAGACTGCGCTGCTTTTAGTTTGGCCACCTAAGCTCGGGCCGCCGTGGCCTCCTCCTGCACTCCCTTTATTTGTGATGAAAGATTTGTAAATAGGGAGGCGAACCACGATGGCATCTCCTCATTTGCCGAGCTCAGTGTTGGTGGGACAGGTGAGGCGGCGGAGGTGGCAGCTGGGTGTAATCTGGCAGTCCTGGCTAGCTCAGGAGGAGCTAGATGAGCCTTGGTTCCATGGTTGCGAGTGGACAACGGCATGTTGAAATATTTGGACCTCAAAAAACTGCAAGCTAACACGAGGAACAGAAGACGACGATGGCAGGTGAGAGAGAGAGAGAGTTGCACAGTGGAAGAGCAGCAGTGCAAGACATAAAAAAGTGATTGAAGAAATACGTTTTTACACTCTTTCGCTGAGCTCAGCCGTGAAAAAAAACACATTCAGGAGCACTAGATTAAACACGAGCAGAAAGGATCACTGCGGATACAGACTTTCAGTGGTGCTCCTTTCTCTGATGTGATAAACCACCTGCGCGTCATAGATAACTGCATAAATTAGTGTCACCTGTGGGCTGGTGAGAAAAGTGACGCCGAGAGTCATTGCCCTATTGCAGCTCATTCTCAGCAACATCTCGTGGTATACAGTTTTAAGGAACAACGATGCAACCATGATAGTAAGAACTTCAGTGCTGCATCTGCATTCAGTGCTGCATCTGCATTTGCATCTGTGTGTGTGTGTGTGTGTGTGTTTGTGTGTGTGTTTGTGATTGCATGAGTGAGTGTGTGTGTGTGTGTGTGTGTGTGTGTGTGTGTGTGTTGGTATGTGGTGTGTTTGTGTGAGTGAGTGAGTTAGTGAGTGTGTGTGTGTGTGTTTGTGTTTGTGTGTATGTGAGTTTACTTCCTCCGTTAACCCTTTGCATGCTGAGCCCCTGTTCTCCAATCCACTGGCTTTCCAGCGCACTGACTCTATTTGTGGAGTATGCACTCACAGCTCCGAATGAAATTTATTCTCATTTCACTCCACCTTGATGGATTTTCATCGTCCTGGGCTCGTTGGAAAGATCAGGACGAAGCGAATCCATCCTGGAAGCTCTCAGCTTCATAGACACATCGGGGCCACTTCCACGTCCTCTCCAAACTACTCCACCGTGCCTCGGAACGGCACAACAACTCAATTTCACATTCTTGTTCGGCTTCTTGCCGAAATTCAACAGATTTTCACAATTCAAACTGCGCTGCAAAGCTCAGATCCAAGCGCTTCATTTGATGTCCAGCACGCATGCGCCGTACCAAAGGGAAATCCCCTGGCACGCTACTAAACAAAAAGAAGTCATGAACAAAAAAACTCGCTTTCACTCTGGGCCGTGATTCCGTGTTCATCTTGTCGCCGCTCAATGAATTCTTATCCTATCGCGAGGACCTTTATATCCCCGGAAAGATAAGGTCAAGACCTTTCCAACGGTGTATTGGTTGTCGTGATGCATTTTTATTGACGAAGTTATGAAAGTTTGTACACTGATCTATGCACTGCGATACGTCGCGCGAATTTTTTGCGAGTTAACCCGTACGTAGTGGATCAGGTCATGCATAAGGTGCGAGTGAACTCGTACACAGCACGCAAAGGGCTGAGCAAAACTTTGTTTCGTTTTTGTGTTCTTGCAATTGTCTTTCTGTCGGCATTAGACAAACATGTCAGTGATCTATCCCCTACAAAGACTAGCAGCAGTGTTGTCCTTTGTTCTGACAAGCTTTTGAACCTCCGAAAGTGTGGAGTCCTTGAAATAATTGGCGAAGCATAACCATTTCTTGACAGGATGTCACCAGAACACAACCCAGGCGCATAACACTGAGGTGCGAAAATGAGAAATAGTTTGAAAGACCGCGTGGCTCGAAGAAGGGCCCAGATTTCATGAAGAAGCCGGCCAGCCACTGCTGCATCAGCACGATGGTACGCCTTCGCCCACAGCCACAATAAATCAGTGCACGTGTGTTTGCGGCGCAGGGGAAAACAAAAGGGTTCGACATTCAGGTTGTTGTTCAGCCTGCTCAAAGTCCCGATCTCAACGTCGACGACTTTCTTCCACACCCTGAAGACAGACGTGTCACTTGTGGCGAAGGAAACCCTACAGGAACTTCTCGGCTGTGGAAACATGCTGGCACGAGTACCCTGCTTCTAAGATGAGGAGCGTTTGGCTGTGTCTGTATGGCTCTTTCCATGGCTTTTGGAGAGTCTGGACAGCAGAGGCACTGGAGGTGAGAGTCAGCGAGGATGCGGACTTGATGTCATCAAGGAGTGAGTCGTCATCAAATTCAGACGAAGAATGAAGCTGGCCTGCTTTCAAGGCCACGCTAGTTTGTGGATTTCAGGGGGTGTCGGTCGTTGGGCGGTTTAATAGCCAATTGAGCCATCTTTCCAACATTCCTTTTGAGTTTCTCTCCCCTCGGCCCGGGCGACTCACGTGACCAGTTTTGCAAGTGAGCAAGTACAAGTACAAGTGGGTGTGCGTGCGTGTGTGCGTGCGTGTGTGCGTGCGTGTGTGCGTGCGTGTGTGTGTATGTGTGAGTGTGCGTACATACTTGGGTGTGTACGCTCGTATTTGTGTGTGTTTCTTTGTGCGTGTGTGTGTGTGTTTCTTTGTGTGTGTATGTGTGTGTGTTTGTGTGTGTGTGTGTGTTTGTGTGTGTGTGTTTGTGTGTGTGTGTGTGTGTTTGTGTGTGTGTGTGTGTGTGTGTGTGTGTTGGCGCTCGCGTTCGTGCGTGCGTGCGTGCGTGTGTGTGTGTGTGTGTGTGTGTGTGTGCAAAAACGGAAAAATGAAAAATGAAAAAATGAAAAATAGGGATTCACTGGCCAGAAAAAGCCACTTCAATCAGCTGCGTGGTGGATACCAGGCTAAAATTAGTTGCGGTCAAATCATCAGCCTCATAAGCTGTTGAATGGCGTGATCCTAGCACAAGTTGCTTCCGCGATGGGCATGTCTGAGTTCTGAGTTCTGAGTGTGTAAGTGTGTGTGTGTAGCATCATGGTGATAATGCAGATTAATGGGTGCACGCAGCTTTGTGCTACCGCTCAATCTATGCTGCTATGCTTAATAGTGCTGTTACTGCATGCCCATGCTTTGCTGCTGGCTATGGTGTCTGTGCGGCTTGGCACTCTGCATGATATTGAATTCATCTCTCGACGTGATATTGAACGTGTCTCTCTACGTGGCGTTCATGCGCGTCGCTCGCCTCCGATGTGGGCAGCGTGTGGCGGCGTCATGATGACGTTTGCTTGTAGCGCTCAACGTGGGTGGCATGCATCGTTGCATGTCTTGCTAGAGTTTGCTCTGTTATATATTTCGATCCGTTCTGTGCGAGGATCATTCTTGCTTGCTCGTAGTGTTTCACAGTATGTGAGGGTATTCTCTCCTCGCCGTCGTTGTGCTTTGACTCGTTCTCATCCTTGTTCTCGTGAAGCCATGGCTGCCTTTACTGACGTTGAAATCCTCGCCATGACGGTTCCGCGTCTCCGCAGCAAACTCTCGCTGTTGGATTTCGATACTTCGGGCCGGAAGGCTGCCCTCATTGATCGCCTGATTCAGGCCCAAGTTCATCACGCTGAATCCTGAGAGTCTGCCCCGAGCGCAGCGAGCGGAGCAGGCAACAGAGAACGCAAGTCATTGGCGCCGTCTGTGCCTCCAACGTCGGCGATAACTCCCAACACAATCCGCTCCACCATAGTATCGGTGGTGTCGGAGACTTTGCCAACACTTCTGGCGGCCATGGTTCCCGATTCTCTACCTCATACGAACTTGACTCCTCTCCCAGCCAACTCAGGTCGCAGCAAGTCGTTTGCCACACACCTGGGAGCTAAACAATGCGAGCGGATTTTGATGGGTGAGTACGTGGATTTGAGTGAGCTCAGTCTTGCCCTCTGTGTCTTGCTCTGTGTCCCACGCCCGCACACAGAACGTGCTCTGTTTTGAGATGTCGAATGGGGGCCCATTGCGGGTGGTCGAGATTAGTGCTGCCCGCGGCAAGAGCAGGCACGTTCACGACCTTGCGACGTGGGTGGAAGCCTACACGATCGTGAGCCAGGTCATTGTCGATGTGGCCCCGCACAGGCCAGCAAAGTTGCTGTGTTACCAGAGCCTTATCCTCGAGTCTAATCGCAGATTCACGCCTGAAGGGTGGTTGGAGTGTTACAGGAAGTTCCGCATCAATGCTGCTGCTGACCCATCGCTCAAGTGGGACATCATCGACCCAAACCTGTGGCAGCTGGCGACAACAGGACGCGCTCGGTCCGCCTGCCAAGCATGCGGCGCTGCACATTCGCCTTCTGCTAATGGACGCTGTCCTTTTCGTCCCTACCAACAGTTTTCCGGCTTCGCTAGTAACTCCAATGGCACAGCATCCCCAGGAAAATCAGTCTGCCGCAATTTCAATGCGGGTCGGTGCTTCGGCCCTTGCTCCAGGTCCCACACCTGCCAAATCTGCCGCGGTCGCCACCCAGCTTCCCAATGCAAGGATATCACCACCAGCTCTGGGGCGGGTGGTAAACCCAAGCAATAGGGCTGCCAACATCATGGCAGCCTTCAGTGTCCAGCGCGACACTTAGGCCACCATCCACTGCACACTGCATAATACTGTACATTCTGTTCATACGCCACTGCACATTTCCCGTTTTGCGTCCATGCTTGCTTCACATCCTGATCAGCAATTCGTCAATTGTGTATGCAACGGCCTTGCTTACGGTTTCTCTCTCGGCTTTGAGGGCCAGCGTAAGACTGTAGGAGCCCTGAATCTCACTTCTTCAGCTCCTCATTCACAAAATATTTCGCACTATCTCCAACGTTGCTGCAAGGACGGTATGACAGCTGGTCCATTTACCCCGCCACCATTTAGCCCCATGCAGTCATCTGGGCTTGTCATTGTACCGAAGAAAAACGGTCGTCTTCGTGTAATTCACCATCTGTCGGCACCGGAAGGGTCCAGCGTAAATGACGGCATACCAGCGGACAAGTTCAGCTAGAGGTACATCCACGTCGACGATGCAGTTCGTGCCATCATGTCAGTGGGCCGCGGCGCCCTATTGACGAAGCTCGACATCTGCAACGCGTTCCGACTCATTCCAATCTCCCCTGATGACTGGCGGCTGTTGGGCATTCATTGGCAGAACCAGTACTATTTCGAGAGGATGTTACCGTTTGGTCTGCGTTCTAGCCCGTTCATTTTCAACCAGGTTGCGGAAGCCGTTGAGTGGATTTTGCGTCACCAGTTCGCCATTCCGATCATCATGCATTATCTGGACGACTACCTCTCGGTGCCTGCGCCTTCCTTGTCCCTCGCGTCTAAGCAACGCTCTATTATTGCAGAAGCCTTTATCTACCTCGGCGTTCCCCTGGCCTTGGAGAAGCTGGAGGGCCCTGTGACGGAGTTGACATTCCTTGGCATCACGTTGAATTCCGACCGTTTCGAAGCTCGGCTACCAGATGATAAGCTAGCGGATATAAAACACTCGTTCTCGGTGCTAGCTCAACTCGCTCCATCCCCGCAGCAAAGTTCGTCTCTCTATTGGGCAAGCTCAATTTTGCTGCGCAGGTTATTGTGCCGGGCCGCACGTTTATGCGCAGGTTATGGGACACCGCTAAGAAGTTCAGCAAGGTACCTCGGCATTACCGCATTACCTTGAGCAGCGACTGTCGTAAGGACCTTCTGTGGTGGCAGGAGTTCTTAGCTAGTTGGAATGGCAAGTCGTTCTTCCTGTACCAAGCCGAGACTTCCAGTACCGTAGGCTTAGATCTACTTCAAGTATACACTGATGCTGGTGGCACCCTTGGATGGGGCGCCTATTATGCCAACGAGGGCAGGTGGATGCTCAGCCGCTGGGAGCAAGACACCATGGACTGGTCCATTGAGTACAAGAAACTGTTTCCTATTCTCGTCGCGTGTGCCACGTGGGGACACATGTGGTGCCGGCTTCGCATAGCTTTCCACTGCGACAGTCAGGCCGTGGTTGATTGCTTGGCTTCAGGCACGTCAAAGTCGCCACCTGTGATGGCCCTTGTCCGTAAACTGTTCTTTGTGTGTGCGAGGCACAACTTCTGTGTCGTAGCCCGTCATGTGCCTGGCAAGTCTAATGCAATTGCGGATGCCCTCTCTCGTTTTAAACTGCAGGAATTTCGGATGCTCGCCCCGCGGGCTCAACAGGGGATGGATACGCCAGTGCCCCTTCCCTCCTGGGACTAAGCAGCGAAACAGCTCGTTGCGCGTCCCTTGCCATTGCGCCATCTACCAGGGCATCATACCGTCATGGAGAACAGCGCTATCGGCAGTTCTGCCAGTTATGCCAGTGGGACCCGTTGCCGGCGACAGACAGTATGTTATCGAGCTTTGCGGCCTACTTGGCGAGATCTGTGAAGCCAGGTAGAGTGGCCAATTACATCTCGGCCGTTCGTAATCTGCATCTCGAATGTGGCATGGATGATCTTGGACAGGCGCTACCCTGCTACCGCGCGTGTTCAAGGACATTAAGAGAGTGAAGGGCACTGCTCCGTCCATGACTCGTCTTCCACTGACAAGAGAACTGATTCGGTCTGTTTGGGACCGATTGCGGAATGACCCGACTTCTACTTCAGATGATCGTGTAATGCTACAAGCCGCAATCCTGTTGGCGTTCCACAGCTTCCTGCGGTGCGCTGAGTTTACTGTAAGCGACCACGCACCGTTCCACCTGAGATTTGATGCTGCCGGTGCCGATGCTGCCGGTGCCCGCGTTACAGTTTGTCATGAAGCGGTCCAAGACGGACCCGTTCGCCAGAGGCATGACCCTATACATCGGGCCAGCAACGCCACAATATTGTCTCGCTGTCGCCATGGTCGACTACTTGTCACGCAGTAAGCCGCCGGTGTTGCAGCCCTTGTTCCGGTTCAAGTCAGGCACACCGCTGACTCGCCGTCGCCTCACTGCCAAACTGAGAGCCCTCCTGCAGTTGTCCGGGGTGAGTAATGTGGCTGATTATAGTTGCCACTCCTTTAGGATTGGTGCGGCGACAACAGCTGCTGCAAACGGTTTTCCTGTGTGGAAAATACGTGCTATGGGTAGGAGGCAAAGTGACTGTGTTCTGAGGTACATTCGCACTGATCCGACGGACCTGCTGTCTCTCTATGGCTCTTCACATTGGCCCTATTTAATTGCGTGACGTGCCCTGTATTCACGCGTGTGTTGCATGGACTCTTGGCGATGGCCTCATTGATTCTATATTTCATGCTGAGTCAATGCACGATCCATTATTGCCTCTACCTTACTTCTTACCTTCCACTCTGGGCGACCTCTCTCTCCCCTGCTGCTTGCACAACTGCGCTTGTGGCTTCTTCGGTGCGGGAATTGCCGGCCATTATGGGCCACGCTCATTTCGGGCTACTCAGGGCCTCGGTCGCCGTCCCTCGGATGCAGACTCTTGTCGCCAACATTCTGCTCCGGCAGTGTCTACCCGGCCGACCCTGAATCCTCTCGTAGATACTTGGCTCCGCCAACAATTCTGCTCCGGCAGTGTCTACGTATTTCTTTCCGTAGCCCCTCACTCCGCTGGCCGGCACTCCCCGTACCGCAAGTTGCTGTGTGTTGTAGTTAACTTGGTCCGCGTCAGCAATATTGTCGCTTATCTTTCGACAATTTGAACTGAGACTTTGGACATCAACGCGTGCACTTGAGACGATAGAACTTGGTACGATGGAAGGTAAGGTACAGAATGACAACTGGCCATGAGGAATTTATTGTCCAAGGAAGGGTTCATACTTTTTTGGACCTCCTCATCGCTGCTCTCGGCGCTGGTGACAAATACTTTTTGCTCGTGATCAACACTCTCGCTTTCGCAAGTTCATCTCTCTCCCTCTCCGCTGCCTGGTTATTTTCTAAAGGGAAGTCGACCGTGACTGTCGCCTTCTCTATAGGACTTTGCGTGGGCAGCACGACTGCCTGTGTGGTTCAAATCAGTCGCCGTTCTTTTGCAAGATTTATTTTGAACAACGACGATGGCTACAGTACTTGCAAATCTCCACGACGCGCTGGATACTCCAAGCGTTCAGCTGGAAGTGAGGGAACTGCGATCTCAGATTGGCGAGCGATTCCTGAGGTGAGCGATCTCGGCCGTTTTGCAAAATGGAACTGATTCCGAGTAGCCGGTTACTTTCTTGTGCGTCGCGCTGCTCTTGCCTGCCCAGTGTGACAAGATAATCTATTTTGATGTGGCGCTGTATCCATCAGAATCACCCACCCGTCGCTCTCGAAATCCATTCGAAATCTAGCTAGACCTTTCAGGTACTAGTAAACTAACTTACTAACGAAAATTGGGATGAAATGGGCTGCCAAGTGAGCATTGGCGACATAAAAACAAAGCTGAAAGATAAGCAACAATATTGCTGATGCGGACTAAGCAGCATTATGGTGATAATGCAGATTAATGGGGGCACGCAGCTTTGCGCTACCGCTCAATCTATGCTGCTATGTTTGATTGTGCTCAGTTACTGCATGCTCATGCTTTGCTGCTGGCTACGGTCTCTGTGCGGCTTGGCGCTCTGCATGATATTGAATGAATCTCTCTACGTGACATTGAACGTGTCTCTCTACGTGGCGTTCATACGTGTCGCTCGCCTCCGATGTGGGCAGCGTGTGGCGGCGTCATGATGACGTTTGCTTGTAGCGCTCAACGTGGGTGGCATGCATCACTGCATGTCTTGCTAGAGTTTGCTCTGTTATATATTTCGATCCGTTCTGTGCGATGATCATTCTTGCTTGCACGTAGTGTTTCACCCTCCCACCTCCCATTTCTCATCACTAATTTGCTTTGATAAAGTGAATAAACGGGGTGTTGGCCACGCTCATTTCCGGCTACTCAGGGCCAACATCCGCCAACATTCTTCTCCGGCAGTGTCTATCCGGCCGACCCTGAATCCTCTCTCGTAGATACTTGGCTCCGCCAATATTCTGCTCCGGCAGTGTCTACGTATTTCTTTCCGTAGCCTCTCACTCCGCTGGCCGGCACTCCTCCGCACCGCAAGTTGCTGTGGGTTGTGCGTGTGTGTGTGCGTGCGTGTGCGTGCGTGTATGTGCGAGCATGCAATCGTCTGTGTGTTTGTGTGTTGTCTGTGTTGGTTTGTATGTTTGTGTGTACGTGTGTTTGAACATGCTACCGTGTGTGTATCTTTATCTGTGTGTTTTTTTGTGTGTTTTGTGTGTGTGTATGTGTGTTTATGTGTGTGTATGTATCTGTATGTGTGTGTGTGTGTGTGTTTGTGTGTGTGTGTGTGTGTGTGAGAGAGAGTGAGCATGTCAGCGTGTGCGTGTGTGCATGCATGTACGTACGTATCTGTGTGCTTGTTTGTGCGTGCGTGCGCATTTGTGCTTGCATGCTCAGACTCTTCTGATTCTGGCAGCATGCTACTATGGCAGCATTCAT
Source organism: Sycon ciliatum (assembly GCF_964019385.1). Classification (NCBI taxonomy): domain Eukaryota; kingdom Metazoa; phylum Porifera; class Calcarea; order Leucosolenida; family Sycettidae; genus Sycon; species Sycon ciliatum. The sequence goes on from NC_088653.1 coordinate 10,410,381, forward strand.
TGTGTCCAGTTTTTACTCTGGTGTGATCCGTCGCTCTTGCACGGCAAAGTTATGTTCAATTACAACAATTGGCACCGAGAGGTGAGTACTGGCCGAAGTGCTCGGCGTGAAACTGTTTGTTCTGATCACTGGTTTGAGCACGTGCTCATACAGCGTCACTTCGCTGTCAAAGATGTTCCTAGAAAATTGAATGTTCCTGTCTTTGTAAATGTGGTGAACATTGCGCCTCAAAGCCATAATAGAGTAAAAGCTGTCACTAAAGACCACCGTGACTAACAGCCAGCCTGCTGCTACAGATCACTTCGCCAGGCACGGACAGTCTCATATACAAAAATGCACTGTGATAAGCGACTACCTGCTGAACGCATCCAGCGACCGCCTTTTCTTGTCCCTAAGTCGATTTTGACCAGTAACTAGCGACAGCAGTGCAGGAAAAAAAAGGTTGTTCGAAGCTCCTTCTTCGAAATTTTGATGATTTTCTGTCCTGAATGGACTCTTTCGATACTACAGCTGCATGAATGAACGCAATCTCATTTTGACTATGGGCTGCACTGCACCTGTCATAGTTTCAAGTGCTCTCATGAGCAAACATTATAGGAAACGTCTTGGAGAGTAATTGCTCGAACCTGCTCTATGATCGATGCTACTGCTCAAAGGAGAAATGGCATTGCGCAAGTGGTGAGAATTTTCATTAGCTGCATTTTGACATGCATATCAGACATGGAATTATGGTGGCGCGGTTCAAACCTGTAACTTAAGACCACATGCCACTAAAGACCATTTCTTCTGGCACCAAAGGGGGGGGGGGTCGTTAGTTGAAGGTTTTACTGTACACACGGTTTACTTTAGTTGAGCTACTTTGTCCGGCTTGTTCAAATGTGCGCTTCACTTCAAAACTCAATCATTTGTACAAATGAGCACCAGAACTACTTCACCAACCACGTCGCCACCATCACGACAAAGTTTCGCCAGCGAGCGGTCCTGCTGATCCACATGATCAAGCGTATCACCCCAGCCGTAGCCAGCCGCTTGTACACTGGATATGCTCGACCTGTGGTTGAATACGCCTCATCCCTCTGGCAATTTTAACTCTCCAGTGCTCAGGCTACTACCCTTCAACGGCTACAGACAAGAGTGGCACGTTTGATCCTGCGGCAGTATGGCATGTACCCTCCTCAAACGGAGCCGAAAGCCTCACTTTTCGCGCACCTACAGTGGCCCAGCCTCGCATGGCGAAGACACATTCAGCGCCTTCTTGAGCTCCACCACCTTATCAATAGCCAGATGACGACCTTGGAGGACCTAGGCTACTCAGTGGCAAACAGCGCCAGGCGCCCCAACATCTACTCCCACCTGCTAGAGTCAGCACACACACGCGTGCCACCTTTCTCTTTGTCACCACTGCCACATGGAACTCCCTCCCGGCTGCCATTCGTACTGTATCCAGCCCAAAAATGTTTTACCGCCCTTGTCCGCACACACTTTGCTATCATCCGTGACGAGCCCTCTGGTTTCATTCCAAGTAGAGTAGTCATAGAGCAGTGTGTTATATTACTACCACCCCGCATCTTTCTATTTTTTTTCTTTTTTTCTCCTCTGCTTCTTCTTCATAAGCTGTTGAAGGAGACTCCCTCGACTTAGGCTACGGCCTGTGGAGAATCCATAAATACAAATACAAACCAACTAAAAACTCAACCAAGAGATGGTAGATAGATATCTACTGTATCGTCTCTTGGGCTGACCTTCTAGTTTTCATCGCTGCTGGTGTCTCTGGGCGCATCTGCAAGCGCGTCACCCTGCAAAACATAGCCAGTTTTTGTCTCCTTCAAGCTACGCTGCATTTCCTTAATTTTGTCTATCATTATATTTTGACGATCGCCTTCGCCTCTCCCTCGTGCAGTGCAACTGTCAGAATAGCTATAGGGGTTTACACCCGACGTTGCCACGAAACCTTCAAATGAGGCGAACAAGTAAACCACCACGTACCAGATTACTTTTCATCACCTTGTTCCGCTTACTGACAGTCTGTGTCATACAGTCCGAAAGTATGCGCTCATCCCTGGTGTATAAATCAATGGGCCACTACCGGTAGTAGTACACTGTCACTGGAGACGAGATGGAGCTTTAGCATTGGCTTGGTGCAACGATAACGCCTCGCGGCTCCGAAAACTCCACACCATCCACGAACCGCATGCGCAGAAAACTTCACTGTTTGTTCATTTCAGTTTTCCAGCCAGTTTCTCGTGGGAAATGCGACTCCAGGGGTGGTTGTTTTTTTCGATCAGTTTCTCGGCGATCTTGAGTCGTCGGCGCCCACATCGTGGACGACTGCGAGATACATCAGTTAGCTGGACAACCCGATGATTGTGCTGCTGCACTAGTTTCTGGATGACGCGTTTGCAGAAAATTCTGCCCAGGAAACAGAGACTGCAGCGACTTTAATCTGTCAGGAGGGAATCAAGAACGATCGCCCTGGACTTCCTGGTACTCCGTGACAATTCTCCATTGTATTGGGGGTCTTGATATCAGCACCAGGCCTTCTCAGTGTTGCAGGTGAAGCAACAAGAGTCCTCTGACGACAACATTTGAACGCGAAACGCACGAGTCGTCTAGGAGTTTGAGGTGCTGCCTCCTTTGGAGTTTTGAGCCATTCCTTCCTCAAAGTCACAAATCAACAACTGAAGGACACTGTTAGGTAGCTGGGAAGTTTATTCGGTCCTGAGATAATTTGAATTTGCTTGGTAGGCTTCGGAAACGAAGCGCACATTTTAGTAAGTCGAACCAAGTAGAACATAACCACTGACCAGTGGGTATACTTTAGTAGAGCTACAACATAACCACTGGCCAGTGGGTATACTTTAGTAGAGCTACAACATAACCACTGGCCAGTGGGTATACTTTAGTAGAGGTGAACGATAAGGGAAAAGGTACTGTAGTTCTCCCAAGGGTACACAACCCCCAAGAGTGTGCTACTGCAGTTTTGTTGTAACAGGTTATGAGATGGCAGAACTTCACATCACATGACGAGCTTGCACACAGGAATTTCACACTGTGCTTGATAGATAGAGGGTTGAACCCAATCCTGTTTTGGGTTCAAATCTCCTGTGGTCACTTTGCACTGCTTGCCAGCGTAACCTTTTGAACCACGAGTGATGTGAAGTTCTGGCATGGCAGCACTGGATAAAGGCTGTGTGGTCAGTTGTACACTCTTGGGGTTATGTACTCTTTGTATCACTAATCTGAGGTTATGAGTTCAGTTCATAGGCACCGCTGATGCAAGTGTTTTTTTGTGGATCTCACGTCAAGTTCCAGCCAGCATTTACTATGTCCACGTCCTCTACGACACACACACTAAGCTGAGATATGCTGTGTTCTTGGAGAAGTCAATTGTACTTCGAGTACATGTGCATGGTACTATGCTGCAATAGAAAGGAAAAATCTGGAACTTGTTTGCTTTGCAAGTGATTGTAAGAATGTGTATGTGGGTATGTGTGTGTTTGTTGCTATGGTGACCTAATAGAGCTGCGGCCCAGTATCACTTCTACATGTCTGCGCGTTCCGTGGACATAAAGCACTGTGTGAGCTGCTGATAAAAAATGGTGTCGACGTTAATGTCCGAGATCAGGTGAGCTTTGGAGGTGGAATGCACCAATCAAATGTGCTTTGCAACAAACTCTTGTGATATCAAGTATTTTTCAAGGACACCAAACCATTTGTCCTCATGTACTGAATATTGATGTGCGCATGGGTACATAGTGCACGGCATCATGTATGCCCGGGCTGTAGCTGCCACATATTTGACTGGTCCGGAGAGACATTTTTAACTTAAAATGATATGACCGAATCAAGTTACTACAATGTACCAGTACATGTAGTGCACCTATACAGGTTATACAATTACATCGTCAGTTGAAATGTTTTTGGCGAAGTCGCAGATTCGTGAGTGATCGTGGCACAGCGCCGCATATTAAACACATTCCAAAATCTGCTGACTCACCCTCATATCTTAGTGTGTCCATTCGAAAATCTCTATGAAATCATTGGTATAACCTCTAGATGTATACGAATTCTCATAACTTGGAGAAAGATGATTGACACGGTCTTGTGTGGATTGAATAAACGTCTTCAGGCTGCGAAGTGCACTGAATGACCTCTCCAATGTGGCGTTCGTGGCTGGAAGAATAAGCAGCAGGTGAAACAACCAGCAGGCAGGCAATGACTTGTACAGCTGGTGCAAAGTGAGCAGCTCAGCTCCTTACAAATTACAGCCTGTTTGGGCGCATTCCTGTCACTCGAGTTGAACCCCCTTTGAACCTTTGGGTTGAACCTTGGTATAAAAATGTTGTAGCCTGCAGGCACGATGACCAGGTGACTGGTGTACGGACAAGCACGTGACCGCTTACTCACCCGTGTTTTATTTGGGAATAAGGGCCAAACACTGCATCGCAGCCTTCTTGGAACAATACCAGTCGACTCAGCATCCAAAAGACTACAACATATTATGGGCCAATCGTGTCCATCCGTGCTTTCATAAGAACGAACTGGCGCTTTTAGTGACATTTTGCATACAACCCCCCCCCCCCCCCCCTCTATGAAATAGTGGTTGCGACTTCGGCGATAATTTTTTTCTAGGAAAGGGTTTGCTGCCACACCGGAGTCAAGTGTCAAGTCAAGTCGTCGGAATATCGGGAGCTCCAGTGTGGGAGCAAACCCTTTCCTAAATCCCCCTCTGATAGGGTCACCCAGTTTCGGTGGAAGAGCGTGAGTTCGATTCGGGATAAAGGAGGAAGCGTCTCAAATTCCTCGGACCAAGACCATTCGACTCAGCATCCTGAAGACAGAAAGATGGCATTATAGACCAATCCCGAAAAGATTGTCTGGGTTCGAAAGGGGGCATATCAACTGAGAGTACACTGTACAACACATACATGGCACTGGTAGCCCCTACCTGATCAGCATGCGGCACAGGACGTGTTTGATAGTTCGCGAGTGAATGCAAGGGTAAGTACACGGTTAATCCCTGCACCCGTAAATATGCAAGCACCTCCAAGTGAACCCGCACGCCCAGCTTGGGCACTCGTGCACCCACGCAGTCAGACACAAGCGAACACATGCACGCACACGCCACTGGCGTACCCATGCTCTGACACGCAGACACCCGCATGACGTACCGCTCACTATGGCGTGCACAAACATACAATAGACACATTGGGTTGGGGGTTGCCAGGATTTCTTTTGGACAATTCAAATATTCAAGAATATGCTCTTTGATAATAATTGAGTGAGTGAAGATGCATGCCTGAAACTAGCATCCGCCCGCCAAGGGCGGAAAAATGGCCACCGCGGCCAGCAGCTGCCCGCCGGGGGCTAAACTAGGATACTGCCCACCGAGGGCGCCCGAATGGCTAAACTAGCCGACTGCCCACAGAGGGCGCGCATATGGCCGCCGAGGCCAGCAAACTGCCCGCTGAGGGCTAAACTAGCATACTGAACACCGAGGGTGCTTAAATGGTCGCCGCGGCCAGCAAACCGCCCGTCGAGGGCTAAACCAGCAGACAACCCATCGAGGGTGCGCAAATTGCCATCGAGGGTACGCAAATTGCCACCGAGGCCAGCAAACTGCCCACCGTGGGCCGATATTATCTTTAGTGTTGAAACGAGCGTATCTATAACAAACGAGCGATCTGTTCCACTAACGAGCAAGCTATCGAGCGAGCTAATGAGTTTCATTGATGTGGCAAATATGATTTTTTGAATATTTTTTTTCTAAGTTCGAAATTTTTTCAGCTGGTTCAAATTATCACCGCCGGCATTTGGGGTTGCTGCTGCTTCACTTCATACTGCTGTTTGGTGTCGAGATGTCTTTTCAGCGCCGTCGTCGAGTAGCCTTTGTAAGAATAGACCGTTTTGCAAAGATTGCAAGTAGCCCTGTTCTTCGCTGCATCGCGGGAGAAAACTTCCAAACGACTGAGCGTAACTATTTTACTTTCACTCGAATGGAGAGGTGACCGAAGCATATCCTGCGGCAGGTCAGCAGATGCGGAACAAGACATCAGTAAAGTCCACCAAAGCTGCAACGACAACTGAAACAACTCAAGTGTCGTGCAGGCATTCAGTCACTGTAACTGCGAGTGATTTTCACTTTGCGCGGGACTGGACTCTCGATCGACCAGGGAGTCGTAAAATATTTTACGTCTCCCCTGTCGACATGTACTGGCATGTGTACGGAGTACCTTGTATGGTGTCCGTTAGTGCAAACGAGCTGGCCGCACAAACGAGCCGAGTTTCTGGCGAGCGAGCTAACGAGTATCCGGTGAGATCGTTTCAACACTAATTATCTTGCCAGTCGAGGCCACACAAACGGCCACCGAGGCAGCCAATCGCCCACTGAGGGCTCACACGACTGCCTGGCATCAGGCGTCACAACATACAGACATAATAGGAGGCCCGTTTGCCCCAAAAATATAGTAGTCCTAGAAACCATGGCATCCTGTTCCACGCAACCCACGACGAGCTAGCTTTGTGGCCACAGCTGCAAGTGCAGCGAATTACTCACAGTAATACCGTGCCTGTGCAGGCATACACACATTAGTTCTCATGGTTAACATTGCGAGAGCCGCTCACTAACTTACAAGCTAGGCTGCCTGCCGCACGTAATGTTCGCATGCAGAGCTTCTCCAGCGGCCCGCCGGCTTTACTTGCCATTCACATGCCCCATGCTGCGCCATGAGTGAAGCGCCACCGATACGCATGGAGTGAGAGCTGACCTCGTTCGTCCTCAGGGCTAGCTGCAGAATCTTGTTCCGTTCCTCCCTGGTCAGAAACCGGCCAAACACAAACACAAACACTGGCTCCATCGCCTCTCTCTCTGACCCGCAAGGTCTAGATAGGCGGTCAGGGCACGCACAGGGCAGAAGTCGTCGCGCGTCTCGCGCAGCTGTACTTGGCCGCCGTCACCCAGCTGGGCTGTCTTCGTCACCCGCAAGCGGACGACTGCCGATGATACCTGGACGCTGATCTGCTGCCAGGTTAGCGTGCGTGTGCTATCGACTCTTGTTGCAAGCGGTGCCAAGAATTCACTCGCCCGCAGGAGGCCGTGGAACGCTGTCAAGACACTGGCCCAGATCATTGCGCGGTCCGACTCGCTGTAGTTGGACCGGAGTAGGAAATGCTGTAAATCGGCCAGATCTTGCCCAGTGAGACCTCTCCGCGTTGTGGTTGCGGGACCCTGCCTCCTCTCAAGGCCCTTGAGAACTGCAGAAAGACGGACCGACTGCATACAAGTCACAGGAACACGCTTGCACAGCAAATGATACCGTACCGCTGACAAATACACGCACAGTCGCCACACACCTCGTACAGGATAGCTCGGTAGCAAATAACACGATATCCTCATTGGAGGGTGCAAGGGGATTGACAATATGTGTAACGCAATAATCATTGAAGGCATCAATGCCAGTGGAGAACATTCTCGCTGGGCGTTCCGACACTGAACCTGCTACAAGTGCATCAGCCTCAAGGCCTAGAGCAGCACGGTCCAGCAGGGGCATGGCACTGGCGAAGCAGCCGCCGTTGGCGCCAGTTGACGGAAGCGGGTCAGCTGCAAGTGAGAAAGAGCATCAGCAATGCCGTTATTAGTGCCAGCAATATGGCGGATATACAATATGAAATTTCGCCAAGCAGCAACAGCTAACATAAAGCGGATCAACGCCATGGCCTGCTTGTTCCTACATGAACCATTCTTCCAAGCTCTAACTACCGTTTCATTATCGCAATGAAACAACAGCTTCTTCCCTGCCCAGCACGGACCCCAAATGCAGCAAGCTAGACCAATGAGAACCATTTCCCTAACCATAATAACGCTTAGCTGAGGAGATCAAACTCCTCCGGCCACTTCCAAAAAAACAGTCGCCCTGGAAGTAGCCCCCGTAGCCCTCGCCGGGGGCATCTGTGAACAACTAGAGGTCAGGAGAACAGGACCAGGGCTGGTCGTGGAAGAAGGACTTCCCATTCCAGTCGGCCGCAAAGCGATGCCAGCAGGCGATGTCGAGGCGCGCTTCCTCGTCGATCGCGATCCGGGCAGACATGGCGGAAGCCGCTGTGCTAAGGTCAATGAGGCGCCAAATGAACGTGCGGCCCGCGGGGACCACCTTGGCAGCGAAGGACAGCGTGCGAATGAGGGACAGGAGCTCACGCTTGGAGCAGTCGGTGCGCTGGAGCCAAGTTGCCAGAGCTGTGTGGAGGGCGGACAACTTGTCCTGGGGGAACCGTGTCACCTGCTCCACACTGTCAACTTCGAACCCCAGGACAGTCATCACAGTCGTTGGAGGGACGACCTTGTCATGGCCGGTAGCCACTGGAACGCCCAAGTTCTCAAACACGGTTAGCAGCGTCGCCTGTTGAATGGCTGCGGTAGATGACGGAGGAGAGGGGCTAGGCGGGGCAACGCCGATATAGTCGTCCAGATAGTGTTTGAGGTCGGCCAGGGAATAGTTGTGCGGGAGTATCCAACATAGCGCATCTGCCAGCAGGTTGAGAAGAGCTGGGGAAGATCGCAGCCCGAATGGCAGCACCTTGTCGAATAATACTGCCCGTCCCACACCATGCCTAGGAGGGGCTAATCGTGTGAGTGGACAGGGAAGTTGCGGAATGCGTGGCGGATATCCACCTTGTATATTAGCGCGCCCTTGCCGTGACGGATCACGTGCCCCACGACGACATCCACAGTAATGTACTTGAGGCTGTACAGGTCATCGGCAATGCCATCGTTGATACTAGCGCTGGCCGGCACAGACAGATGCACTATCAGGCGGTGGCCACCCGACTTCTTCGGAATGACACCGATGCCAGCCGAACGGGAGTTGGCGAACGGGGGTTGCCAAATCGGACCGGCCATATGACCAAGCTGAATCTATTTAGCGAGGTAAGCAGGGGAAACAAATGCCGAAGCAAGATTCTCACAAAGGAAAGAATAACGGGGACCGTCATTGCCAACTCTAAAACCATAGCATAAACCATCTAACAAATGGGCAACATATGCAGGATCAGGGTGTGCGACCAATTCAATTTTTAATGCCTACAGAACAATTGGAGTGTGAGGGGTGTGCAAGGGTAAGGCATGGTGTGTATGTGTGTGCGAATCAGACACGAATGCATTAAAAACAACAGGAGGTGAGGTGTGTGTGTGTGGATAAGCCAGGATACAGACTAGCCGGGGCCTCACTGGCCGGCGTGCGCCCCGCACCGGGTGGCAACGTCTGCAGACGTGGCGATATCTACAGTTCCGAAAATTACACCGGCCCTTGTTGTACAGCTCGCACGCTGGCTGGGTCGTGCCAGGCTCGCGCTGATCCCGGGAGGTGCAAGTCTTGGTGGTGTGGCTGAGACGTTTGCAGAGCGGGAAGAGAACGAGCGCCTGGCCTGTGAAGCATCGGGTGTAAAGGTCCTGGTCAACCACATCCCACTGCACGCTAGGGCTGTGGGTGAGTTTCCGACGGAACTCCTCGTCGTATTGGCACACCGCCAACTACCTATATCGTTTCGCCGCTTGGATGATACGAATCTGATACGTGATCAGCGACTGCGCCCTTGCGGGTTGGGTGTCGCAGATCACTGCACAATACACTTACCACGCCTCCAGCCAAATGGGCAGGCTCTCCAGCTTGCGGCGGAATGACAGGGACAGGGAGAGAACTAGCTGGCCACTGACACCTTTGACACCTGGACTCGCTTCGTGGCTGGCTCATCCGCGAGGGGGTGAGGAACAACGCAAGCTCCACATATTTCCCGCGTAGCACCTTGTCGTACGTACTGCGGGGCAAGTGGTCAGTCACCCCATTATGCCTCGATCACACTACGGCAAAAATGCTGCGTCAGCGTCAGAATGATGAGCTTTTCCATAGCAACTGACGCAAACACGGGAAATTTGAGCGTCAGACGCTGCTGCGTCTGACGTGGGGAAATCAGCTGCGTTGCCGCTGATGGAAGTGACGCTTGGCGGAAAAACAGTGTCTTTCAAGGCAGTTGCTTGAGTTGAGCAGTCTTTCGACATTCGTCTCTTCAAGGTTTGCTTTGTTCCCTCCCTTTTTTCGAGATGAGCCTGTGGACCTCGAGGCTGAGGCTGCTCTGCTCTGAACCTGGCGGAAGAGCGAGGCGCTTTCTGAGAAGAAAATGATATTGAAAAAGGACAGTAGTATGAGTGGGTCATCGCTCAACTGCAGCCTGTTGACTTGTGAGTGTTGTTGTTGCCACCAAGAGCCCCAAAAAAGGAGAACCACTATGACAAAGTCAGGAGAAACACAGCTGCGATGCAAATAATTCGAAAAGAAACCACAACAATCGTGCACGCATGGACCTTTCGTCTTCTTGTAATAATGAAGAATCAATGAAAATTTTGAAAATTTTGTGCGACAATTTTTTGTATAATAAACAAAAGGCCGGCTTCCGTGGGAATCCATGTCGTCATTGAGTTTCCCTGGTGATTTTGTGACGTTGACAAATGCGTCAGGCCGCGGCAGTCATGAGCTGCAAAAAAAACACTGTGTGACCCCGCGACTGCGTCAAGTGCTGCGTGTTGACGCTGCGTCCAGCTTCAAACTTGCCGTAGTGTGACCGAGGTCTTACGGGACCCGACATTGACAGCACTAGGGTTACACACATAATCATTGTATGCGAGACTGCTGGAGATATTCACACTAGGAGTAGGCACACGAGAGCTATGGATAGTCACACCACTAGGGAGAGACAGCCCGTCGACAGTAGTCAACGCAGCCACAGGGGCAGGGGGCTACCACTAGGAGGCGCACGTGTGGATCTACTACTACACATACCCGTACCTGTGGGAAACGACTCCTCCACTTGCACCCGAGGATCGGCAGTGTTGGCAGGGGCAGCCGGGTGGGACGGACGGCGTGTCGACTCCGCCTGATCCGAGGCTGCAGGGGCGATGGCTCTAACAGCCGCCTGGACCTATGTGGCGATCAAGGCCTGGAGGGTTGCCATTTGGCCAGGAGAAAACCCGGGCGCCGGAGCTGGCGTTGCCGAGAGAGCAGGGGGTGCTGCAGCAGCAGGAGGAGCTCGCGCAGCCATGCTGTGGATCGCGACACGTCGAGCAACTAACGGAGAAAAGGGAAAACCTCGGAAGGAAAAAAACGTTCACTGCAACCGCAAAGAACGCTCCTTCGCACAAAGACAGCTCCGCAAAACACATCTCCAAATAATTAGACGCCGCCTCCACGACTGTCCATAATATTTTGACAGGCCACACGCTGTGCACGGGGCTTAGTCACGAGGTGGTCACGTGACACTCACTCGCAGCACTCCACCACCAGTGTTCCAGGCAAGAATTCAAAATTCCGATACACGTGCACAGGCACACTCTCCGAACGCAAATGGGACAACACACCATTACTAGACGTTCTGGATTTCTCCTTGCAAACACACTTCAACCATAACCGGCATAACTCTAAAACCAAAACTGCAAAAAGGAAGCAAAAAGGGCCAGCAAAGGCACAGCGCGCTTGCGCCACGACATACACGGACACGTGACGCAAAAGGCATCATAGCTAGTGCGAGCATGACTCATAGTCATAGCTCAGTCATACAGCACAGCGCAGTTGTACAAGCGCATGATCGCGGGTACAAAGGGTTTCAAAAGTACATATAAATTATCATGAGAGCAGCTCAAACAACTACACGTTCGAAGCAGAAACAGAATAGAAGAGAGACAGAGAAGCAGAGTAGAACACGACTAGACAGAAGGAGAGAATTATGATTCCAATTATCAGCGTCAGTAGAACAATAGCATGGCTGAAAACTGGAGCATCTCCACGTGCGCGCTCGCAGCAATGTGACTCAGAGACAGAGGAAGATGAATAAATAAACAGACAAGGTAAGGTCAAAACGAGAATCATTCAAGAGGCTGTCTTGAAACATTTACAGAACAGGTGAGTGGCGACAACACTCTCCCACCTGCTAACGGATGCAGTTAGCCAACACATGACTCATGCACGGACATCAAGCACGCAGATGCGCGACACCGGGCGACGGAACGTTCCCATCGCTGTGCGGACGTCCACAATGCGGATCTTGCCATCCTTTCCGGGGTACACATTCTCCACGATGCCCTTCGGCCAGCAGCTTCGGGCCAACTGTGGATCAGCAATGACGACAACGTCGTTAACTTTGATCGGTTCTGCCGCCTTGAACCACTTGGTCCGGCGCGTTAGCGTGGGGAGATACTCTCGGACCCAGCGCTGCCAGAACATATCGATCATGGCCTGGGAAATCCGCCACTGCTTCCTCAGGCACTTCTCATCAAACTTCCCTGGCGCAACAGCTCAGTGGTTGCCGCCAAGCAAAAAGTGATTCGGCGTCAGACTCTCGGCATCTGCATGGTCGATAGAAACGTGTGTCAGTGGCCGGCCATTTACGATGCACTCGGCCTCGGCCATGACGGTGGTCAGCACTTCGTCACGTGGCGTCCGTTCCTTGAGAGTCGTTTTCAGGGCGATCTTTACTGAGCGCACTAAGCGCTCCCAAGCGCCACCCATGTGGGGCGCGGCAGGAGGGTTGAAGACCCACTTGATGTTTCTGGGCGTCAGCTCACGCATGAGGTCACCGACATCTAGCGCTGCAATCGCCTCTGCGAGCTCCCGTTCAGCTCCTTTGAAATTCGTGCCATTGTCCAAATACAGTACAGCAGGGTATCCGCGCCGAGCGATCATGCGGCGGATCGCCATGATACACGAGTCGGTTGTCAGGCTGGAGGCTATTTCCAGGTGCACGGCTCGAACGGTCAAACACGTAAATAGAACGCCATATCGTTTCTCGCGTCGACGCCCGACAGTCACCTCAATTGGACCAAAGTAGTCAACTCCCGTGTGGGAGAACGGGCGCTCATACGCTGCGGTTCTGCACTCCGGTAGCGGCGCCATTACCGGTGGCTGCGGTGTGGCTGCGAAGTGACGGCACCTCAAACAGGAGTTCCAGGCACGGCGAACAGCGGCTCGAGATCTGGGAATCCAGTACTGCTGGCGTAAATCGTTCCGAACTTGTTCCTGCCCTTGATGACCTGCCCAGACGTGGTGCTGCAGGATGAGTAATCGGGTGTAGTAACACTGGACGCTTTGTAGACTCAGACAAGTGAGGCGTGTTGTCTGTTCTCCCGTGAACCACTATGGTGCTGTCCAATAGGGTCAGCGTCAGCGATGCCAGGCGGCTGCTGCGGGTGACTGGCTTGCCCTGCTGCAGCGCGGCGAGTTCGTCAGGGAACGACTGTTGCTGCACGTTCTCCCACCAGAGCTGCTGGGCGTGTCGGAACTCTGATGGCAACAGTTCGCTACTGGGATTCACGGCTTTCTTGGCAACTCTAGCCTTCAGGCGCTCAACGAAGCGGGTCACCCAGGCTGTGGTGCGAACCAGACGCATCCATGATGAAAACCTGGCGATATCGGGGAGAGCTTCCTGCAGGGACGTCGTGGCGACAGTGGCCCCGCAGAACTCTCGCTTCAGCTCGGGGTCCGTGTCCTCTGGCTCCACTTCAGGAGCGGCGGATGGCCAACTAGCTGGTTGGTTGCGCAGAAAGTCGGGCCCTTGCAGCCAACGTGTCGATTCGACGATTTCCATAACAGGTACGCCGCGGGAGAGGTCATCGGCTACGTTGTCAGCAGTGGGTACCCAGCGCCAGTTGGACTCGTTGGTGAGCTCCTTGATCTCGCCGACGCGGTGTGCCACAAACGGCTTGTAGCACCTGGCATCAGCTCGTATCCAGCTCAGGGCGGTCTGAGAATCGGACCACAGAACGGACTTGCAGCAGTCGAAGCTGTGATGCTGCAGAACAGCTGACGATAGGCGTGCGCCCAGAACGGCAGCTTGCAGCTCGAGTCTAGGGATGGACAGTGGCTTGAGTGGCGCCACTCTGGTCTTCGCCATCACTAACGATGTTGCGACGGACGCATTGCTCAACTGAAAACGCCAGTATGAGGCAGCACCGAAAGCTTTCTCACTCGCGTCGCAGAACGTGTGCAGCTCAATACTGGTAGCGTCGGCAACAGCTAGTGAGTAGCAGCGTGGGATGTTGACTTTGCAAAGCGATTGCAAGTCTTGGCACCATTCATCCCACCTGACCTTGATAGAAGTGGGCAGCTCATCGTCCCAGCCGATACCAGAGCACCAGATGTCCTGTAGTAGTACTCGGGCTCGGATGGTGAAGCAGGCAAGTAGTCCGAGCGGATCAAACACCGCCATCACTGTGCTGAGAGCTTGCCGCTTGGTCATGGACTTTCCAGGGCGGTTGATCTTTGCTGCGGCTGGCTGGACTCATAGCGTGTCTGTCGCTGTGTCCCAGCGCAGGCCAAGCGTTCGCTCAACAGCATGGGCATGCTCAACATCAAGGTCAGCGGTTGTTGTGTTGGCTCTTAGCGCTTCTGGTACAGATGCCAGAACGGCTGGCGAGTTGCTGATCCAATGACGGATGACGAAGCCTCCGTCCTTGTGGATGCGGATGACGTCAGCAGACAGTGCGGTGGCTTCTTCAACGGTGTCTGTTGAGTCAAAGTAGTCGTCCATGTAGTGACGCTCGACTATGGCAGTCTGCAGCCGAGGCGACGTCTGCGGGTGGCTGTGAGCATTGTGGTTCTTAACGAACATTGCCGATGAAGGGGACGATGTCGCGCCAAATGTCATTGACTTCATCCTGAAGACATCAGGTGGTTGACTCAGATCGGTCCGCCACAGGAACCGTTGGCTGTCTCGGTCAGCTTCACGGATCTGAACCTGGTGGAACATTTCGGCAATGTCGGCACCGAACGCAATACGGCGCTCCCGGAAACCGAACAGAACCGTTGGCAGTGGACGGAGCAGGTCTGGCCCGGAGAGCAGTGCATCATTAAGGCTCCTCCCACCTGTCTTTGATGCCGCGTCAAAGACCAATCTCAGCTTTCCGGGTTTATTCGGATTCGTCACACCAAAGTGGGGAAGGTACCATGCTGCAGGCGGCTCATGTGCAGCTAATTCTGGTGTCAGCTTCTCGGCGTAACCCTTGGCGACGTACTGCTCAAGCTTGGTACTGTACTGACGGGCGAATTCAGGCTGTCTCACCATCTTCCTCTCGAGAGAAAGAAGCCGCGTCATGGCAGCTGCTTTGCTGCTAGGCATTGTGGTATTGTCCTCCTTCCACAGGAGACCCGTCTCCCACCTAGTGCCGCATGAGCTGCCCTGGGTGGTTGCAACCTGAATATGCTGAGCACGCTTCTCCCGCTCACTGAGAAGCGAGCTGGTAGTGACTTGAACGCCGAAGTTGTCGGTACGGAAGCTGTCCTTGACTAGGTCGTGCAATTCGTCGTCAGCGCTGGTGGAATGGACCAAGGTGAAATACTCGTCCACTCTGCTGCGATGGCTGCCGAAGTGTCCATGTACCACCCAACCAAGTAATGTTCGGCTTGCGACCGGAGCATTCGGCGGGCCTTCTACTACTTCACGGCTGATGGTGAGGTTGATGTTGTCCTGCCCAATCAAGAGTCTGGGCCGCTCGTGCAATTTGCTGACAGGGACGTGTGCAAGATGGGTCCAGGACTTCCGCACACGATCCACAGACGTTACGGAGCATGGCAGGCGCAGGTTGGTGACCGTCCTTGCTCCGAGCAAGGGATGGAGCTCCCCGAAATCGCCAGAAATCTCTAGGTCGACGCACAGAGATTTGGGGTGCCGCTGCCGCTGCGTGTCCGTCCATGACAAGGTGAGCGGGGTCACCGTGCCAGTGGCACCGACTTCCGTGGCCAGGGATGAGTCAACCAGAGTGACGGTGGAAGCCTCATCGAACAAAGCGCACACTCTGACATCGCCGGCTGGGCCGTGCAAGGTGACCGGTGCCACACGCAGCATTACTTCACCCGTCTGCTCTGTCACGGCACACAGGTGTGTCTCGTCTCTTTCACCTGCGGTATCTGAGGCGTCAGAGTGCAGGAGTTTGTGGTGGCGTTTGCTGCAGCCGTGAACAGGACACTCCGTCGGGCGTGGGCAGTCTGGCAGACGATGACCCTTACGGAGGCATGTAAAACAACGTCTTTGCTCCTTGACCCATTTCCAGCGACTACGTACTGACTGGCCCAGGAACGTTCTGCACTCGGTAGTAGCATGGGAGCGACCGTTGCAGAAATCGCAGCGATCGCTGCTTCCACTGCTGCTGGTCGTTGTGGCGAGTGACGGGTCCGTTCGACGAGGCGGTGGCCTGTGGTCCGTGGCGGACGGTCGAGGGATGTGGATGTATGATGCAGAGAGGGCTACCTGCTGAAGCCAAGAAGATAGCGTTGCAATACTGACATCATCAGGTGGCATACTACGGACAATGTCTCCCCACTGGAGGCGCAGACTTGCTGGTAGCTTGCTCACCAGCTCCTGCCGAAGTTGCGGGTTCAACATGTGGCCTGGTGTCCTCAGCAGCTGCATGGTTGACACCAAAGTTTGCACGGCAGTGGCGAATACCATGAGGGCGTCAAAATCATCGGCTCGGATGGAGCTCAGGCTCTTGGCCTTGTGGATGAGCGTGCTGATCACCAGAACAGCACGTCCAAACCGGAGCTCCAAAGTCCGCAGAACCTGGTCGACGTTGCCGGGGACGGTAAGCAGGCCAACCACTGCTTCCTTCGCCTTGCCGCGCAGGCATTTCTGCAATCGGATGAGGTTCTCTGCATCCGTGAACTCATACGCAGTGGTGGTGGAGTGGTACACATTAAAAAACAACGGCCACTCCTCCGGTTGGCCAGAGAACGTGGGCAAGTCCCTGCCCATGGTCTGGCGAGCCAAGAACTCGTTAGTGCTGGCCGGCTGGCGTTCAGGTGGTGCAGGTGGAGCGCGCGCAGTTAGTGGACTGGCTTGCGGGACCTGACCCAATGTCTGGTGCAGCGCTTGCTCTGTCATTACCAGCTCGGACCGCGTACGATCTAGCTGTTGTTGGAGGTGCAGCTCCCTAGCACCTGGCGAATCACCGAGGCTCGTCATGGGCACGGTCACAAATGGGGCTGCCTCCGCGTTCAAGCGGGCTACTGGACCTGGCACTGACTGGCCTACCGCAGGAGCTGGCGCTGACTGGCGTACCACAGGAGCTGGCGCTGACTGGCCTACAGCCGGAGCTGGTGCTGACTGGCGTACCGCAGGAGCTGGCGCTGACTGGCCTACAGCCGGAGCTGGTGCTGACTGGCGTACCGCAGGAGCTGGCGCTGACTGGCGTACCGCCGGAGACGCTACATACTGAGAAGCAGGCTGGTGCAGAATGCCTGGCTGGGTCCTGCGCTGCGCAAACAGCTCCCGGGTGGACGAGACACTCGCCAAAGCGGCACAAGCGGACTGCGCTGTGGCAACACTGGGCGTCTGATCAGGGACGTAGAAAACGCCTTGGGTCCTCACCCACTCTTCCACCCGTGCCACTTTACTGGTGTGGACAGCAGTGGCAAGGGCTGGCTGCAGTGCCACACTCCCACTGGTATTGCTACCGGCAGCACCAGGAAGACCACTACGGACTGAGCTGCCTGCTCTGCTGGTGGCGTCTGCAATTTCTGCCAGCGCAGCTTTCAGTTCCAAATCGACCAGCGTCTTTTTGCGGGCCAGCTCCTGCTCCTCGAGCACCTGAATTTTCTTCGCTGCTTCTAGCTGAGCCTGCGCTCGAAGCAGTCGCCGGCGAGTTGCAGAGCTGGACGACGCAGCAGACTTTGAGGCTGCAACACTTCGGTTTGACACAGGTGTCAGTGGGGCATCGTGTCCAGCGGCGGGCTCCCACTCTCCCAGCCTATCGGGGGGTATTCCAGCGTTAGTCCTGCTGCTCCGACGCAGCTCCTGGTCAGACATTGTGACACTACTACTAGACTGACAGTCACTGAAACTGCGGCCGGACTAAAATTGACAATCACAAACAAACAAATTGACACTACGAAAGAAGACTGTACTGAAGCTACAAGGTTGAGTCGAAGTAAGGCTCGAAGGACCAAATGTTCCAGGCAAGAATTCAAAATTCCGATACACGTGCACAGGCACACTCTCCGAACGCAAATGGGACAACACACCATTACTAGACGTTCTGGATTTCTCCTTGCAAACACACTTCAACCATAACCGGCATAACTCTAAAACCAAAACTGCAAAAGGAAGCAAAAAGGGCCAGCAAAGGCACAGCGCGCTTGCGCCACGACATACACGGACACGTGACACAAAAGGCATCATAGCTAGTGCGAGCATGACTCATAGTCATAGCTCAGTCATACAGCACAGCGTAGTTGTACAAGCGCATGATCGCGGGTACAAAGGGTTTCAAAAGTACAAATAAATTATCATGAGAGCAGCTCAAACAACTACACGTTCGAAGCAGAAACAGAATAGAAGAGAGACAGAGAAGCAGAGTAGAACACGACTAGACAGAAGGAGAGAATTATGATTCCAATTATCAGCGTCAGTAGAACAATAGCATGGCTGAAAACTGGAGCATCTCCACGTGCCCGCTCGCAGCAATGAGACTCAGAGACAGAGGAAGATGAATAAATAAACAGACAAGGTAAGGTCAAAACGAGAATCATTCAAGAGGCTGTCTTGAAACATTTACAGAACAGGTGAGTGGCGACAACAACCAGTATGCGTGTGCATGGGCTAACTTTGCTGTGCAAAGCCCACCTTTTTCTCGTTAGTTGCATGCAAGAGAGACAATGCGACAGAAAGCAAAGCCCTTTGTAGTTTTCTCTCTCACACTGGTAATGGTCTGCTGTTGGAGTTGAAATGCTAAGACATAATCCTTTTTTTGCTCTTCTGTGTAGTGTGGAGAGGGCAACGAACATGTAGAGCTCACTTTGATGCAGTAGGCAAGGCTGTGAGCGCTGTGCGATAGGCCGTGAATCTCACGAGATATTTCGAGTGCTATTGTTTGTTGCGAGCGCTTCGTCTTCGATAAGTCCTGCCTCTTTCCTGGCAGGTGCCCTCCTATAGAACCAACCACAAAGTGACGGTACTCATCTGCAGCCGATCAATGTTTTATTGCACAAGAAGATAGCGTATTCGCCAAGCCAGTGCCACGCCAAAGACCATCACCGTGTCACACCGTCGGAACGAGTTCATGATGAGAAACATCATTTGTGCGAGCGTGATGAAGAACTATTCGAAAAACAACATAGTCTTTACCCCCGGGACGCCAACTATGCGCACGCCCTGCAAGGGGAGAATGTCACCAGCGACATCAACGAAGACAACAGCAGTATTTCAGAAACCTGGAATCAGCGGACGTCGTCAAGCTCCTCCGCGACCCGGTACATGTACAGTATAGGTGACATGTCGACACGAGCGTGCGGAAACACTGCATACACTGCAGTAATGTTGCGAGAGTTTGCGGCAGGAGTCCAAGTCGGGAAATCCATCAGCTCCAAAAGCTACCTGTAGGTGGGCGATGAGACTCCAGCTTCAGACTTCAACAGTCAGGACTTTTAAATACCGGTAGTTGAACTTTGTGAAGCAGCGATCGAGAAGTTAGTTGAAATCGTAGCTGTTGCAGTATGTCGGCGCTATGTAGCTTGTATTTTTCACGGAGAGTCGATCGCCACGCGAATGGTTCTCTCCTCGCCGAGAGGTAGCTGGCCTCCAAACTCCGTCAGGGTCTGCCTAGGGTAGCGGAAGTCCTATTAGGTAGAAATGGTTCAAGTAACGTGTAATGTTTGGTGTGGCCAAGATTGCCTGCTAGTGTTTATATTTTATTTATTTATTTATTTATTTTTCACTGAATACGACAGAACCATCAGATGCTGCAAAGCGTAGTGGTGGCATATTGGATGGAAGTGGGGGCGGGGCAAAAGTAACTCCTCTGACCAAAGGTCTCGGATTCATCGTTACTCATGTGTGCCGATACGTAGGAGAAAAGAACATGTGCACCCAAGAGGGAAGGACATTTGCAAACGATAATGGAGAGAATTTGAGATTGAGATAATTGTGACATAACACAATAGTAAAAAAACAGTGCACCGTGGGTAAGGAAGAGGGAGAGAACTGATAGTCGTATAAGGTATGATGACTGGGAGACACAAGGCAGGTTTAAGGCTGAGCGAAGGGGATCAGAGAGGGATAGAAGGGAGCTGGAGTTCTGGTGAAATGCATAGCTTTTTTTAAAAAATTTGACGTGAGTTCCTGTCGGCAATGTCCTCACACGCATGGCTTCCGCGGAGAATCTGTTCAGGATGACAGGATCAACCAAACTTACCTCAACCTGAATGTAGGTTGTCGATGACAGGCTTTGGTGCGGTTCGCTGAGCAGGTTCTTGCTCAAAAACACGGTTGAAAAAAAGTCACGAAGTTTTTGTATACGGAGGAAGTAAAATGAAAAAAAATGTTTTCTCGTGACTATCATCAGTGGAACATTTTTTAATTTTAAATGTTGGGTTAGCTTTTGGGCTTACCCTAGTTAGCGATAAGACCGATGCGCTGCTCTCTATTTCGTGCTGCGACTGAGCTGGCTTTACAGGCGCACTCAACTGCTGTGCATGCGTGCCCAAATCACCTTGAGTAGCTCTTGCTGTGCTCACCTAGGCTTGTGCTTTCCTTTGCAGTGGTACTGAGCAGCCACCGGAATTTTTTTGCTTGGAGAACAGAATTATTCCTGTAGCTATGCAAAAGAAGTTACATCAGTAACGTCTGGCGCTAGCCAGGGTCCACACAGCTTCTAAGCTCTCTCGATTATTGAGACTCTTTGTAGTTCTCTCGCAGCCATTTACAGCACGACAAACATGTTGTTTACCTCTGAAGCATGTCGTATGAAAGTGTCGGACTTCCGGGCCGAGCTGGAAGGCCGTGGGCTCAATTCGAGCGGAACAAACCCAACGCTACTTGCCCGTTTGCTGCTCAGTATCGAGGACACGTCAAGCACGGGAACCTCTAGTCCCGTCGGCCACGGCATCCTTGCAGCGCGCGCCAGAGCAGGAACAAGAGCAGGATCTGGAGAGTGTTGCAGCAGCCTCTCCGAGTCCTCTGGTCCAAGACCGGAGTAGGAATGTCGATTTGTACCAGATTGTGCGGCAGGAAGTACACTCCGCCGTCAATGTTGCCTTGTCGGAGGCCATCTCTCCAATGCTGGTCACCAGTTCTGCCCCTGGATCTGGAACTCAACCTTGGGCGGAGTCTTCGAACCCTGGTAATCTCGCCGTTCCCCAGACTTTACGAGAGAAAATAATGAAGGGTGACTTTGTACATTTCACCCAGCTGCTGCACGATGCCATGGCAACCTCGTATTCTGCTCCACGCCAGCTTCAGTTGCAGTTCAGCAGTGGCGGCAAGTCTTTGGAGGTGGTGGAAGGTGACGCTACCCAGCCCATTCGTCGACGTATTCACGACTTGTCGACATGGCTGGAGGCATGGACTCTCTTTATGACTGTCGTGTGGTCTGCCAACCTGTCCCGCCTACAGGAGATGCTCTCATACCAAGCTACCATTGTTGCTGCCAACAGGCAATACTATCTGGAGGCTTGGCTGTAGTACTACAACCAGTTTTTCTCTGCCATTGCTGGTCAGGCAGGCAAGCGCTTCGACGTCATCGACATTAATCTGAGGCAAATGCCAGAGACTAGCCGATCAAGTACCACATGTGAGTCATGCCGCCTCGTACATCCCGCAGGCAGCCAGTGTACCTTTCGTCCCCAACGTAGCAACCAGCAATCCTTCAACGGAGTCCGTACGGTGTCTAATGACCAACCAATCTGCCGCAACTTTAATGCTGGGCGTTGCAGTCTGGGCATGTGCAAGTACGCCCATGTCTGTATGTCGGTTCCAAGTGCGGTAGGCGCCAGTAACTCTGCTGCTTCGGCTGCAAGCTACCGCGATTGTAAATATTTCTCCCTGCACTTCAAGTTCTACTGACTTCACAAGCGCATGTACTGCTGTCCACACACCTCTCTCTCTGTTTCTCGCTTCAAACTACTGCTCCGTAGCCACCCTGACAGTTCATTGGCTTCGTATGTTATTAACAGCCTCCGCTGCGGCTTTGACATTGGCTTTACCGGCAACTGCATAACTAACCATCACTCGTCAAACCTCTCATCAGCACACAGCTCACTGGTTCCTGCAATGCTGGCTACATGGCTGGCCCGTTTGATTCACCCACATTCCCATTTATGTACTGCTCTGGCATTGGCGTCGTTCCAAAAATGAATGGCAAGCTACACTTGATACACCCCCTGTCCAGCCCTGCTGGCTCCAGCGTTAACGGCCGGCGAGCATTTCTCTTCGCAGTACATCAGCAATGATGAAGCCATTAACATCAATATGTCCTCCCTGTCTCCTGTCCATCTCTATAAACTTGATGTGAAGAGCGCTTTTCGCAACAATACCTAACTGGCATCTCCTCGGTGTCCTGTGGCAGGGGAAGTACAACTACGATCGTGTCTTGCCATTTGGGCTCCGCTCTAGCCCGGCGGCATTTGATGCCGTGGCAAACACCATCGAATGGATAATGCACCACAAATTCTCCATTCCTAATTTGTTGCATTTCCTGGACGACTACTTATGCGTGAACGCGGGCCGAGCAGTGGCGACTCGGCAGCTGGCTATTCTCCTCCGTGAGTGGTCATACCTCGGAGTCCCGCTCACACCTGCAAAGGTGGAAGGCCCGTCTCGTATCCTGACATTCATGAGCATCATGGATTGTGAGAAGTTGGAAGCCTGACACCTGACGACAATTAGGCTGACATCAAGCGCCTATTGACTCCAGCGAGCATCAACCTCACCATGTGCCAGCGCGGACTCGAATCTCTTCTGGGGAAACTCTCCTTCACTGCAGGAGTCATCGTTACCGGCCGGATATTTGGGTCTATTTACAGTCACAACCAGCAGCCTCACTACCGCATCAGTCTGACTACCGAGTGCCAGGAAGATATTCAATGGTGGCTTAGGCTCCTGGAATAATGGAACAGAAAGTCATTATTGCTGTTCCCAGATGAGACACCATCTCCAGACTTGGAGCTGTTCACTGATGCCAGCGGCACACTGGGTTGGGGCGCATTCTACAGCAGCCGCTGGCTTCAAGAGACCTGGTTGCCTGCGAAACTCGCTCACAACATTGAGTGGAAGGAGCACTACGGTTTGGTCACAGCTTGCTGCACCTGGGGGAAGGAATGGTGCCAGCTTCGTATCACAATGCACTGTGACAACAAGGCTGTGGTAAATTGCATCCGCTCCGCCACATTCATGTCACCGCCAGTGAGGACCCTGCTCAGGGAGCTGTTCTTTGTGTGCGCCCGCTTCAAATTCACCATCACTGCTGCTCACGTTGCTGGCCAGTCTAACTGCATTGCCGATTTGTTGACTCGTTTCCACATGGAGGAATTCCGCGGTGTCGCCGCAGCTGCTCAAGCACAACCAGACCGAGCAGTGCTGCCATTCCAGTCGATGTAGTAAGGCCTTGACACACAGGTACCGATTGTCATTGCAAATTTGCTGTGCTGAGAACCTGCGTTGGATTTTATCCATCTGCATGCCTACGTGTATCCCCTCATGCCTTAACCCTTTGCATGCTGGGCCCCTTTTCTCCAATAGGCCGGCTGTCCAGCGCACTGACTCTCTTGGTGAAGTTTGCGCGCACAGGTCCGAAAGAAATTTATTCTCATTTTACTCCACCTTGACGGATTTCATCATCCTGGGCTTGTTGGAAAGATCAGGACCAAGCGAATGCATCATGGTCGCCCTCAGCAACATAGACACACCAGAGCCACTTCCATCTCCTCTCCAAACTACTCTACCGTGCCTCGGAACGGCACAACAAATCAATTTCAAGTTCTTGTTTGGCATCTTGCCGAAATTCAACCGATTTTCACAATTCAAACTGCATGGCGAAGCTGAGATCCCAGCGCTTCATTTCATGCCTATCAAGCATGCGACGTGCCATACATAGACACTTTGCCACTTCCACCTCCTTTCCAAACTACTCCACCATCCCTCGGAACGCCACAACAACTCAATTTCACGTTCTTGTTCGCCATCTTGCCAAATTCAACCGAGTTTCACGGTTCAAACTGCACTACGAAGCAGAGATCCCATCACTTCATTTGATGCCTATCAAGCATGAGATGTGCCAAAGGGAAATCCCCTAGTACGCTCCAAAAAAGTGAAAAGTCATGAACAAAAATTCCCGTTCGCTCTGGGCCGTGATTTCCGTGTTCATCTTGTCACCGCTCAGTGAATCTTTATCCTATCGTGAAGAATGTTATTATCACCGGAAAGATGAGCTCAAGACCTTTCCAACGGTTGATTGATTGTTGCTATGCGTTTATGTCTCGCGGAGTTACGATAGTTTGTACACTGGTCTAAGCACTGCAATATTATGCGCGAATTTTCATAGTTTCAAAGCGCATATACCGTAAAGTCGCGGATATAAGCCAGGTTTGCACACAAGCACATCGCGGATAGAAGCCTGAAAATCAAACGGGTTAAATGCGTATAAGTCTGTCGCGCGTAGAAGCCTGGCTTCTATGCAAGCGCGGATCGGGTACGTCAAGAGTGCATGCGCTATGTACGGTGCATAGTAAAACTGTCGCCGGTAGTCAGTGGTAGATGTACGCGTGTCGCGCATATCAGTGGTGCATATACGCATGGTTTGCATACAAGCCTGGTTTTCATTATAGCCTGATGCAGGAAGCGGTTTATATGCTTATAAGCCCGGCTTTTATCCGCGACTTTACGGTATGCGCTTCTGGCTTGAAAAGGAATAATAACTTGTTCTTAGCTCTCGTGCATTGGTGGTGAACGCTTGCTGGAGTGCCGTGTACTGGTTTTCTGGGAACAGCTTCCTCAACTAGTTGTTTTGCTGCTACTATCTCTGCTTAAAATTGCGTACTATTGGTCGGCTGTGCTCGGATGTGAAACGGTGCAGATCGTGGCTTGAAGAACATTGGTTTTGAGGCATCTACATGCACGGTCTCTTGAACACCTTTCATTTTACCCAGTGACTATTACTCGAGTAATGCAGGGACTTCTTTCTTCATTGTATCTGTACCCAGGATGCGGTGAACACTTTCCGCAAACATTTGTTTCCAAGGTAGTGTGAAAACATTCAGTTAATCTCTACCCAATAAGGAGGGACCGTCGTTTTCAACCACCCGTATTAGGACATTCTCGGTATTCCTGGCAATCATAACTGACATTGTAGTTTCCCCAATACATTCGATCTTAGTACCGGAAAACCCTTTTAGCAGAACCGTTGATTTCTGCAATGTACGCTTATCACCACCACATTTTTGAAATCACTTTTCGTCAAAATTGACACATCGCTGCCTGTGTCTAATTCCATTTCGACAACTAAACCATTCATAGTGACCGGTACAAACAGTGGACCATTAAAACCCTTTTCAGTAGACTGAGATACATTGCACACGTGAACAATGGTACACTCTCACCAGTATCATCATCATCATCATCATCGTACGTCGTGTCGTCATCCAACTGATGGGTATCTTGATGGCGTTTCTTCGACCGGCAAACGCGCTCCAGATGCTCCATGCGCTTGCAGAAACGGCACTTCGTCGACTTGTGGGTACACCCGTCTGCCAAGTGACTCTCTGAACCACACCGGTAACACGTTTTCTTTACACCAGACATGCCATGACTTGTCAACCTTGCTGGTGTGCGGTTTCAAGTACAAGTGGCAGTAGAGGTACGCCTCGACCTCGAGTCTGACGAATTGACAGCATTTAGAGACCTAGTGTCAGGACGCATCTCTGCAGCAAACTTTGCCGCACTCTTCTCACTCAGAGTAATCTTACTGATTTTCTGAAATGTGTCGCCATCTCTGTCTGGCTTCGCCAGAATTAATCGTTGCACTGCAACACTCCGCACACCACTGATGAACTAGTCCGATAGGGCTGTATCAAAATGGCTCTCACACTTGCAGTCTCCAGCACTGCACTGCAGTCGATGTGAAAAGTCAGTCACTGACTCAGTAGGAAGTTGAGTACAGTTCCTGAAAGCGTGCATCACGCTCGATCGTGATGTTTGAACCTTGTAATGATCCGTCAGTTTTCCCTCGATCTCCTGATACTTTAAATCACTCTGAGCTTTAGGTAAACAAAGAGTCTTCAGTGTGGAGTAAACCGTTTTACTCAGAAGAGAGATAAGATAAGCTGATACCCGTTTTTCACAACGAGTCTTTTCAGCCGTACTGCCATTCGCCGCCAGAACTCCGATTTCGTTTGCACAAAAGAAAAAATCCAGTTTCTCTCGCCATTCATCAAAATCTCCGCTGTCAAATGGCTCTATCATGGCCTTGGCCATGGCAATGGAAACAATTCGTAACTATCACGACTGTAGTACCAGAACAACTCTATTAATAATAATATCTTTGTCGCCATTGTTGTGTCTTCGCTCACACAAAGTACTCTTCAAGTTCACCAAGAGGAAAGACCATGTTTTTCTTACGCATGCGCATTAGGCTGTCGAAGTGCCTACGTCACACTGCCTGAAAACTCGTACTTACACGTAGTTACAAGGCCAAGTGGTGACAAACAAAAGTCACGTCACCTGCTCTTGTCGTGTTTCTGACGGTCACGGCATCACTTTGACAGGGGCGCGCTGGTGCAAGATCGCGACTTCAAATTTTGTTTTACTAATAAGTTTCTCATTCACTCTCTAGCCATCGTGCAGTGTTTTCCTGCTGAGTGTTCACCAGCACCTGAGAGATAGGAGTTCTGGTTTTCGCTTGCCGCTGGACAAGGAAACGAATCCGGAGTTGGTAGGTCTCAGAACTAAAAGAAATCAGCAATCGCTGCGATAGAAGTAACGGATACACCCATCATTGCTTCTTGGCCGGCGACTACATGTAAAGCCGGATGACAGTTCAGGCACAGCAGTGGATAAGCAAAAATTCAGCTACAGCTTCTCCTTCTTGCTAAAGCGAAAACTACAAGCTCGGCGACAAGTAGCAGTTAATTTGAAATAAAATAATCTCGTTCGCGCGCTCCTCGGTCAAAAATGATGCTGTAGCTGTGTTCATTGCATGCTGCTGGCACTGGGCACACGACAAGTGCCGGTTTCGCGACTTTCGTTTGTCACCACTTGGCACAGTAACTACGCGTTGTCAAGAAGCTGTGACGTCAGACTTCGACGGCCTATATGACATGTGAACATGTAGTCATCATATAATAACTACACTACATAGCAGGACCACTACGTGTTGGTCACAGCTTGCTGCCCCTGGGGCAAGGAATGGTGCCAGCTTCGTATCACAATGCACTGTGACAACAAGGCTGTGGTAGATTGCATCCGCTCCGCCACATTCATGTCACCGCCAGTGATGACCCTGCTCAGAACCTGCGTTGGATTTTATCCCTCTGCATGCCTACATTTATCCACCTCGTGCCTTAACCTTTTCCATGCTGAGCCCCTTTTCTCCAATAGGCCGGCTGTCCAGCGCACTGACTCTCCTGTTGAAGTTTGAGCGCAAAGCTCCGAAAGAAATGTATTCTCATTTTACTCCACCTCGACGGATTTTCATCATCCTGGGCTCGTTTGAAAAATCAGGACCAAGCGATTACATCATGGTAGCCATCGGCGACATAGACACACCAGGACCATTTCCACCTCCTCTCCAAACTACTCCACCGTCCCTCGGAACACCACAACAACTCAATTTCATTTTCTTTTTCGTCATCTTGCCAAATTCAACCAAGTTTCACGATTCAAACTGCACTGCGAAGCTGAGAACCCAGCGCTTCATTTGAAGCCTATCAAGCATGAGACGTGCCAAAGGAAAACACCTAGTACGCTCCAAAAACACTGCAAAGTTATGAACAAAAAAATTCCCGTTCGCTCTGGGGAGTGATTTCCGTGTTCATCTTGTCACCACTCAGTGAATCTTTATCCTACGGCAAAGAACATTATATCACCGGAAAGATGAGTTCAAGACCTTTCCAACAGTTTAGTGACTGTTGCGGTGCATATGTGTCTCATGGAGTTACGATAGTTTGAACACTGGTCTAAGCACTGCAACATAATACGCGAATTTTCATAGGTCAGAGTGCATATATGCAGTCCTGGTTTGAAAAGGAATAACGAGAGAGCTTGGAAGCTCAGGGCCCTACGCTATGCTTTTTTGCCTTGATGACCTCGACAAAAAAAGCATAGGGATGTTATAAATTCTTATAAACTTCTACTTTTTGTTTTTAGACATAACCTGGGATTCGAACCCGCATTATCGCCCTGCATGCATCCCAGGACCCCTGATACACTTCACATACATACTAATTCTTCCAAGTTGCTTCACGTTATGATCTTGTATTTGAAAGCCCTATTTGAATATGCATTGTGGCCAGCCGTCTTTGATTGTACGGTACGGTACGGGACATTTACGGGACAGGTACGGGACAGGTGCGGTCGAGGGTAATACGACACCATCTACCGCCTTGATGACGGCAAAAAAAGAATAGGGATGTTATACATTTTTCAATTCTCCTATTTTTTAAGGCATTACCTGGGATTCGAACCCACACTATCGCCCTACATGCATTTTCCCATACACTTCGCATTCATACTCATTCTTCCAAGTTGCTTCACGTTATGATCTTGCGTTTGAAAGCCCTATTTGAATAGTGCGGCCAGCTGTATGTGGCCAGCTGTGTTTGATGGTACGGTACGGTACGGGACAGATACGGGATAGCGCCAGGCGTGACACAAACACACAAACACCAAATTAAAGCTGTGTGGACCCTGGCTAGCGCCAGACGTTACTGAAGTAGCGTTTTCTGCATAGCTACGGGAATAACTTGTTCTTAGCTCTCGTGCGTTGGTGGTGAACGCTTGCTGTGGTGTCGTGTACTGGTTTTCTGGGAACAGCTTCCTTCAATTAGTTGCTTAGCTGCTACTATCTCTGTTTGAAATTGTGTACTATTGGTCGGCTGTTTGCGACGCCAAACAGCAGTCATTGCACCCGGTTGCTGGTACTATTGCCGCTCAAGCATGAACGATTGCTTTGGCCGTTTGCAACGCCAATTGGTTCACCCTGGTTGGCTGTTTGCAACATTGATCAGGAACCTTTGCATCCGGTCGCGGGTACTGTTGCGGCTCACTCATGAGTGATCACTTTGGCTGTTTGCAGAGTGTATAGGAAAGAAGCTATGTACAGAGTCAATCGGTTTGGTGGTGGCCGATTGGCTCTGTGCTGCTCCTGCTTGCACCTGAGGTATGGGTGGTCCTTGCCACACTGGCTGCAGGTATGGGAGAAATGGCACGACGACGAAGAAAAGCTACGTCTATTTAAGTTGCGGCAGATATCTTGGCTGTCGCTGGTGCGAGTGCGACCACTGGAGGTAAGTGCTGCTGGCTTGGGGTATTGGCTTGGAGACGAAAAGGACACGGACCCGCCCCTGGATGGACCGTCTTCCATTGAGCGCATGTTGGGCACGTATGCCCTGTGAACTTGAGTGTGAAGGCTATCTGCTACAGGTTCACGTCGACGGTGTCCAACCTCTTCAGGTATTTGCTGGGCCGCGAGCATCCGCAGCTGGCGGTCGTATTATAGCCACAAGCTTGGGGAGAACTGGTGGTTAGCAGTCACTATCAACCTTCATCATTTTGCGAGAACTGTGGAAATACGTCCAGTGAGAAGGCAGATTTTCCCTGTGCTTCTGGTGAAGTAATATAAAGCTAAACAAACAAACAAACTGAGAATACACAAACAGTTCAGCAGTGCAATGTGGGGCAGCAGCCGTGATAACAAACAAGTATATGGTACAGGCCTCGAGCCAGGTAGCTGTATCGTGAACCTTGCGACACACCTGCTTCGCGTCATCTGACTCAACGATATTTAGGCGGCTATCGTTATTCGGGCTATGCGCCAGCCGGATTGTTCGGGGGGGGGGGGGGGGGTGGGGGTGGGGATGGAAGATATCAGTAAACAAACTTGAAATATCTACGAACGCCCCTCGCAAGATACATTTTTGCACAGCCTTGGGCACAGCTGGTGCAGGTGGCTGAACGGGCGGGTTGCAAGAGCCTGGGCCTTGGGCTGGCGTAGCGGCGGCAGCAGTTGCATTGCCTTGGCCTTGCGTGAGGTGCCACATATAGTACTCTCAGCAATAGGGGCCGAACAAGCCGACTGTACCTCGTCCCAATCGAGAGCGCGGAGGAGGTCCGTTGAGCCCGCGTCACCTGACTTGGTCGAGGAGACATTTGTTCCGGTCGGGCTCCTGGGCTCGCGAGCTGTGTCCGCACTGTCATGTTGCTGGTTTTCGAGGCCACAGCAGACCTCACTACCAAGGGATAGCTATGACAGCTAGCGGTCTTGTAAAAATAATAAATACTTTTATTTTTTTTCGGGTTCAGGCCGCACTGGGAAAGCTCGCCGCGGAGGGCTTGGCAGGTCATTGCCTTCACAGTGTCTACAGTTAGGTCAGATATGCTGAAGAAATACAGTGTCGAGGTGACAGCAATGTTACGAAAGGAAAAGGAAAACTAAAAAGAACACTGCTGAAGCACGATCTGCTGTCTGCAAGAACACAATGGGGCAAGCAAGATATGTTTTCTTTTCAGCAACACAGGCTGGGTGTCATTTGTAATTATGCAGCAAAGCAAAGCGGATAACGTCAGTCTTGATTGCAGTACAAAGCTAACGAGTACTAGCAGAGCTTTTATGTAGTTACCCTATATTCTCAATTTATTCCCGTAGCTATGCAAAAAACATTACTTCAGTAACGTCTGGCGCTAGCCAGGGTCCACACAGCTTTAATTCCGTGTTTGTGTGTTTGTGCCGTCGGCATGCCTGGCGCTATCCCGTGCCTGTCCCGTACCGTACCATCAAAGACAGCTGGCAACAATATTCAAACAGGGCTTTCAAATGCAAGATCGTAACGTGAATCAACTTGGAAGAATAAAGAGGTATGCGCAGTCTATCGGGGGGAATGCATGCAGGGCGATAGTGCGGTTTCGAATCCCAGGTTATGTCCTTAAAAAAATAGGAGAAATGAAAAATGTATAACATCACTATGCTTTTTTTGCCTAGGTCATCAAGGTGGTGGGACGGTGTTGTATTGCCCTCGAATGCAAAGATAAAGTTTATTTCTTTCGCTCAGGGTCCTACCGTATGCTTTTTTGCCTAGCTCATCATGCATGCTATTCGAACAGATGGAACTTTCTGCAGTACAATGATGTAGCTGATCAAGTCGTCGTGGTATGGTTGGGAATTGTAGCCGTCATGGTGGACGTAAAACACTATTTACATACACAAGCTTGGGGAGCAAAAGCCTCTCTGTCCCATACGCTGCCACATTCCAACTAAATGCAAAAACATGCACTTCACACGAGCTGACTTGCACGCGTGGCCCTTTTCACGAACCCAGAAAAAAGGATTCGTCTATTACAACGCATGTGTGAAGTCACTAGATTACACTAGCACCAGAGATGAAAGGCGGCCTAGCTGTCGCGGAAGAAGCCTGGAAGGGCAAACGGAAAAGATACCTGGCGCTATCCTGTACCGTACCATCGACAGGGGCGTCACAGGGCGGCTGTGAGTGGTATGACGGGGGTTGGGGGTGTCCCCTGAGAAAAAAATAAGGATTTTTCGGCTAACAGGGCACCTTTTAGCACTCTACAGCCGCAAAGGAGGGTTCCCCTAGCACTTATTAGACAACCCCACTGCAGCTCCAAAAACATACTTCTCATGGATTTTTGGGTATTTTCTGTACATTGTAGTTAGCCAAGCAAGGCAAAAGGCACCCATTGCCCTCGAAAAATCGCGAAATCCGAAGTACAAGCGTGCTGCCCGTTCTAGCGCCAGCCGCTGTGCAAAAACGTATGTCGTGTTCTGCAAAATTCCGCCGCGTCGCATGCACCATGTACACGGCCGGCCTGGACAGTCGCGAAGTAATATTTTAGTTGTTTTTAGAGAGAGAAGAAGATCCTTTTTTTGGTGGGATTGAAAGATCTGCCAGTGGACCGGAGAGCTACAACACTGGAAGCAGAAGAAAGGGCTTGCGGAATCTTCTCTGTCTTCGTGGCAACAGGACTTTAGTTTGCGAGAGACTTTCGTCCTGTTGCCGCAGACGCAGTTCTTGTTGCTGCTACCAAAAACCCGTTAGGTGAAGCGGGTCGCGTCGGTGAACAGCTACAGAATATTCTGCCGCCGTGGAGCAGCAGTCCAAACACTTTTCAAGGTCGGAGAATGAAGCGCTTCCCTTTTCCGTTGCCAAGCGCGGCGTTTGCGGGTGTAATGCATTTTCACATCAGCTTTCAGTAGATCGTCAGGAGCCAGAGGTACTAGGTAGGTGTCGTTGTGGAAAGAATATTATTATTATTATTATTATACGCACGTCCGCGTTTACGTCCACAGTAAGTCCACGTTTTCGCATGTGCCAGAAGACAGGCAAAGTGGGCAGGGAGGAAAACAAAAATAAACAAGAGTAAAAAATAAATGTAAGACAGCAGGCGACAGGCACATAACTCATGTTCGATGATAGGTGCTCAATGCACGGGATCTATTCGAAAGATCAAAAAAATGAAACAAGAATAACAGACAACGACGATAGGTTTGTAGCTCATGGTCGATGGTAAGTGCTAAATGCACGGGGTCTGTACAATGCCTCTGTCCCATCCGTTAGTTACTGCGTACATCCTGGCACAGCTCGCACCACGCAGGCCTGTCAGCGGCGATGGCCCGCAGGTGCTCCAGGTCTGCCAAGTTCCTCAGACTCCTCAGTCCTGCTGATTCTAGGTCCGCGGATAGTGTGGACACGATGGTTGTCCGTGGCCGCCCTCGCCATACCTTGTCCCCACAGGTGAAGTAACTCCGCATAGCGAGGGCGGCAGGCGTGTCTTGAGGGAGTCTAAGAATATGCCCAAACAGGCCCCATCTGGATCGCCGGATGAGGGCACTGATGGGCTCTGCGTGGCATCTGCCGTACAGGGCTTTGTTTGGAATCACCTGCGGCCAGCGGATACCCAGGAGACTCCGAAGTTGTCTTTGATGGAATGTGTCCAGACGCTCCCATGGTGAAGCCGTCAGTCCCCAGGTGCCTCCATTGTACGTTAGCACAGGGATGATAAACGCGTTGTAAAGCCTTAGCCGTAGACTTTCGCTGATGATCGATCGACGACACCATACCGTGAATAGCGCTCTGAAGGCTGCCGTTGCTAATTGTTTCCTTCGTGCAACATCTTCCTCGTCGCCGAGGAGTGATCCGAGTTTTTTTGTTTTCCGCCATACTTCAGCCAGGCGGTCTCCTTCCCGGCGCAATGTTGTTTTTTCTGTTTTATCTTCGTTGACCTTTAGGTGCCAGTCTCCAAGGATAGTGATGATATACGGTTCGATGCTCTCCAGCCAGGGTCTGGATTGGCTGATAAAATCAGTGTCATCGGCATAAATCACTTCTGGTGGTAGAGCCATGTCGCGCATTGGCCTGGGCGGAATCGATGCTCTGATCTCCCTCAAGGCTGATTCCAGGTAGATCACAAATACTACAGGAGAGAGTCACCTTGGGAGGTTCCGATGGTGGACTTGAAATCAGGTGAAACTTCCTTTCCAAGACGGACAGATATGGTTGTGTTTGACAGCAATATCCGCACCAGTCGGATGTCATCCTCCGTGACGATTGCTCTCATGGTACTCAGCAGCTTCTCCCTTGAAACGGTGTCGAAAGCCTTCGACATATCTATTCCGTGAATCTCTATTACGCTCTGGTACTTCTGGGCAATTGCAGCCATCCACCGGTGTGCCCAGACGGCATCCGCCGTCGACCTTCCGGGTCTGAATCCACTGTGTGTAGGGCTAAGGTACTCATTCACTGCCGGTTGGATACGTCTGAGTGTCAATATCGATACAGCCTTCCTGACGGAATCCAGCAGAGTGATTGGGCGCAATTTACTGGTCGGTCCCCTCTTCTTGTTGGGCTTCTGCAGTGGGATTAGGGTGCCTGCTCCTAGATCTATAGGGCTATGGAGTTCGAACATGCGGTTGAGGCAGAGAGCGATCCTGGCTGCTAATTCGGCGCCACCATACTTCACCAACTCCGCATTCACCCCATCCGGGCCTGGTGCTCTGCCATTGTTGAGGCGCCCGATGCACGTTTCTAGTTCTGCTGCTGTTATTGGACGCTGCAGAGGCCTCGGCTTTCCCTCAAACGGGTCGATAGGCTTCTCACTGTTGCGATTGAATTGCGTGCTGAAGTGCGTTCTAATGATATTCAGGGATTCTTCGGCATTTCCAACTATTCTTCCCTGGGAGTCCTCGACCACCACTTTCTGTGCTTGTTTTCTTGTCATAACTGTCACAGCTTTAAACATTCTGGCACCATCTTTCAATCTCTCCACTTCCTCTGCCATCGAGTTCAATCTCCTCTCGTTGCTCTCTTTGCATCGCCGCCTGATGTCATGTTGAGTGATGTTGCGTTGAATTTTCAAGTCCGCCCATTTACTAATGTTAGTTGTGCTTGCCCAGCTCAGTCTAAGCTCCTTCTGCTTCTTCGACAGCCTTACTATCTCGGGATCCGTCGGTTGTCTTCTTTGCGGCTTTTTCTCGTGCCCCACAGCGCTGCTCGCAACCGTACTGATAGTGTTGATAATTTTTTCATAAGTTTTTTGACAGGATGTTTCCTTATGTAGTGACCGCAAAGACTCCGTGACTGCCTCCTGGTACTGACATTGAACCTCCTTGCTCTCTGCAAGTTTCTTGACGTTGATCTTGTCCGCCGAGACGGAGGGTGCTGAGGTTGGTCCCGTCACTGTTCGTTGTCTGCCTTGGAGCACTCCATATAGTCTGGAGAGGTCCAACTCAGCAACAACTAGTCGGTGATCAGTGGTAAGCTCAACTCCAGCATAACTTCTGCTATTCCTCAAGAGCCTTTTTTGAGACGAGCGACACAGTACATAATCTATCTGGTTGTAAACCGGTACAACCTTCTGTGTTTGGCTATCCTTCCGCCACCCGGTCCAGGTAGTAATGTGGCGTGCGGGATGCTGAAATGATGTGTTGGCCAAGAATAGGTTGTTACATTCACAAAAATCCAGGAGCAGCTGGCCAGCTATATTCCGCTTTCCCCTGCCGTGACTGCCGATCGTAGTTTCTCTTGCTTTGCGGGTGCCAGCCTTTGCATTGAAGTCACCCGTGATGTACAGCAAAGTGCTCGACTTGACTGTATCATATGCTTGCGAGAGTGCGTCGTAGAATTTATCCAATTCATCGACCGACTGCAAGCATCGCGAGCTCGCCGGTGCATACACGTTAATTATTGATAGTTCACCTTTTCCTCCGACCTTCGCGCTGTCCGTGTCCTTGGCGTTACCTCCACCGCTATCGTTCT
Source organism: Sycon ciliatum (assembly GCF_964019385.1). Classification (NCBI taxonomy): domain Eukaryota; kingdom Metazoa; phylum Porifera; class Calcarea; order Leucosolenida; family Sycettidae; genus Sycon; species Sycon ciliatum. The sequence continues at coordinate 10,445,669 of NC_088653.1, forward strand.
CAAATAATTTGAGTGTCAGGACCGCGACTCGGTCGGAAACCTGCCAATATCGCTGGATATTGCTGGAAAGTCCTGATGACACCACGAATCCCAGGCCGTAGTGGCGACATTCTGGCGGAAAGCAAATCAGACGATATCCATCCCTCACGATATCCAGGCCACGAGACAATTTCGTTTCTTGAATGCAACAAATATTTATTTTATAAGATTTCAAACCGCGTTTGAGCGACTCTTGTCTTGCCGTGGACGAAATGCCCCTCACGTTCAACGTCGCTAGAGTAAATGGCGCTGAAGAGCGCCTGAATCCTGCCAGCATTGTCTGTCTTCCGATAAATACGAGTCTCTCTGAGGAGAGAGAGAGAAAGCGTAACCTTCCTCAACCAATAAAGTGGAAAGAATATAATAATTATTATGTTTTCGCTGACAAGTGACATACATGTAGTGTCTCTTGACCGTGCTGATGGCCATTTTAACACGGTAGATCTTGGAAATATTTAGTTCTGGACCCAGTGATCGGCGCCAGCTCAGGTCTGTTTCTGTCAAGTTCACTGTGAATGCGTCCGTGAGGAATCCATCGTCTGGTTGTCTCTACCCGTGACTCCAACCGCCTATCGTAATGGAAAGCCGCCTGGAGTCTTGGGCAATAACTAACTGCTAGTGCTAGGCATCAAGTCTGTATGCTCCTCCTTGCAATGAAAGTAATTCAATGCGATGTTTTGGACAAGTCCGAAGATCCTTGAATTTTTTATTGCTTTTTTCGATGAATTGGGCGGACCATCCTGGACGAAAAGTGGTACGACCATGGTCGTAGTGGTCGTACCGTGTGTGATGCCCTTGATCAAAGACAGCTGGCCACAATATTCAAATAGGGCTTTCAAATGCAAGATCATAACGTGAAGCAACTTGGAAGAATGAGTATGTAAGCGAAGTGTATCGGGGTAATGCACACCGGACGATAATGCGGGTTCGAATCCTTGGTTATGTCTTAAAAAATATATATAAAATACATAACATCTCTATACACAACATCTTTACATAACATCTCTATGCTTTTTTGCCTAGGTCAGCAAGGTGGTAGACGGTGTTGTATTACCCTCGAATGCAAAGAGAAAGTTTATATAACCCAATAAATTCTGCAATCACTTTTGCCTAACTCATATTCAAACTGATTGAAACGTTTGTGCAAGACAATGATGTAACCAATCAATGGAAAAAACATTTCCATCAGTTCGAATAAAAATGCATGATAAGCTAGGCATAAAAGCATAGTGTATGGCCCTGAGCTTCCAAGCTCTCTCGTTAATAATTCTTTTTTCAAACGGGTCCAAATAACCCGCCTCCCCCCCCCCCCCCCCCCGCAGCCCCCCCCCTCAGTTTCGCTGACCTGCCTGAACCGGCACTGGAGCTGATACTGCTCAAAGCCCATAACCAACTTAATTGAGGACCAACCCATCTCAGATGCTAAGTACAGTAAAACCTGTAACTAAAGACCACCGTGACTAGTGACCAGCCTGGTACTAAAGACCACTTTGCCAGGCTAGGAAGGTCTAACATTCATACATGGTTGGGTGGTGCAAACCTGTAACTAAGGACCACCTGCCACTAAAGACCACTTTCTCTGGCCCCAAGGGGTGGTTGTTAGTCACAGGTTTCACTGTAGAAGGCATCAATTCCCTATGAATTCTTCATCCATAAGGATGCGGAACTCTCTATGCCAGTGCCGGTGTTGCCTTTACTAACTAAGGGAGCATCTCATAAGTTCGCATTTTATTTGCAAACGTAACGCATTTCGAATAGACTTTACCCTACCCCCCCCCCCCCCCCCCTGTATTTGAAGGTCTTATCGAACATTTTCTGTGTAGATCTACTGTACCTGTGTCCATGCCTCATGCTATGGTATGTACATGTGTACAGCATTGGGTATGTACATGGATATGAATGTTTTGCTAGTGAAGTACTGTAGTGCATCCAGTAGTTACATTCATTACTGAAAAACATCTTCAGATATCGTCAGATGTGACGTTAGACATCCGTGATGATTTGTTGGCTTTCACTTGGCGTCTACTTTTCACCTATCTTTGTCACTACCTCAGTACCATTTGTGACGTGTAAGCTAGCGCAACCTATTCCTGTGTACCTCTCCTTCTCAGTGTGAATGATTTAGCACTTGTGATAGTTGTGTCTGGTAGGGTTCAGAACACCTCCATTCTGCACTATTCTCTTTTGTGTTGATATGTCACATTATGTGAGTTAGTTGAGTGTTTACACCTCAGTGCGCCAATATCTTTTCTATAAAATAGCATTATTCAGCTAAACCCCTTCATTCAACAACTGCTTCTCCTCTGATGAGTTCCCCGTTATTATCTCTATGGAACGAAACAAGACTTGTCAGGAGTACTACTACTTGCTTTCGTGGAGTGTGGCCGATGAACTGTTCGTGCTGTGATCTTCAAGCGTCGTGTGGTCTCGTCCGGTCAAATGAACAACCTATTACTATTCATAACTGAGTACAAGAACAATCAATGACGTGTAGTCATCAATGGTCATGTACACACACATAAACGTACATGTAGTTCCTCCAATTCCCCCCTCCATAACAGATGTGCAAGTACAGTGTACAGTGTCAATGTACTGCTGTATAAAAATCTGGCCAGGTACACCGTTTGATCAGGCTGGTGTGACATTTGACACCTCTGAGTAGCCTGCATGCATGCATACAGTGCAAGGGTTAGCTGATCTGCAAACACAGGTAGATCCACACCTAAACCATGTAAACACAGTCATCTGAAGCGATCTAGCACATGCACAGCACAGTGTTGTACACTTCCAGAAAATGTGCGAACTGTCATTTTTCTAGTCGAAAAGGGCGGACCCCCCCTCACCCACGTTTCGAAATGCATTAGCGAACTAAGGCCCCATTCACACACGGTACAAAACCGCATACAAGCATCATGTTCTTTGAAGTGGGCATGGAAACATGCGCGAAAAGGGAAAAATCACATGAACGTTCAAAGCCATCCCGGAGCGGCTTTGAAGGCGGCTTTGAAAGCGGATTTCGACTTTTAGTTTTCAGGCAAGTCGAAACGAGTGGTTTGGTGTGTTGAGTGCGCAGAGTTTTTGTTAGTTTTTGGTGAGTCCGTACCATGCCTCGAGTTGTCTTTTCTGCCGAGGTGGAGCTACGACTGATAGAACTATAGTCCATGGAGAAAATACCAGCAAAGTGGAACTATGATGAAAAGAGCTGTTGCCGAGAAGAGGATTGCAGATGAGCTGAACCTGTGCGCAAAGCAGCTATCCGGAGGTGATCAGGAAATGATATACACGGCCGCGATCGTTTACAACTCCAGCACACTCAGAGGAATACACCAGTTGTGGAGGCGTTCCACCGAGATCATACTACTATACGTACTAGCGGACCAAGAAATAGTATTTTTGAAATGTTGAGCCAAGTGCCGCACTAGCACTGTACCGGTGCGCTCAGCTCATGCAGAAATCAAAATAATTCCCGCTCTTCGGCCCATGGGTCACGCGGGTCACTTTACGTGTTTGGCATGCACTGCATTTGACTGTGTGAATGCACAGGCGTTGCAAGTGGCTTGTAAACGAGAATTTTTGTACCGTGTGTGAATGCAGCCTAAGGCTGCAACCACACTAGGTACAAAACTGCGTAAACGCCACTTTTCTGCTTATGTCGTCAAGGAAACGCGTACAAAACGCAAAACGTACTGCGTTTCGTTTCAGCAAACCGGGTACCCCTGTAGAAAGCAACTTTTCGCCTTTTCCTTGCGTTTCGCTCGGTTCTTCATACGGGTAGATGTTTCTTGTTGAGGCTTGCACTGTATCGGTAGTAGACGGCTTCCTTGTCAGTGCAGTTTGTAGTATTTGAGATTTCATCTGCCAGGGCTTTGCTTTCAGTATAATTTCCGGACAGTCCCGTTGCCTGCTGTTGTTAGTTCGAGATGCCGCGCAACTACATTGTATTTCGCTGATAATCTCGAATTGAGAAGCTCATGCAGCTTGGGGCAGCGTACCATGAAGACGAAGCAGGGCCAGATGACAGTCTGGAGCGGACCATCCGAGAGAAGGAGATGACCGAGGCCTTGAATGTGTATGTCAAGGCGCTCGCGACTCTTTTTCAAACTACTACTACATGTAGTACATACATATTCACAGCGCGATTTTTTCTGGGACCCAGATATGTAGACAAAACGCAGGGATTCTTTGCGCATGAAATGGCAGTGTGGATGCGACTTTGCGTTATCTAAAAGCTGAACGCAAACGCGTACTTGATTTTGTACGTAGTGTGGTTGCAGCTTTATGAGATATGTATGTGTTTGTGTATGTATATGTGTGTGTATGTATGTGTGCGTGTGTGTGTGTGTGTGCGTGCACGCGCTTGTGTGCATGTGTGCGCATGCACATACCCGCACATGCGTGTATGTGTGCATGTGTATGAATCTGCATGTGTATGCATGTATGTGTATGTGTTTGTGTGTGTTTGTGTGTACATGGTTTGTATTCATTAACGATGCTACTTCCAGTGGGGTATAACACCACTCCACTTTGCAGCATACAGAGGTCATGTGTCCTTACTAGAATGTCTGTTGAATGCTGGACATCCATTGGAAGCGAAAGATTCGGTAAGTCAGGATATCCCTGGTGCATGCTTGTTTGTGTAGGAGCAGAAAAGAAGGATTACCGTACTTTCGCGATTAGAGCACTCTCTTGAATAGTGCTCTATGTTGAAGAGTGCCCCAGTCTCTATGAGCATGTGAAAAAATATATATAGCCCTCCTTTGGATTGTGCCCCCCCCCCCCCCCTCTCCCCCCGGCTGGTAACCAAGCGCATGTGCACGTTTTGTGTTCCAGGCCATGTGATAATGGTCGTACCGACGTAATGTCCTGACACTTCCCGGACTTGCCATTTTGCCTCACATGTCGCTGAAAGGCAACATTTTTTAAATTCTCGACCGAACGATATGAACGAACAAAATTTCCCTGGAAACTGCACACAAACCTTCCACCTAACCACATCACCCCTGCGCGATCATCTTTGCATCTCTCATACTCCCTGTCGAAAGGTCCTTGTCGCGCTCAGCAGTCCACCTGTCAAAAATGGTGACACGCACAGCGCGGAGCTTCGTGCCATGAGGAGGGCCATCGTGGCCACCTTTTCTCTTGCCAATCCTAAAAGGGGAAGTGCATCGATTTTTTCAAGTAGGGCTCAGATGAAAGACAATTGGATATCGGTTCCGATGGTATATCTCTCGCTTGCGTACGGCAAGGGAAACTTGCCATATCGCCGATTTCCTGATCCCGTTTCCATGGCGACTACAGGTGATGATGCACATTCTGCTTAGCTCCGTGAGAGAGAAGGTCGATCACTGAAGAATTGTGTCATTTTCAGTTGTCTTCTTGTATTCACGAAGTGAAAGAAGTACTGTGTTCAAGGTGGTTAGTGCCGTGAACTGTTTATTAGTAGTCCTCTCCGTTGTGTACTGGGACGTGACACCGACAGGAGAAAGCTGGAGTGCGGAGACGTTAGCTGGCAAGCGAAAATCGTGACGAACCAAGTGCTGAAATCTTGGTTGGGACAAATCACACGTTCCGCATTTACCTCAACCAAGGACCATGCCGTTTGCTCTTTCCACTTCCTGAAGATGGATGCGCTGCCTGCTGGAGACTCTCCTATCTTTCGTAACATCTTCTGAAGCCAGGTGAGACGACGAGTAGCGGAGATTAGCGAACGAAATAATGTCGTATGTTTTGAAATTTTTGCTGAACATATCTCAGGAGAGATGACATGTATGAACTTAGTCCATGTGAACTCAATCAGCCCATGAACTAACCCATGAACAAATGCTTGCCTTGCAGACGTACATGTGTCTATCCAATCTACACGTAGAGATCATTCCATGCCCTCGGTGAACGGCCTATTTGTATATTATTTGTCCATTTGTCCATCTGCATGTTGTCTCTATCGAGAAGGGTATTGTTCATTTCAAATGAAGAAGTTCGGGCAATAGATGCTTTCCTCTGGAAAAATTCTGTTGACCTGATGTTCTTTCTAGCTTCATGGGTAGCTTACGTGAGGTACCATCACCATCATGTTTACATGAGGGTCAAACACTGCACCGTTCTTTGTTGGGACATGACGTAAGTTATTGTAAGTGCTCGCAGACTCCATACGTTTCAGCAACACCTAGCATGGTTTTCCGTGAATGTTGTGGGTGAACAAATTCCTGTCCAACATATTTATACAGACATGCCAGCAAACAAAATGCACCATACACACACTTGCCCTGCCCTGTCGAGTCACTGCCACGTGGGCCCGGAGGGGCAGTGGAGAGAGAATGGGAGAACGCCGCCCCATGGCGCCCGGGACACAAAAGCAAGAGTTTGTCTACGTAGGGAGCAACACACATACATATACATACACCACACACACACAAACAGACAGACACACACACACACACACAAAATGAGAGTTCGGGTCATCTGCCACGAGACTGACGTACGGCCGGGGAGAGCTTCAGCAGCGGTGTCTATTCCTGCACTCCAAGATCTCAAACTCGCCAACGTATTGAGCCAACGTGTGACGTGGAGGTTGATGCAACAGACTTCAGTAAAGTTGCGACTGATGCTGATAGACCCCCTGTGCTCACCATGCCACAGGGTCAATCACACCCCACAGCCTTTTCAACCTTTTGGTATGTCTGAACCAACACTGTTTAGCGTCTCCTAAGAGCCATCAATGCAGCCAAGGTCATAGGCAGTGACAGCAGCAGTACTTCTGAAGTGCTGTGCTGATATCATTGCTCCGTCTGTTGCTGCTCTCTTCAATGCCTCACTATCCTGTGGTACAGTACCCTCTGCCTTCAAGCTTGCACACATATCACCACGATATAAAGCTGGTGACCCAGCAGTTCCTACTCACTTCCGTTTCATTTCCCTCCTCCCAATCCTGTATTAGAGAAGCTGGTGCAGAAGGAACTGGTATCAGTCATGAACATCACAAAGTCACTACCCTCCACTTAGTTTGCAGTTTGCAGCGACCATTCCCCTGAGGATGCACTAGCTCTCATCACCAACCGTATCCTTACTGCCCGGGACAAACGAATGTACACAGGTGTGTGCCTACTGGACATGTCCAAAGCATTATTTTGATAAAGTTAGACATCACCAACTAATTCTCTACCTTTTTCAATATTGGCGTCACAGCCACAGCCCTGCGGTGGTTCATGTCTTATCTCTCCAAAGGGACCCAGCGTGTCTGTGTCGGACCATCACGCAGCACTATCACTCGCTGCACATGCGGAGCGCCACAGGGATTTATGCTCGGCCCCCATTCTGTTCAACCTATTTACTCGAGAAATACCCTATGTTGCTGGACAAGCCTTGTCTTTGCAGTTTGCAGATGACATCGGTCTCCCTTGTAGCAAATCAACTAAGTCTGAAGGGTCTGCAATTCTGTCTGCGTCAGCTTCAGCTATTGCTAACTGGCTAAACGATCTTGCTTGATTCTGAATGCTTCCAAAGCCAGGTGACATCTATTTCTGGGAACCTACCTGGGAAGCATACTCCACTCTCGGTTAACTGTAACGGGACCCTGCTGCCACTTGTGGAGTCTGCCAGGTACCTTAGTGTCACATTTGGTAGTAACATGTCTTGGGACGGCCACGTACCCCGCTGTGCAAACCGTGTATCTCAAAAAATATGAGTCCTGTGGAGGATGCGGCGTTGCCTCAGTACCCAGGGTCGGATTACTTACTTCCGGTCCATCATAATTCCAGATCTTCTGTAGGCATCAAATGCACACTCGACATCTCTGGCAGTCAGGCACTGTCATCGACTCCAGGTTCTGGAAACCTGTGGTACCCGTGCAGTGTTTGGACGCCCGCCATGGACATCTGCACATGACCTACTGGAGCGCCTCTCACTGTATCGGGTAACTGAAGTATACAAGCAGGAGGTGGCATTCCTTGTATGGTAGTGCCGCTACGGCCAAGCAAATCCTGAGCTTCAGGATCTCTTGCTGCCAGCTTGTGGCCAGCCCACGCGCCTGGACTCTGGCATGTCCCTCCGCCAGCCACCCGCCCGCAGCAACTCTGGAAAGGGGACATTTGCCTTCCAGGGTGCACTATGCTGGAACAACCTGCCTAGCAGAATTTGCTCCATCTTCGTTCCTCGTCAGTTCCGTGCTGCAGGAGTCCCGTTTCAACTATGAACTGAGAACATTGCAAAGCAATTGTATGTATGGCGGTCGGTGTACATGTGTGTATGTGTGTTTGTTTGTGTGTGTGTATGTGTGTGTTTGTGTGTGTGTGTGTGTGTGTGTGTGCGTGCGTGTGTGTGTGCGTGTCCCATATGGTGGAATGGTATGTGCAGTCGATTTCCAATCGAGAGGTTGCGGGTTCAATTCCCGACGATTATGCTTGCACACGTCTTTCTTCTCTTTCTCGGACTCTTCCTGACTTTTCTTTCATTCTCCTGGGTGGTTACCAACAGCCAGTGTATGCCGGAGTATGTGGTGTGGTGTGTGTGTGTAGAAATCAAGAAAAAAGAAAAAAGAAAACAAGAAAAAAATTAAAAATAGGGATTCACTGGCCAGAAAAAGTCACTTCAAACAGCTGTGTGGTGGATACCAGGCTAAAAATAGTGGCGGTCAATTCATCAACATTGCAAGCTGTCGAATAGTGTAATCCCGGCACAAGTTGCTATGTCTAACATAGCTGTTCGCTATCATCGCTTCCGCGATGGGCATGTCTGAGGTCTGAGGTGTGTGTGTGTGTGTGTGCATGTTTGTGTGTGTGTGTGTGTGTGTGTGTGTGTGTGTGTGTGTGTGTGTGTCTGGTTTTCCACTCCGTACCTGTGCCGATGGTCAGCTTTTCAAGAGATCTAAGCGTGGTAATGATATGGTCATTGTTATAACGTACGCACGCAAGATTCATTCCATGCAACTCGCGTATACCACAGCAGGAAACACCATCTGGTTTGTTCTAGGATAATTTAGAAGTGAACATGTAAAATGGCAATCATGGAGATATAAGCAGCAGAGACACGTCAGTGCTGTCGTGGCAATAATGGCGCTATGACACGACAGTATAGGCCTCGTCAGCTCGTACCAAAGTAAGACACACGTCAGCCATGCAGACGTAATGCAGAAGAAGACTGATTCATAATGAGGTAAGACATTGTCACTCTTCGTCATGCATGCATCAAAGGAGCGTAGAACGACACACGTAGAACACACGTAGAACGACACACGTAGCAGAACGTAGATCGTACGACTAATATTAATAATAGATCAATCTATAACAATCCTCCTTCCTTAAAGAAGTAGTGAAGTGGGACTAGCAATAATGCATATATAATCAAAATGCATCCAAACAACTATATACAAGAGCAAATCCTTATATCCGACTAACTATGATACAATACTATGCTATTACAGACAAATAGTGGAATAGGACACTCTAAGGCAATGTCAGGATTGCTAGGCGAGTCACTCATGACTAACGCTAAGATAGTCACTCAATACTCACAAATTTAAGCGATCAGGGGCACGGCGCATTCTTGACGGATAGCGCGGTGACACTGGAGTTGACGAAACAGGCACTGACACATCAGGCATACTAACAGGAGTAGCGACTTGAACTGTATCAGGCATACTAACAGGAGTAGCAGCAGTAGTAGACATACTAGGCGTAGCAGTAATAGGTGTACTAGGCATAGTAGTAGCTGCTGTATCAATGACAGGAGACGACTGAGCCGGCGGTGAAGCTGGTAACTCAGGAGTCGGCGTTGCTGTAGCGACTGTCGGAGTAACACTCGGCGTAGACACTGTCGGAATGGCGTCGGACTCGGCCGATAAACTAGCAGACTCCGCTGTTCTTGACTTCAAGTGATCGATGTGCACTTTTCGGACGACTCCTCCTACCATCACAGAATAGGTCATCGTACTGAGTCGTTTGCATACTAAACCTTCTAGCCACTTCGGCTTAGAGCCGGGACGAGCATTGTACACCCACACTGGTGCATTCACTGTGAACTCACGAGACGCAGTACTATCGAGTTCATGGGCCTGCTGCATAGCCGTGGCGAAACTTGGTTGCAGCAGCGCCAAACGCGTGGTCGGGGCTTTCTTCAATAGAATACTCGCGGGACTCTGCTTGGTAGCGCTGTGCGGCGTGTTTCTGTAATCGAAAAGAAAGCGAGACACTTGCACACATACAGACACATGGTGAGGCCTTGCTCGCAAAGCCTTCTTCAGCTCTTGCACCATCCGCTCACACTGTCCGTTGCTGGCGGGATGATAGGGCGGTGTACGATGATGCTTAATACCATTCTGAGCACAGAAAGCAGCAAACTCGCCAGAGGCAAATTGTGGGCCGTTATCAGATACTAGTACTCTAGGAATACCAAATGTACTGATGAACCGTAGCAAACAGTTCACTGTTTTAGTAGTCGTAGCGGAGGAACCAAGCTCGTATACATCAATCCACTTAGAGAATGCATCAACTATGACCAGAAACTGTTGCGACTCGAACTCAGCAAAATCAAGATGCACACGCTCAAAAGCAGCATTGGGGTATGCCCAATGGTGGACAGAGTCCTTGCGGGGCAGATTAGAGCTCTCCTGACAAAGACTGCAATCGGCGGCTAATCGTTCGATATCGGCATCTAAGCCTGGCCACCAGAAAATGCTTCGTGCCACACTCTTCATTCGAGACACGCCGGCATGTGAAGAATGCAGTTCCTCTAATAAGTGGCGTCTAAACTGAACTGGAATAATGACGCGGGAACCCCACAGCAAACAACCATGCTCAATACTTAGGTCATTCCGGATGCGGCTATACGGCACTAACCTGTCGGGAACTGTAGCAGGCCAACCATGCAGCGTGTAGGACATTACTAACGAAATGTCAGAATCGTATTTGCTAGCCTTGGCAACATCCGAACTCTGTAGAGGCATTAACTCGCAGGGGTCAAATGCATGGCTGCTGACTGCACTAACAATTGCAGACATTTCAGCAGCAGACAATGGCAAAGGCAGACGAGACAGACAATCTGCTAGCACATTTTCTTTACCTGGAATATGCTCAATGACGTAGTCGTACTCAGCGAGAATCACGGCCCAGCGCTGTAGACGGGATGCAGACGTCTTACTTAACGACTCGTGCTCGCCGAAGATCTTGATTAGAGGCTTATGGTCGGTGCGCAGAATGAACTTACGACCGTAGATGTACTGGTGTAAACGACGAACAGCAAACACGATAGCTAACGCCTCTCGCTCAATCTGGCTGTAATGACTCTCTGCTTTGGACAAAGCACGTGACACATATACAACTGGCCGAACAGACTGGTCCGGCATGACATGTAGAAGAGCAGCACCAATACCAGCAGGGGATGCATCACACTCTAAGATCAGTGGTAAGGTAACATCATAATGGGCCATAACAGGATCGGCGATGAGAAACTCTTTAACTTTGGCAAACGCCGACTGACATGCATCCGTCCAATTAAAGACTACATCCTTCTTTAACAACTCGTTCAGGGGTTGTAACAGCGAGGAGCAATTGGGGATAAACCGCCCAAAGAAATTCACGAGCCCCAGAAACGAACGCAAGGTAGATACATCATGGGGCCTCGGGGCATTCTGAATACTCAAAACCTTATCCCGACTGGGCTGTAGACCAGCCTTCGACAATGTAAACCCAAGGTAACTAACTTGTGGCTTACCAATCTCACATTTCTCACGACGCAACCGCAGCCCTGTCTCAGCGAAACGACGGAGGACTGCTCGTAGACGCTCGTCGTGTTGTTGCTGGGTGTTACCACAAATGAGAATATCGTCGAAATAGACAACGACACCTTCTAGACCTTGTAGAACCTGCTCGATGGCCTTCTGCCAGATTGACGGAGCTGAGCTGGCGCCGAAGGGTAGTCTCGTGAATTCGTACAAACCCTTGTGCGTAGCGATGACACAATAGCGCCTACTGTCGTCGTCGAGCGGTAGCTGAGCATAAGCTTGGCTGAGATCTAATTTGGAAAATACAGATCCACCAGATAATTGCGATAACAAATCACTCGGGTTGGGAATGGGATGTTGGTTAGCTTCAATGTGCTTGTTGATAGACACTTTAAAATCTGCACATAAGCGGATGGTGTTGTTTTTCTTTTTTACAACCACCACGGGGGATGCCCAATCAGCGTTAGAGACCGGCTTGATGATCCCCTCCCCCTCTAGACGCAACAACTCAGCTTCAACCTTAGTGCGGACGGCGTACGGGACAGGACGGGAACGGCAACTCTTGGGGGTGGGTGACCCTTGAAGCTGGATCTTGGCAGACTGACCCTTAATAGTGCCCAAACCCTCTTGAAATACGGTAGGGAACTGACGCAATAGACTATCTAGCGACAATGCATTGACCTGTGCATTACGAAAATTTGACCAGTCTATAATGACGTGGGACATCCAGTTCCGACCAAACAGGGGCTGACCACTACCCTCTACAACAATGATGGTGTCTCGAAACTGGTGAGACTCGTAACGTACATCGACAATGCATTCACCCACTACAGATAGGGAACTACCACCATACGAATGCAGAGACGCACGAGACTTATGCAGACACACATTGGAAAACTGCTCCTTCCAGACAGAACTAGGGAATACTGAAACTTCAGCACCAGTGTCGACTTCCATAGGACAGACTACATCATTAACGCATACATCAATCATCATGGGAGGATGAGACTTAGACTTAGGCTGACACTTATCTGTAGGTGACACATCGTCGGTGAGAGCCCCAATGCTGAAAGAGTCGAACAGTGACTCTGGCTCGGACGAAATGTGGGACGTCGACTGTGAATTGCAGCAGGAAGCGAAATGCCCACGACGCTGACACTTGCTGCAGGTTTTGCCACGCGCCGGGCAACTCGGATCCCGACCGAAATGACCAGCCTTGCCACACCTAAAACAGAGACGCTCAGAGGAAGTAGAAGCAGAAACAGACACTCTCTCAGGTTTACGTGCACGATCCGTTTTACCTGACGACTTGAAATGTTGTTTCTGTTGTTTCTGCGACACAGAGTGCTTACGAGAGAGACCGTGGACTTCTGATGGCGTACTCATAGCAGCAGCGGAACCCATAGACGAAGCTTGTTGCTGGGTTGCCTCAAACAAAGCTGCAATTTCTAGACACGTACCCAAAGTTAGTTTTGGATCTGATAACAACTTCTTTTTCAACTCGACATTCACAATGCATGACACCACATGGTCTCGAATCATGTCGTCACAAGCGGTACCAAAATCACACAAGCGGGCCTGGACGCGTAATCTTACAACAAACTGACTCACCGACTCATTCTTAGCAAAGGTCATCTGGCGCAGCACGTGACGCTCGTATACAGGATGTGGTGCGGCCTTGAAATGTTCGTTCAGTTTCCGTAACGTAACCTTGTACTCGTTGTCATCCGCAGGCAGAGCCGACGCCTGTGGATCTTCGAGGTCTTCGAATAAGTCCTGAACCTGTGTTCCGGCAGTATGCAGCAATAAATTTTTCAGCCGTTTGTGATCCGTAATCCCTTGGCCTTCAGCCATGTACGTAAAGCTTCGTAGCCATTTCTTCCAGCGAGAGGACACTTCTGCTGGCGTGCCCCGGTATTCGAAAACTGGAAGCTTGTGGGCTGTGCTCAGGTTACTACAAACGCTCATCTTCGTCGCCAATTGTTATAACGTACGCACGCAAGATTCATTCCATGCAACTCGCGTATACCACAGCAGGAAACACCATCTGGTTTGTTCTAGGATAATTTAGAAGTGAACATGTAAAATGGCAATCATGGAGAGATAAGCAGCAGAGACACGTCAGTGCTGTCGTGGCAATAATGGCGCTATGACACGACAGTATAGGCCTCGTCAGCTCGTACCAAAGTAAGACACACGTCAGCCATGCAGACGTAATGCAGAAGAAGACTGATTCATAATGAGGTAAGACATTGTCACTCTTCGTCATGCATGCATCAAAGGAGCGTAGAACGACACACGTAGAACACACGTAGAACGACACACGTAGCAGAACGTAGATCGTACGACTAATATTAATAATAGATCAATCTATAACAGTCATCACAGATGGTGAGTTTGCTGATGATGCAGCCTTGTTTGCACCCAGCCACTCGGATGCTCAGCGTATGCTTGAGATATTTGCGGAGGTCAGTGGAGCATTCGGGCTGTCTCTCAACATGGCAAAGACAGTGTTCATGGCTGTTGGGCATCAGATCAACGACAGTGACCGTACCCCGCTAAGCGTACAAGGCAATGCCATCCAGCATGTCAGCTAGTTCACATATCTCGGCTCAGTCGTAAGACCAGACAGACGATGCCACACCGATGTGTCCAACCGCATGGCTGCTGCATCTAAGGCCTTTGGTAGCCTCTACTCGTCATTTTTTCGGAACACTTCACTAACATCCAAGACAAAACAACACACGTACACATGCTGTGTGCTGTCTGTGCTGTTGCACGGGGCTGAGAACTGGACACTGTTGCGTGCCGACATACGTCGCCTTGAACAATTCCACAACCGCTGCGTTCGTGTCATTCTCGGCATCTCGCGTTCCAAACAGTGGGAGGACCACCTGTCATCTGCCTCGCTGCATAGAATGTGCGCTACAGAGCCAGTTGCTGACATGGTTGCCCGTCGACGGCTGCAGTGGCTTGGCCACATTGCCAGGATGGACGACCATCGACTTCCAAAGGCAGTGTTGTTCTCGTGGCTCCATACTCCACGCCCTGCTCATGGCCCCAGGCGTCGATGGCGTGATGTGGTACGCGATGACCTCAAGGCGTTCGGTCTATACACCGGTTGGTACCACCTTGCAGCTGAACGTGGCAAGTGAATCCAGTCCATCTCGGATGCTATTGTTGCACGGCGCTTACGCCTTGAAACGACAGCCAAGTCAGTGTGTTGTGCGATCTGTGAGCGACTCTTCGCCAGTGAAAGCGGACTTCGGCGGCACAAATGCAGGGAAGAGGGACTGAAGCCGATCCATGAACAGGCCGGTGCTGTGTTGTGCGAAACGTGCCATCGTTGGTTTGCTAGCCGAGGTGGATTTGCTGTGCACAGCTGCTCTCCCAGTCTTGGTGACGCTCCAGTTCCAGAGATCGTTGCACCTCGCCCACCTGATTTCAGCCAATATCATTACCACTGCCACACCTGTGACCGCTGTTTCCGGAGCAAAGCTGGGCACCGCCGGCACAACTGCAACTCCAACCGCAGAACATGCAGCTCTGGCTCCGAGCGCCGCACCATCCCATGCCCGACCTGCTCTCGGAAGTTCACACGTCTCCAGTACCTGGCTCAACACAAATGCAAGAAGTAACTCTGCCCTCCTTGCCTCTTTGAGGCACTGCATCACCTTTAGGTGGCGGTTTCAAGGTTCAAGGTGCGTGCGTGCGTGCGTGCGTGCTTGCTTGCGTGCGTGCGTGCGTGCGTGCGTGGGTGGGTGGGAGGGTGGGTGGGTGGGTGGGTGGGTGGGTGGGTGTGCTTTGAAACATGCTCTGCTCGGGATAGCTTCGGGCAATGCCTTTTGAAGTGGCCCGGTTCTCCACAATGGTGGCAAAGCCGCGGTGATGGCGTGGCAATACTGTCTTGCACCCATGTGGCAGCTGCGGACACTGCACCCACTCTGGTGCCGGTTGCTGGTTGCAGTGCCCGGATCCTATCAAGGCATTCAGACACCTTCAGGTCCCTGCCTGCCATGGACAAATGGACATACTTTGCAAACACTCACAGCCCACTCGACATTGGACCAATTACTTGATTTTGCACAAGAAGAACTAAAACTAAAAGAGCAAAAGAAAAGGTATCAAGGCTCGCGACCAAGTGCACATGGACAAAATGGTGACCGGACGTCATTGTGTGAACTCACAATAAAACTAGAAAAATAATACTGGAAAATGGATGAACATCACGAACAGAGCGCGGATAAAAAATAGAAAGCTCAATAATAATTATACGTAGTGATCTATGGTAAATACGTTCGATATCAAGAAAGGAATAGAGAGTGTGAGAGAAAGAAAGAGGGAGAGGGGAGAGAGACAGAGAGAGACAGAGAGAGAGAGAGAGAGAGAGAGAGAGAGAGAGAGAGAGAGAGAGAGAGAGAGAGAGAGAGAGAGAGAGAGAGAGAGAGAGAGAGAGAGAGAGAGAGAGAGAGAGAGAGAGAGAGAGAGAGAGAGAGAGAGAGAGAGAGAGAAAAGAGTAAGAGAGAGAGAGAGAGACAGAGAGAGAAAGAGAGGAAGAAAGAGAGAGAGAGAGAGAGAGAGAGAGAGAGTGACGTACTCACCCTCACAAACAAGTACACCTTGCCCACACAAATACGTCACATACGCACACCTGCAGTAGCATGCATATGCAAAGTAAACGGCATGCTCTCATGCGCGCACACACGTGTGTACGCCTGCGTGTGTGTGCTCAACATTCGTGGACACGCACGAGCGCACACACTCACACACAACATGCGCCATGCCTTGTGGATTGGATTTTGCCTGTATTTCACCTGATGAGCAGGCATGAAAGTATACTACTGAAAATTGCATTCTTGTCTCCAAGGAAATTGTTCATCAATTCCCAAAGAAATCTTCATTGATAATGATCCAGAAATCCCTATGCCATTGCCTTTGTTACCTTTGCCCACTAACTGTGTTTGTTTGTTTGTTTGTGTGTGTCTTTGTGTGTGTTTTTGCGCATGCATAGTTGTGTGTGTGTGTTTGTGTGTGTGTGTGTGTGTGTGTGTGTGTGTGTGTGTGTGTGTGTGTGTGTGTGTGTGTGTGTGTGTGTGTGTGTGTGTGTGTGTGTGTGTGCGTGAGCGTGCGTGTGTGTATTCATGCATATGCGTATTAATTTATGTGTGTGGGAATCAGCATGTGTATGTGTGTGTATTTGTGTATGTTTATGTGTGTTTGTACAGCAAACAAGCCTTGACTGTCCTTGTTGTTCTGTTGTGTGTGTTTTTATGTACTTGGTTTGCATTCATTAACAATGCTACTTCCAGCGTGGTAGCACACCATTACACTATGCAGCATTGGGTGGACATGTTTCCGTAGCAGAATATCTACTTAATTCCGGACATTCATTGGACCCAAAGGATAATGTAAGTCAGGTTAACCCAGGTACATCCTTGTTAGTGTATGAACAGAAAAGAAAGATTGTGCGGGTGTACAAAGTCCTGTGCATGTGTCCCAGGTCTTGTGTTCATCAGTTGTACGCACAATAATACATGCACAACTGGAAAATGTTTTCCAAGAAGAACAACAGTTTTCTCGCAAGCAATAGACGAATGTGACCATGTCAGTGGTTTTCTACTTTGAGCTAACAGCAGCTCTACTTTGAGCTAACAGCAGCTCTACTTTGCGCTAACCACAGTTCTACTTTGAGCTAACGCCAGCTCTGCTCTGGGCTAACAGCAGCTCTGCTCTGAGCTAACAGCAGCTCTACTTTGAGCTTCAAACCAGTTGTTTCAAAACCAGAACTCCTCAATCCAAAGATGCCTCTTTGTTGACTTGTTTATGTGGGGGATGGGGCTAATGGGGTGCTAGCTGTGCTAGTATTTGTTAGCAACAATCCGAACTAGCGCACACAGCGCACTGCATTGCTTTGTACTGCATTCAAGACTGACGTCATGCGCTTTGTTTTGCTGCGTAATCACAAATGGCACCAGCCCGTTTTGCTGAAAAGAAAAACAAATCTTGCTTACCCTGTTGTGCTCTTCCAGACAACGGATCGTGCTTCAGCAGTGTTTCTTTTCCCACCATCCTTCCCTATCCAATTTATTCACACCATCATTATAATTACCGTACCCACTAATCGGGTCAGCTCTCACAACTGGTGGTATGTAGCTATTTACTGCGGCTCCGCCTTGCTCCATCTTACATCCATTTAGCATTGCAGCTCCACATTGAGCTAACAGCAGCTCTACTTTGAGCTAACAGCAGCTCTACTTTGAGCTAACAGCAGGACAAGGACAGCACCTAGTTCTACTTTGCATTCAGGTGTGCCCGTGCGGCTGCACGAAATGCTTATCGTAGGAAACGCAATGAGAATTTCCAAACCCAAAGTGTTAAACATAGTCGCAATCCACGCAAACTGTGGCATGTCATCAACACTGCAACATCTCAAACTCGCCAACGTATTGAGCCGTGTGATGTGGAGGTTGTTGCAACAGCCTTCAGTACAGTTGTGACTGATGCTGATAGACCCCTTGTGCTCACCATGCCACAGGGTCAATCATGTCCCACAGCCTTTTCAACCTTTCGGTATGTCTCAACCAAAACTGTTTAGCGTCTCCTAAGAGGCATCAATGCAGCCAAGGCCATAGGCAGTAGTTTGGAGTTGACAGGAGGGCATGCACATCGAAACCACGCCTTGTCAACGACCCGACCCGTTCTTGCTCAGTTTTAACGACCACACTCCGCAAAGAACAAAACAACAACGAAGCACAACGACACACCAACGCTGATGTGGCATCGCAAATCCCGTACTGTGCACGCAGGCACTGGGTTGCAACAGAAAAAAGACGCGCTGCAAGCGTGCCAAGCAGCGAGTGAGTACAGAACGCGTACTAATGCCAGTCATGGCAACGGGAGATAAATAATTATGCATGGAGCTGGAGATCGGTCCGCGCATGGTTCGATCGAGAGCAGAGTACGAAAAAAGCACACATTCAAAGTTAGTTCAAACTGTGCAACAGAAGCAGAAGAGGAAAACGAAAATGAACACTTGTGTCGTGAAGTGCTTCTGTCCAAGGGTGCTCGCACCTGACGGGGTGACAGCGCCCCTAGTCAGACAATACAAGGCAAACGAAATAGAAATTAGCTGAGTCACAGCGCGGGACTCCGAAACGAAAACCGGTGAGTATGTAAATACTAATTGTTCGTACCTGCGTAACAATTGCTCAAATTCATAACGTAATTTCAAACTAGCACTCGTAGAATTGTAGTGCGAATGTGCCACTCGATTATAGTAACAACGACAAAGAGATACTCTTCTAAACATTTCTCTCCCTTCTCACTGTGCCGAAATTCACAGTGACCAAAAAATTCGAAAATTGATTATTGTTCTGAAATAGGCAAACAAGGAGCTACTCACAGAACAGCTTACAAAGACGCACGATTGGGAGGGTGTAGGTCTTGTCGCCCACCTTGACCTTCACAACTCGCACGTGTCCGTCTGGACCAGGGTGCACTTCGGTGACGCGACCCATTGGCCAAGTGCCCCGTGGGTTGTCTTGGGATGTCACTAGAACGATGTCGTCGACCTTGAGGTCTGTCTCGGCCGTCCTCCTCTTGAGTCGCCGGTTCAGCTCTGGCACGACTTCCTGCATCCATCTCCGCCAAAAGTGCAGCACGAGTTCTTGCACTACA
Organism: Sycon ciliatum; assembly: GCF_964019385.1. Lineage (NCBI taxonomy): Eukaryota > Metazoa > Porifera > Calcarea > Leucosolenida > Sycettidae > Sycon > Sycon ciliatum. Next base: position 10,465,098 of record NC_088653.1, read on the forward strand.
CGCCAGCGTTGCCGAGGGTTGAACTCGCTCTCGTCCACTCCTGCAGGTGCGAACCGAGTACCGATTTGGCCATACATGAAATGATTGGGCGTTAGCGGAGTTGGGTCACGACCATCTGCCGACACGTAGGACAGTTGCCGTGAGTTCATGAGCGCCTCCGCGCCGACGATAGCAGACAATAGCTCCTCGTCTGTGACCTCCGCGTTCTTCAGAATCGCCGAGATAGCACGCTTTGCCGATTTCACTAACGCCCCATGCCACTCCGCCGAAATGTGGTGCTGCTGGAGGGTTGAAACGCCAGCTAGTCTGCTGATCCACTGTCTGCCGCTGAATCGCCTCTGCATCAAGCTGCTTGACTAGCTGAGCAAGCTCATTGGTGGCGCCGACGAAATTCGTGCCATTGTCGGAGATGACGTCGATCGGTACTCCCCGTCGATTGGTGAAGCGTACGTACGCCTGCAGGAACGAGTCCGTTGTCAACGCGTATGACAGCTCGAGATGCACTGCTCTCGTCTGCAAGCAGGTGAACAAGCACAGGTACCGCTTGTGTTGTGTCTTGCCGTGACCCTGCTTCGTCATAAACGGTCCAGCGTAGTCTACGGAGACTCGGCCGAATGCGCGTAGCGGCAGGCTGACTCGGACCTTAGGTAGAGGCGCCATCACCTGCATTGCCGGCTTCGTACGGTTCCGGGCGCACCTCGCACACTTGGCTTTCCAAGCTCGCACCTCTTCGCGGCCAGCGACGATCCAGTAGCGCGACGAGAGTTCGGCTAGCGTACGGCTGACACCGAACGCGTGATATCCTCGTTCGTGACATGCCTTGACAATCAGCTGTGTCACATGATCCCCTCTTGGTAGGACGATCGGATTGCGTTGTTCTGCAGTCAAGAAGTCTGCATGCTGTAGTCGACCTCCGACGCGTAGAAGGCCAGCGTTGTCAATCATTGGCTTGAGCGAGACCAGCTTGCTGGTTGCAGGGATCGGCTTGCCTGCCTTAACTGCAGCATACTCTGGTAGCGACTGTTGCTGCGCTCGCTTGATGAAGAACTCCTCAGAGTCTCGGATCGCTGGTGGCGATAATTCGTCAAACTCTCGTTGTGCGGGTGGTACTGAGCAATTCGTAGCGAATTGCACACACCAAGCATGAACACGGCACATTCGTACCCAGTCGGAGTAGCGGCTTGGCTCTAGACGATTCAGCTCGCTGTGGCATTGGTCGACGGTCACCGCAGTCAGCTCGATGGACTCGTCCGTCGGTTGATTGTCTTTCTTCAACTCCAGAGTTGACGGACAGGGCTTCAATTCTGGCTGAACAGGCCATTCACTTTCAGCGGCACCCAAGAAGCCGGGACCGTTCCACCATAAACTGCTTCCCGCCAACTCTTGCACTGACATTCCTCGAGAGACCAGGTCGGCTGGATTGAGCGCGGTGGGCACGTACCGCCACTGGGTAGGATTGGTTTGCCGTTGAATCTCGCCCACTCGACTAGCCACAAACTGCTTGAAGGTGCGGCTGTAGTTGGTGATCCAGTGCAGAACATTGCTGCTGTCCGACCATAGCGTCGTTGCTCGGGGTCGAGGTTCAGTGACTCGGCGGATGATGTGGCGATCGTTGCTCCGGTTGTCGCCGCCATTAGCTCAAGCCGCGGAACGCTGACAGCAGTCACTGGTGCCACACAGACCTTGCTTGCGACGAACCGTGCTGTCGATTCTCCAGTGTCATAGTGACTGACCAGATACGCGACTGCTCCGTATGCGACCTCGGACGCATCTGAGAACACGTGAAGCTGGCTGCTGATTGCTGTGCGTCCCGTGGCCGTCAGGCAGCGTGGTACACGTACTGTTGATAGCTCCGTCACCTGTTCAAGCCAGCCGAGAACCTTCTTGACGATTGCTGGGGGCAGTTGCTCATCCCATGCTGCTCCACAAAGCCACATCTCTTGCAGCAGGACCTTTGCTTGCACGAGGTACGGTGCGAGGAGTCCAAGTGGATCAAACAAACTTGCTGGTGCACTGAGAAATGCGCGCTTCGTAGGATTTGAGCCGATCTCCGACAGCTGCAGCTGGAACGTGAACTGGTCCTCCTTGGCAAGCCAGAGGACTCCCAGTATCTTGACATTCGGCAGCTCTCCCTTCGTGAGGTTGATCTCCTCAGCGCGATCCTCCTCCGGGATGGTCTGCAACACCGCCGTGGAGGTGCGCAGCCATTTTCGCGGGTGCATACTGGCTTTGTGCCACAACGCCGACAGCTGCCTTACGAGCTCAACGCCTTCCTCATCGCTTCGAACAGAGTCCATGGAGTCATCCATGTACGTTGACTCAAGGACCGTTTCCGCTGCATGAGGATAGTTGTCGGCGTGCTGATGAGCATTGTGTCTAGCCGCGTACTGCGCTAGGAAAGGCGACGCGTTCACACCGAAGACCACTCGATTGAACTCGTATTTGGCCGGTTCCTGCTCGTTATTCCGCCAAAGAAAGCGATGGAAGGGCCTGTCCTCCGGAGCCAGGGATATCTGGAGATACATCTCCTGGATGTCGCAGATGATGGCGACCTTGTTCTGCCGGAAGCGCAGGAGTACCTTCGGTAGCGATTGCTGCAGCTTGGGACCAGCACTGATAACATCGTTCAGCGCTACACCATTGCTGATGCCAGCTGCGTCGAAAACCACACGTGTCTTCGTGGTGGCCTTATCTTCACGGATGATGGCGAAGTGTGGAAGGTACCATTCGTTTACAGAACCTCCACACTCGTTGTCAGGCACTCATCGAATGTACCCGTTGGCTAGGTACTTGCGGATGACATCGCTGTACGCTGTTGCTGCTGCTGAGTCACGTCGCAGCCGCTTCTCCAAGCTGTGCAGACGGCCGAGTGCCTTCGCTCGGCTTTCAGGCATGACTGGACGTTCGGATTTCCAGGGTATGCCAACGCAGTAGCGGCCGTCCGTCACCTTCAACGACGCTGCAACTTTCTGCTCTGCCACCTTGTCGTCGCGTGACATGAATTTCGTAGTGCTGCTGTTCACTTCTTCGATTTCCCACAGGCGCTTCAAGCTGCTCTGTAGGTCACCGTCGCTGAACATTGTGAAGCAGCAGCTCGCCGCTGGGTGTGCTGGTTGTACTTGGCCGATGTAGGTCCAACCTAATGCCGTCCGACGCGCCACGGGCTCATGGCTGTTACCCGAGCGCTCTTCATACGCCATGTGAAGCTCCGGATAGTCGGCACCGATAAGCACGTCAATGTGGCGTTTCGACGGTAGCGGCGGAAACTCAACGTTGGCTAGATGTGCGTACTGCTTTCCCAGGTGGTGCCAGTCTACAACTTCCATGTTGCCTGTTGGCTGCTCGATTGTGCCCGCATGGAGAGTCGTCGACGTGGCTCCGTCAACACTTCGCAGAGTGCATGATACTGGGACAGTGTGAATGGTCTCTTGCTGTCCATTCAGCTTGCTGATGGTCAGCGACATACTTGATCCAATCAGGCCGAGTTCTGCCGTAACATTGCTCGCTATGTACGAGCGCGTGCTGGCGTCGTCCAGCAGCGCGTTAACAGTTAGCGACCGCTTGCCGTTGGATAGCTGAAAGGGAACTGTCCGAATCGACGTCACCGTCCGTACTCTATTCTCCTCTCCCTTCGTGCTGTTTCCGAGGGAGACAGCACTGAAGTTCTCCGGCTGCATGGCTCCAGTCTCTCCGGAGGCGTGGGTTAACGACGATGGAGGCGGTTGACGGGGCTCACTGTGCAGCAGGCGATGGTGATGCTGCGTGCACCCGTCGATACCGCACTCCCGGTCCCGTGGACAATCCTTGCCCCTATGTCCAGTCGCAAGGCATCTATAGCATGACTTGCTTCGCTTCGCTGCTGCCCAGCGCTGGCTTACAGTTTGTTTCTCAAACTCTGGGCAACGCCAGATCGGGTGCCCGCCACCATTGCAGCATTTGGACCTTGCGGTCGGCACATTGCCAGCGGTGTTTGTAGCTGTCACGAACGTGGCCGTGCGCGGTTGCACAGCGTCGTGAGCAGTTGCCGTCCGAGTCGGCTGATTTCGACTTGTCCCGCTGGTTGACAATTGGCTTCTTACGTGATGCTGCTGGCTGATGCCTTCGATAGTTTCCGTGGTGGCAGCAAGAACTTCTGGCTCGGCATTCAGCCACTCCAGCAGCACCTCGACCGATTCGTCCTTTTGGTGGTGTACTATCCAGTGGCGATACCGGGCCAACAAGTTCACTGGCAGCTTCTGCTGGATCCGCTGGTAGAGAATGCCGGTACCTAGGTCGGTGTGCATACCGGAATCCTTTAACGTCACCACTGCCATGTCGAGCACATCGGTAAAGCGCTCCAGGTCCTGGTCTCTACCGGCTCGAATAGGTGGAGATCGTTCCAGCTCTTCCGTCCTAACCACAAGGCGCCGGCGACTCCCACCGAAGCGTCGCTCCAGCCGCCGCAGAGCAGCATCGTATGCTGCTGCCGAGTAGCCAAGACTCTCGATGGCATCCAGTGCCTCACCCGCCACGTACTGTCGGAGCTGCAGCAGCTTGAATTCAGCGGAGAGCGGCTGCTGGTCCACACAAACGCTGAAAGCGGATTTCCAGCGCTCGTATTTTCGCTTCTCTCCGATGAACACGGCAATTTCGATCCGCTTCAACTTGCTGGCGATGTTGATCTGTGCAGCTGCCGCTGGAGCAGTCCGTGGCGCAGGTCGAGCTGCGGTGCCTCCGACATATGTCGGAACTGGGGCGAATACTGCGGCCCGGGGTGCTTGCATGCCAGCGCTGGGTCTCGCACCGTACTGTGACGCTCCAGTAGAGATGGTGTGCGACGGTCCAGTAGACACAGGTGAGTTGTACATGACTGCACTATTGCTCGCACTCCACTGCGGTTGCTGTTGTTGTTGTTGGTACATGTATGCCTGCTGCGGCCTAGCACTATTGTTGCCATACGTTGCATACATCATACTAGGTGTTTGATCAGCAGGATCGTGGATCAGGAAGCCTTGTTCCTGAATTATAGCAGGAGCGTTGCTGCCCGTGGTCATAGTTGCAAATGACGCTGGCAGCACTGAACTACGTGGCTGGTACTCTGCGGCTGCTGCAGATAAAGCGGTGCATGCATTGCTGTTGATCATATCCGTTTGCGGTGGCGCGTGTGCTGACGCGGTTGCCATGGCAACGGTCGGGAAGGGTTCGGCAGGTTCCCCCACACGCTGACCACTGAACATTACAACACGACTGTCCGGCTCTACTTTCACCCGTTCTCCATAGTCTGCAGCCCTGGGCAACATAACCCGCGCATCGTGCTGGCGACCAAGAAACGGTGCATTTTGGAGCGCCGCACGCAGATCTAGAATTTCTCTGCTTTCCTCTCGTACTGACGCCAGTAAAGGCGTTGCCCCTCTCAGTGGCGATTGCTTGGGACTGGGAGTCTGCCTGGTCGACGCTGCCAGGCTCGCTCTGCTGCTCCTGATGAGCACACTCCTGGCCAATTCCATGGCATCGGAATACTGGCCTTCCAGCTGCTTGTACTGCTTCTGGAGACCAGCATGTCTCCTAGAGTCAGTGACCACCACCGCTTCCATGTACTCCATGATGACCTTCTTGGTCTCGTCATACACTGTCGTCAAGTGGCTTCTCCATGCCTTTACGTCATCTCGGTTCGGCACCTCATTCGTTGACTCCACTGTCAAATTTCTCCTCGTATTTGTGAAATCCGTTTTCAGCTCTCGCTTTTTCCGTGCGAGGTCTTCTAGTTTTACCTCCATGATGGCTCCGTGAAAACTGTCGTCGGGGGGTTTTAACCCCTCGCACGATAGCCCTTCCGATTACTCTTATACATCCATCACACGTACGCCACACTCAGAGGACAGATAATCATTGTTGTTCCAAGGAGAGTCTCAGGAAGAAGGCACCGAAAACAACCAGAATGCGCACGATCAGCATGCAAGCATGCGCACAACAACAAGAACATGTACGATAATCTCCAACCGGCGCAGTCCGCGCGCGGTCCGCACCAACGTGCCAAAAGGGGCACACACGTGCCAAAAGGGCAGGGACAACATACTTCCACATGAAAAAAAATGCATCCTCTCCTGAGGATGGGAGAGAAGAAAACAAAACGAGAAGACAGACAGGAGAAAAAGAAATCAAATGTGAACAACATACACATGCAGATACGCAGGGCCAAAACAGTAGGATACATTAGTAACTCCGGACAACGGGGGAAAAGCCAAAGCAAAGGGGTGGAAAGAAAACAGACTGGGCCCACCCATAGAGGGAACCGCCATCTTTCAGGCGTGGGCCCCCGGAAAACAACCACCTCGCCCTGGTGCGAAGCCAAGGCAAACCGACGGTACGGCGAAGACCGCGGCAGCTGAACCGGGTGACCAGTCATCTGACAGCACAGGAGTTGTCCGGAAAACCATCACGCAGCCGATGGGGCTACGAAAACTCACAGATACACACACAGAAAGAAAGAAACAAGGACTGACGCAAACATCTCAGCAATACTAGGAGCCAAAATTCAGACAAGAAAAACCACAAGAAGGAATGGCAGAACAGCAACGTTGAACACGCCTACGGATACAGGGGCAGTCTATCCATGAGGACACCAGATAGCACACAAACAAATCGGTCACCAATACGCAAACAAAAATTAACATAGAAAAACCACAGGGCGCTACCCTGAATAACCACAGGCCTCTAACCTGAAAAAACCCACAGGGATTGAACCTGAATATCACGCGTGAAACACAACCGCTCACGAAACACAAAAAAACACCGTCCTGAACCCTACTGGGACGCACAAAGGCCAGCCAGCAAAACACGGAAACCGAACACCCGCAAGGCGAACCGATACAAATAAGCGCTGGATCCCACCAGCCCACCAGGCAGACCGTGGCTCACCATGATCGGACGCCCCCCTAGGTGAAATGAAGAGACCCACGTGCCAAAACACAAATACCAAACAACACACTCACAGAAATATTGCCACCCGGACCGTCAACGAGAATCTCAGAAGCATGTTACACCACTGGGCGTCAGCCATTCCACATGAGCGGGACAACCAGGCGGAGCACTAAAACGCTCGACACAAAACATGATTACTAGTAAAACGAAAAAGAAAGCACTTGTACTTGAAACTGGAAACGACGGAGTGCCGCCACATCGAGTAAATCGATGGGGACATCTACCAAACTGAAACAAATCGGACGACACAGGATCGGAGCAGTCCGACGACACCGAAACGACGTGCACCAGTGCACAACACAGGGCGAGTAAGCAAACACGAGCAAAGCTACCCATGCTGACTACCATGATGACGTACCAAGCAACACGATGAGCATGCACGACAGCACGGACAACAAACAGTTTCAAGTCAGAAGGTGTGAAACACAGTGCACACGACCACTCGAACAGCCAGAGGCCGGAGGGCGACAATGTACACTGGTTCAAAACACCGCACACACAACGTGGGCCACAATCATGTACTAACAAGAGCGAGGCTCGAACGAGGTAGACCTACTCGTACACAAGAGAACAACCCGGGACTTCAATGCCACGAAGCGAAACAATTATTTGAAAATCCCAAATCGAAGACTAGTACCAGGAGAACTACGTACAAGGTACAAAACATTACGCAGGGCAGACAAAGCAGGCTCACCTGAGTAGGAGCTCCGAGGACAGGGTTGAGAAGATGAAGCAAAGCGGAGCCATGGCGAGGACGCGTGGAGAAGAAAAGATTTGAAGCCACGGCGAAAACGAAAACGATCTCAGGGTCGTGGGAAACGATGCCATTAGCTGGGCGCCAATTGTCGTCGGGGGGTTTTTGTTCCCTCGCACGATAGCCCTTCCGATTACTCTTATACATCCATCACACGTACGCCACACTCAGAGGACAGATAATCATTGTTGTTCCAAGGAGAGTCTCAGGAAGAAGGCACCGAAAACAACCAGAATGCGCACGATCAGCATGCAAGCATGCGCACAACAACAAGAACATGTACGATAATCTCCAACCGGCGCAGTCCGCGCGCGGTCCGCACCAACGTGCCAAAAGGGGCACACACGTGCCAAAAGGGCAGGGACAACAAAACCATCCTCTGCTACCAATAGTTTGGAGTTGACAGGAGGGCATGCACATCGAAACCACGCCTTGTCAACGACCCGACCCGTTCTTGCTCAGTTTTAACGACCACACTCCGCAAAGAACAAAACAACAACGAAGCACAATGACACACCAACGCTGATGTGGCATCGCAAATCCCGTACCGTGCACGCAGGCACTGGGTTGAAACAGAAAAAAGACGCGCTGCAAGCGTGCCAAGCAGCGAGTGAGTACAGAACGCGTACTAATGCCAGTCATGGCAATGGGAGATAAATAATTATGCATGGAGCCGGAGATCGGTCCGCGCATGGTTCGATCGAGAGCAGAGTACGAAAAAAGCACACATTCAAAGTTAGTTCAAACTGTGCAACAGAAGCAGAAGAGGAAAACGAAAATGAACACTTGTGTCGTGAAGTGCTTCTGTCCAAGGGTGCTCGCACCTGACGGGGTGACAGCGCCCCTAGTCAGACAATACAAGGCAAACGAAATAGAAATTAGCTGAGTCACAGCGCGGGACTCCGAGACGAAAACCGGTGAGTATGTAAATATTAATTGTTCGTACCTGCTGTACAACGTAACAATTGCTCAAATTCATAACGTAATTTCAAACTTGCACTGTAGAATTGTAGTGCGAATGTGCCACTCGATTATAGTAACAACGGCAAAGAGATACTCTTTTAAACAGGCAGTGACAGCATCACAGGAGTGCTTCTGAAGTGCTGTGCTGATATCATTGCTCCGTTCGTTGCTGCTCTCTTCAATGCCTCACTATCCCGTGGTACAGTACCCTCTGCCTTCAAGCTTGCACGCATATCACCACTATATAAAGCTGGTGACCCAGCAGTTCCTACTCACTTCCGTTTCATTTCCCTTCTCCCAATCCTGTATTAGAGAAGCTGGTGCAGAAGGAACTGGTATCATTCATGAACATCACAGAGTCACTACACTCCACTCAGTTTGCAGTTCGCAGCAACCATTCCACTGAGGATGCACTAGCTCTCATCACCAACCGTATCCTTACTGTCCGGGACAAACAAATGTACCCAGGTGTGTGCTTACTGGACATGTCCAAGGCATTATTTTGATAAAGTTAGACATCACCAACTAATTCTCTACCTTTTTTTTGCCGTCACAGCCACAGCCCTGCGGTGGTTCATGTCTTATCTCTCCGAACGGACCCAGCGTGTCTGTGTCGGACCATCACGCAGCACTATCACTCGCTGCACGTGCGGAGCGCCACAGGGATTTATGCTCGGCCCCCATTCTGTTCAACCTATTTACTCGAGAAATACCCGATGTTGCTGGACAAGCCTTGTCTTTGCAGTTTTCAGATGACATTGGTCTCACCTGTAGCAAATCAACTACCGTAAGTCTGAAGGGTCTGCAATTCTGTCTGCGTCAGCTTCAGCTATTGCTAACTGGCTAAACGATCGCGGCTTGGTCCTGAATGCTTCCAAAGCCAGGTGACATCTATTTCTGTGAACCTACCTGAGAAGCATACTCCACTCTCGGTTAACTGTAACGGGACCCTGCTGCCACTTGTGGAGTCTGCCAGGTACCTTGGCGTGACATTTGATAGTAACGTGTCTTGGAATGGCGACGTAACTCGCTGTGCAAACCGTGTATCTCAAAAATATGAGTCCTGTGGAGGATGCGGCTTTGATCCAACCGACAACAAGCTCACACAACTCAGTTTGGGATATTTACAGGATACAGGAACAATATGATACAGGTGAAACAAGAGAGAAAGAACGCTATCCGTCCATCACGGAAGGAACAACAACAAACCAGAAAAGGAAAATATCGAAGAAACAAGTAGCGCAAGCGAAAGCCAAAGTGCTCTCCTCAGCAGAACGTGCACATACACGTGCGCCTACAAAGCACCCACAGTAGCGCAAACGACGTCAACGTACTACACTAATCTACACTCATTTACATGCATCAAATAAGGAATCCAAAAGCAACCGAAAAAGTAACCAGCTCTGCAGAAGGATCCGCGACTGAGTACAGTCCGCGTAGCCTTGGGACCTCATGACGTCAACCAAACAAAAGACACAGAAAAGACGTGTCAGATAAACAATAAATAAACCAAACGCAGATTCACACAGCAAACTAGTAAGCTAACGATAAACTAGTAACACTGAGACAATTCGACTGTCACAAACTGTACAACAAAATCACTTTGTCCACCGCTCGTTGCGTGACAGCGGCGTTGCCTCAGCCTACAGGGTCGGATCACTTACTCCATCATAATTCCAGATCTTCTGTAGGGATCAAATGCACACTCGACATCTCTGGCAGTCAGGCACTGTCATCGACTCCAGCTTCTGGAAACCCGTGGTACCCGTGCAGTGTTTGAAGTATACAAGCAGAAGGTTGCATCCTTGTATGGTAGTGCCGCTACGGCCAAGCAAGTCCTGAGCTTCAGGATCTCTTGCTGCCAGCTTGTGGCCGGTCCACGCGCCTGGACTCTGGCATGGGTCTCTGCCTGCCACCCGCCCGCAGGAACTCCGGAAAGGGGACATTTGCCTTCCAGGGTGCACTATGCTGGAACAACCTGCCTAGCAGAATTCGCTCCATCTCCGTTCCTCGTCAGTTCCGTGCTGAGTCCCGTTTCAACTATGAACTGAGAACATTGCAAAGCAATTGTATGTATGGCGGTCAGTGTACATGTGTGTGTGTGTGTGTTTGTTCGTGTGTGTGTGTGTGTGTTTGTATGTATGTATGTGTGTGTGTGTGTGTGTGTGTGTGTGTGTGTGTGTTTGTGTGTGTGTGTGTGTGTGTGTGTGTGTGTGTGTGTGTGTGTGTGTGTGTAGTCGGACGGCCACTCGCCAAGACGAGACAGTCGTCGACTTGGTAGGAATTAGTTCCAAACCAGAGGGTCTCCTGAAGTCCAACGACGTCCATACTGTAGCGCTGCAGCTGCCGGCAAACAAGATCGATTTTTCTCTCCTCGCGGAGTTGTCTTTTTGAATTTTTGATATTTTTTGAGGCAGTGTTCAAATCGCCGTCCACGTTCACCAAAGTTCTGACGTTCCACGTCCCCATGGACAACACAAATCTCCTTGCTGCTGGTGCACGTTGCGAGCCGAACTCTAAGCGGGGGTTTGCAGAGCCTCCGCGCTCAGGCGGACGAGGTTCAGTACGAGTGGTCACATCGGAAGTGACCATGGTGTCGACACTGATTTATTTCCTCGCCCGCGACGACAAGATGTACGTCGTCTTGTTCAGCGCAACCTATCTAATGCTCCTGTCACCAGGGCTGGCTCTGGCCTTGGCCAGAAGCCAGCCCGTGGCTGAAATCTACTTGCAGAAGACGGAGGAAAAAAATCCCCAACCGTCACTCAACTCAACAACTCAGACACACGCGGCGGGGTGAAGGAGTTGCAATTGTATTGCGCGGTCGTTGCAGGGACGCATTTGTTCGCGGTGGCTCGCAGTGGAAGGGGCACAGCTCGAGATTGGTTTCCGCCAGGGTCAAGTTCGAGTGTGGACGGAACCGTTCGCCGTTGTGTATGCACATCGCCGTCGGATATGCACCGACGTTCGCCAGACCGCGCGCTGAAAAAACTGCGTTTTATGACAGCTTGCAGACCTTCATTGACAGCGTTCCAAAGTCAGACCAGTATTGCCTTCTTGGTGACTTCAATGCTAGAGTTGGAGTTGGCGAGGTGGATGATGAGTGGAGTGACGTGCGGGGGCAGCATGGTTTTGGTCGTATGAACTCAGCAGGAGAGGAGCTGCTCAATTTCTTGGCACGAAATGGAGCTGTTGTATGCAACACATTATTCAAGAAGAAGGAAATCCATAAACACACCTGGTTTCATCCACGCTACAAGCACCCGCACTGTATTGATTATTGCATCATACCACAGGCACATCGGTCGCAGTGTTTGGACTGCCAAGTAATACGTAATGCGGAATGCGACACTGACCATAAGTTTCTAGGCATGAAATATCGTCTAGGTGCCTTGCCCAGTTCACATGTCTCCCGCAATGGTGTTGGGCGATCGAAACCCATTGCTGTGTCGCGCCTGCGTAGCGGTGCTCCGGAGGATATGGAGGTTGCGCGTGAGAGATTCTCCAAGGGCATGGATGCTGAGCTGGAGAAAGTTTGGACCCCGAATCCGTCCATCGAGGAGTGGTGGAGTACCCTCAGGATGACCACCATCAACGTTGCCAGCGACTGCCTGGGTCGGGAGAGGCGCCGACAGCCAGAATGGTTTACAGACAAGCGCACTGAGATCGAGTCGGTACTCCGTGATCGGGACAGTTGTTACTCAACCTGGATGTCAACGCGGAAGGCCAGTGATCTGGATTTGTACAAGAAATCTCGTAGTGCGGCGCGGTGCACCATGCGGAGGCTGAGGCGAGACTGGCTGCTGAGACAGGCAAAGGATTGTGAATGGTTTGGCTTGACGGCGAAGAGCGGTTGGGAGTGTATCGGTAACATTAAGACCACCTTAGGTGGTATGCGTCCCCGTGCAGCAACTGCTATCAGAAACAAGCAAGGAGAGATCTGTGACACGGCAGAGGCCACCGGTGGAAGGTGGCGTGAACATTTCGATGGCCTCCTGAACATTGCCAGTGCTTACGACTTGGAGGTAGTGGATTCGATCGAGCAGCGGCCGGTTATGACGGAGCTTGGTGTCGTGCCTGAGTGTGATGAGATTTGGCGTGCATTGCGAGGGATGAAGTGTGGCAAGGCATGCGGCGGATCCGAGATATCTGTGGAGATGCTGAAGTACGGTGGCCCTACCCTGATTGCGAGGTTGCATGAACTGATACGGGTGGTGTGGGAGACTGGCAACGTTCCACAGGATTGGTCTGATGCTATCCTCGTCCCCATCCCCAAGAAGGGTGACCTGGGGTCTTGCGACAACTGGCGTGGGATATCGTTACTGGATGTGGCTGGAAAGCTAGTTGCTCGCATGATTGCCAATCGTCTGCAGGTTCTCGAAGAAAGGTGCTTGCCTGACTCGCAGTGTGGTTTCCGCAGGGGCCGTGGTTGTTCGGATATTGTGTTTGCTGTGCGGCAGATCCTGGAAAAGTTGCACGAACATGCCACGAAAGGTTTCGCTGTATTTATCGATCTGAAGAAAGCGTACGACTCGGTTCCGCGGAGTGCTATGTGGAGAGTGTTGGCTAGACTTGGCGTCCCAGGGAATCTGATCACCATCATCAGTTCCTTCCATAGCGACATGACTGCCAGTATTCGTGTGGGTGGAGACCTGCTTGCACCGATTCGGGTTGAGAATGGCTTGCGGCAGGGTTGTACTATGGCCCCTGTTTTGTTTAACCTATACATGTGTGCAGTCTTCGAGAGATGGCGTGGCGTGATTGCTGATGATGGTGAGCTGGGGATCCCACTCGTCCAGTTTCGGAGGGAGCGGCTTTTCAACACCAGATTGGCAGAGTATCGCAGAGTTCGGCTGACGGAGTGTCAGTTTGCGGATGATTCAGCCTTGCTCGCAGTTACGCATGCTGGTGCTGAGAGGGCTCTATCCTCGTTCAGGGATGTAGCTGGTGCGTTTGGCCTTAGTGTCAATATGTCCAAGACCAAATTCATGGCGGCTGGGGCTGGTATTGTGGATGCCGACCAGACCCCTTTGGATGGTGTTGTTCACCACGTTGAGGCCTTTCGCTATCTCGGTTGTCATGTTACGCCAGACGCCCGGAGCTCATTTGATGTGTCTCGGCGGGTTGCTGCTGCATCGGGTGCGTTCTGTACACTGCGGGAGTCGGTTTTCGCCAATGATGACTTCAGCATCGCCATCAAGCGCATCGTGTATGGAGTGACTGTCCTGGCGGTCCTTCTTTATGGATCTGAGAGTTGGACCGTCAGGCAGCGTGATGTCCGTCGCCTGGAGTCCTTTCACCTGCAGTGCGTGCGTTCCATCCTGAAGATAAATCGTGGCCGGCAGATCGAGGAGCACATCTCCTCTCTCCAGGTTCGCAGGATGTGGGGCGATATGGAGGAGATCGCGGATAAAGTCAGAGTCCGCCGACTTCGATGGCTTGGCCACGTGTCCCGCATGCCAGATCGGATCCCTCGTCAGCTGCTGTACGGCGCATTACCCTCCAAACGTCCACCGCATGGACCCCGTAAGCGCTGGAAGGACTCCGCGAAGTGCGACTTGATGGCTGTTGGCGTTCCTCTGGAGCGGCTTGGTGACATCGTCCAAGATCGACAGGGATGGCGAGTCACCTGCCGTGATGCTGTCGACGCAATTGTCCAGGCCCGCATGGAGCCTGTGGCGAAGCCCCTCATCTGTGGCACTTGTGCGCGCAGTTTTCGTCGGCCGCAGGACATTGCGAGGCACAAGTGTAAAGCTGTTCGCGCGGCCCGCGCGGGCTGAGTATGGCGTTCCCCGCCCGGTGGACAACACGTCTCCTGGTCTGCCCCGTATGGGGCCACATAGCCAGTCATGGCAGTGGAAGAAGGAAGGAGGAGGAAGGTGTGTGTGTGTAAAAAAATACACTTCAATCAGCTATGTGGTGGATACCAGGCTAAAAATAGTGGCGGTCAATTCATCAGCCTTGCAAGCTGTTGAATGGTGTAATCTCAGCACAAGTTGCTATGTCTAACATAGCTGTTCGCTATCATCACTTCCGCGATGGGCATGTCTGAGGTCTGAGGTGTGTGTTTGTGTGTGTGTGTGTGTGTGTGTGTGTGTGTGTGTGTACTGCCGCGATCGGCTCAGCGTGACACTTCTGTGCTCTGCGATGTTTGCCAGCGTACTTTCGCCCACCAGAAATACAAGAATCGCCACAAGTGCCTGGCCGAGAGGAGGAAGCCCATATCTGAGCAGTCCGGCAGCCGACTATGTAATGCGTGCGGGAGATGGTTCTTGAGTGCTGGCGGGCTAGCTTCGCATAAGTGTCTCTCCAACTCGGCTGCTGAAGTGGCGTCGGTCTCGGCTGTGGCATCGGCAGACTCGGTCCGGAAACAGCGGGTTGCCCTGCTCTGCTGCAGAGCGCATTGTCTCGGCTGCGGTCGCTGCTGTAAGTCATCCCGTGGTTTCGACCTGCATAGCTGTGCTAATTTCCTGTCCAGGAAGTAGAGCGGCGTTTCTGGGTCCAATGTTGAACTCAGTGCTGTCGACCCCTGCACAGGGGACACGTGACCATTTGATGTCAGTGTTACCAAGGACCAAGGTGTGTGTGTGTGTGTGTGTGTGTGTGTGTGTGTGCTTTGCAACATGCCCTCCTCGGGATAGCTTCGGGCAATGCCATTTAAAGTGGCCCTGTTCTCCACAATGGTGGCAAAGCCGTGGTGATGGCGTGGCAACACTGTCTTGCACAAATGTGGCAGCTGCGGACACTGCACCCACTCTGGTGCCAGTTGCTGATCGCAGTGCCCGGATCCTATCAAGGCTTTCATACACCTTCAGGTCCCTGCCTGCCATGGACAAACGGACATCCTTTGCAAACACTCACAGCCCACTTGACATTGAACCAATTACTTGATTTTTCACAAGAAGAACTAAAACTAAAAGAGCAAAAGAAAAGGTATCAAGGCTCGCGACCAAGTGCACCTTGACAAAATGGTGACCTACGTCATTGTGTGCACTCACAATAACACTAGAAAAATAATACTGGAAAATGGATGAACGTCACGAACAGAGCGCGGATAAATAATACAAAGCTCAATAAGAAATTATACGTAGTGATCAAAAGTAAGTACATTCGATATCAAGAAAGGAATAGAGAGAGTGAGAGAGAGGGGGAGTGAGAGAGAAAAGAGAGAAAGAGAGAGAGAAAAGAGAGAGAGAGAGACAGAGACAGACAGAGACAGAGAGAGAGAGAGACAGAGACAGAGAGAGAGAGAGAGAGAGAGAGAGAGAGAGAGAGAGAGAGAGAGAGAGAGAGAGAGAGAGAGAGAGAGAGAGAGAGAGAGAGAGAGAGAGAGAGAGAGAGAGAGAGAGAGAGAGAGAGAGAGAGAGAGAGAGAGAGAGAGAGAGAGAGAGAGAGAAAGAGAGAAAGAGAGAGAGAGAGAGACAGAGAGAGAAAGAGAGGAAGAAAGAGTAAGTTACATTTATAAAGACAGGTAAGTCTAACAAATGAGGACTGAGACCTCTACAACAGGGTTTTTACGCCTGAAAGCAGGTGCATGATTTAACAAGCAGGTTGTCAGTCTAGATTTTATGCGCAGATGGAGAAAAAGCGCAGAATTTTTGTAATGAGATGAAAAGCAGAAATAATAAGAAAAGATGAAATGAAAGCCTGCTCACAACCCCGCCCAGCCTTGCGAACTGGGTATGGTGGATTAAGAACCCGGTTCAACGCTCGAGCAAGCACTCTCCACTCAAGGTGTTCACATCAACTGATAGGAACTCATATGGGGAAATTATAGAAAAGAAATAATAAGAGAAAGAGAATAAACTTCAACGCACCTCAATAAACGGAGCCCCACAGACAGTACCTCAGAAAAGTGGATCTTCCGACCAGTGTTTTTGTTGACGTCGCAACCAGATGATGTAGCTGCTTCGCAGAGACGTCTTACTGCACAAATTACAAATAAATTATATTCTTCGATTAGAAAACCCAAGCGCTTTCAGAGCCCTCCGAAGAGAGTCCGGGATGAAACCACGCACACCTACCTCAACCGAAAAAGAAACGACCTGCCACCCGTTTGCTCGGCATTGATCGGCCAGATCCGCATACCGCCTGTCCTTCTGCGAGTTACTGACACTGAATCTGTCCTCAGCACAAACTGTCAACTCCATCCAGAATACAATCCTACGACTCGTAGAGTACAGAACTATATCTGGTCTTAGGGTGGTAAGTGCAACACAGCTAGGGAAAGAAATCTTTGCACTAACTGAGTTGACAAGAAGTTTCCAGTCTCAGGCCGCTGACAGGAGATCAGTCGTAACCAACTTCCGTCTGGGCTGAACGCAAACTGGCTTCTCTCCCGCCTTGCAAAACGAGATGAAGTCAAGTTCATTTGAATTTTTGGTTTGTACGGTGTTTGCAGCAGTGCGGATTCGAATCTCCTCACGCATGTTCCTGACGATGACCCCGAGTACGTTGTCGTGCCTCCAGGTGTAACGTCCCTGGTCCAGCGCTATGCGACAAGCACCAAGCACGTGGCGCGTAGTACAGGCCCAGGCACGGCACAAACTACAGTACGGATCCACTACGGTGTTTCCCCAACGTCGTAGGTTCGTCGGAGAAGGTAGCACGTCGAGGGTTGATGCGAGAAGAAATTTCAAATCCTTACCAGTACCACCGTACAAAAGGGATTTCCACGAGAGGTCCTGCCACATCACCGATGTCCACTCCAACCACTTGCCTTGCACCTGAAGAGTCTTCAGCCTCAAAATCTGCTCCTGCGCGTTGATCTCCTCAAGTGTTTGAAGGAGATCCTTCCTCGGGGGTTTTGAATGCTGCTTCGGAGCCTCCTTTATTCCCAATCGAACATGGTTGAACAAGCGGTCACGTGCTCCTGGGTGCCAAAATCACCTGGTTACCACGCCAGCAGGCGACAACTTTCACACCAAGGTTCAACTCGAGTGACAGGACTGCACCCAAAAAAGGTCAAACAGGCTAGTAAGTTGTACCCTGCAGGCACGGTGACCAGGTGACTGGCGTACGCAGGAGCACGTGACCACTTGTTCAACCATGTTCGATTGGGAATAAAGGAGGAACGCTGCATCGCAGCCTTTTCGGACCAAAACCAGTCGACGCAGCGGCCAAAAGACTACAACATATGGGCCAATCGCGGTCATCCGTGCTTTTATAAGAACGAAATGGCGCTTTTAGTGACATTTTGCATACAAATCCCCATCTAGTAGGGCGCAGTCACCCAGTTTCGGTGGAAGTGCGCGAGTTCGATTGGGATTCAAGTAGGAAGGGAGCGTCTCAGCTTCCTCGGATCACGACCATTCGACTCAGCACCCCGAAGACTACAACTGGTGAAATTTTAATTTTTGCCTTAACTTCCCCTTTAATTCAGGGGCTGCAAGTGAGTCCAGCAGAAGCTGGAAACAAATATTGAAAAGGACCGGGGACAAGGGGCACCCCTGGAAAACACCAATGTTGTAATTGAAGGTGGGAGTGTGTGGTTGTACGACGAAAGCGCAAAGACGAGAGAGAGAGAGAGAGAGAGAGAGAGAGAGAGAGAGAGAGAGAGAGAGAGAGAGAGAGAGAGAGAGAGAGAGAGAGGGAGAGAGAGAGTGACATACTCACCCTCTAAAACAAGTACCCCTTGCCCACACAAATACGTCACATACGCACACCTGCAGTAGCATGCATATGCAAAGTAAACGGCATGCTCTCATGCGCGCACACACGTGTGTACGCCTGTGTGTGTGTGCTCAACATTCGTGGACATGCACGAGGGCACACACTCACACACAACATGCGCCATGCCTTGTTCATTGGATTTTGCCTGTATTTCACGTGATGAACAGGCATGAAAGTATACTTCTGAAAATTGCATTCTTGTCTCCAAGGAAATTGTTCATCAATTCCCAAAGAAATCTTCATTGATAATGATCCAGAAATCCCTATGCCATTGCCTTTGTTACCTTTGCCCACTAACTGTGTTTGTTATTTGTTTGTGTGTGTGTGTGTGTTTGTGTGTGTTTTTGCGCATGCATAGTTGTGTGTGTGTGTGTGTGTGTGTGTTTGTGTGTGTGTGTGTGTGTGTGTGTGTGTGTGTGTGCGTGTGTGTGTGTGTGTGTGTGTGTGTGTGTGTGTGTGTGTGCGCGTGAGCGTGCGTGTGTGTTTTCATGCATATGCGTATTAATTTATGTGTGTGGGAATCGGCATGTGTATGTGTGTATTTGTGTATGTTTATGTGTGTTTGGACAGCAAACAAGCCTTGATTGTCCTTGTTGTTCTGTTGTGTGTGTTTGTATGTACTTGGTTTGCATTCATTAACAATGCTACTTCCAGATTGGTCGCACACCATTACACTTTGCAGCATTGCGTGGACATGTTTCCGTAGCAGAATATCTACTTAATTCTGGACATTCGTTGGAGCCAAAGGCTGATGTAAGTCAGGATATCCCTGATGCATCCTTGTTAGTGTATGAACAGAAAAGAAGGATTGTGCAGGTGTACAAAGTCCTGTCCATGTGTACCAGGTCTTATGTTCATCAGTTGTACGCACAAAAATAACATGCACAACTGGAAAACGTTTTCCAAGATGAACAACAGTTTTCACGATCTTCCACAGCCTAGAAGAAAATTGGCGAGAACCAATGCTGATTCCCTGGGCACTGCATATTCGCAACTCATTTCATTTCAAAGAATCATTATCAATGTTTCGGCAAATTGCCATCATCAAGATGCAATATGCAGTGGAAGTCTGCCCAGGAGCAGTTATATATAATCAGTGAATATGACATGTCTAAAACTAGTCAAAGATCACAAGTTTTCACTGACTCATAAGCTGGGTGTTGGTAATAAGTTAGCACAGCGCAGATGTCACCAGATAACTTGAGAAATGTCTGAGCAGGTTTCCTAGCACTGAGGTAACAGTCATGTGAAGTTATAGAAATATTATCAACACCTAAGAACACCAAATTAGTGTATATAACTGCTCCTGGCCAGACTTCCACTTCATATTGCATCCTGATGATGGCAATTTGCCGAAACGTTGAAAATTATTTTTTTGTAATGAAATGTGTGCTCACCAATTCTCTTCGAGTTATGAAGCTGCAGGATGCCTCACCGTTACTTTGTTCAACAGCCTAGACAACACTATTGAGTTCCTTGCGTCACCTCAAAAGTACTTATAAGTCCAATGTCTCAATGAGATTTGGTGTATGTGTTTCATGTGAAATTGCACTGAACACCATTGTGGTTCTGTAAAGCAACCCGCTACTAGATTGGAGATCTTTGGTATGTTATACACCTGCAAAATGTTACACTTTCCAGTGGCGGGTAAGATAGTTGGACAGCACAATCAGTCATGTCTTTGTGCGTAACCCGTACAGTAATGGTGGTTTGTGTAAATCTGCACGAAGAAGTCCCAGCCAAACTTGGTTTGGTTCACTTTTAAGTGGCGTACTTTCTTGTCTTGAACAAAAACAATCTACCAACCCACATGGGGAGAAAACTGGTTAGTGGCGTCGATGCGACGTTTTTTCATTGAAAGCAGATGTTCTGAGATTATGAATTGGCTCTCAGTGGCAGCAGAGGGTTGGGAGTATTTTCGAGGCTATTTGTAAATTCTTACCCTATACCTCACACCCTCAAACTTATCCCAGACAATAACGACCTTTTTGGGAGACAGTATGCTGCTTTGAGTAACTTGTATTGTAATGCAAATGTTCAACAAGCTTGAAAGCAACGCCACACTGCTGCCGGCAACCAGCTCGGGAATCCCCATAATACACTTACAATAGTTGTGAAGTGAAATACCAAGCTATGGACAGCAGCTGGTTAATGAGGAGCCATAGCTGACTTGTAATGAGCAGGAACAAGTGAGGCCAATGCCTGTTAGGAGGAGCAGAGCTAAATGCTCCAATTTACCGTATGGAAGATGATGTGATGTGAGAAATGAGGGGTGAGCACCTAGCATGAGCTAGAAGCAAACAGTTATGTTGACATTGCATGAATGGCATACGATAAAAAAGAAAGTGAAAGTAAGTAGTCAGTCAAATGCAAGAACAATGTTATTATGGTTGGTGTTGTTGTGAACTACCCCGTCAACACTGGCCAACATGCAACACTCGATCACAGCCCACTCGACATTGGACTAGTTACTTGCTTTTGTACAAGAAAGACTAAAACTAAAAGAGCTAGAAAAGAAGGATAAAGGCTTGCGCACCGAGATGACACGTACAAAATGGCGACCTACGTCATCGTGTGCACGCACAAGAGTACTGGAAAATGGAATACTGTCACGAACACAGTGCGAATTATTAATACAAAGCTCAAGAAGAATTGACACGTAGTGATCAACCGCAAATATGTTTGTTATCAAGAAAGGAATAGAGAGAGAGGGAAAGAGAGAGAGAGAGAGAAAGAGAGAGAGAGATGAGATGGCGTTGACAGTTACTTGGCCAACCTATTACACCTCTCCCTCTAGACGCCACTAATCAGGAACAGTATCGCATTGGGCATCGACGGATAGCTGGGGCATGGAGATCATAGGGTGGGACCAAGTCAATGTCTCCGCCATCAAATTCCAGGGTGACGGCTTTACTATCACTAGCGTCACTATCACTGTCACTCTTGGCAGGACTCGGCTAAGCGCTGTGGACATCAGTAGTAATGTAAGGCAATTCAAGTCACCCCTCCCTTTACATCCTCAGTGTTCGGTAATACAGGAGCTCAGTCTAGCTTCAGCAGTCAATGTTGACCACTGTCTCTGCACCATTGACATGGCTGATCACAACGGTTGATGGTGACACACTCTTCTCCACTTTCCAGCCAGGCTCAAATGGCGGGAGCAGCTTCTGGTGACACCGGGGGCGTAGGAACAGTACTACATCACCGAGAATGTAGGCTTACTGTTTGCTGCTGCGTGGTTGTGAAGGGCTCGATGCAGACAACTCTCTCTCCACAACATCGCGTACTTGGACATCCTATCCATTCAGCTTGTTAACCCACTCGCTCACCACAGGGGCGGACAGGCACACTTCCAGAACTAATGACCGGGGTTTCCAGGCTCACATCGCGCGCATAGGCAACACTGTTGTCGAAGAATACGACGGGGAACAGTAGTAGAACAGCAGGAGGTCCAGCGCCCTCCTCCAGTCCGATACTTTATCTAGTACTTTCCATATCAGCGTTATGAGAGTCCGATTCATGTGCTCCATGCCGCCTTGTGACGGTGGGTGATGAACTGCTTCCGTCTTCACATGCACGCCGAACTGGGTGAGGAGGGCCTGGACAAGAGTATTCTGGAACTCCGTCCCGTTGTCCATTCTAGTCTTGTCGGGCGGACCCCACCTGTAGCAGATACTAGTCTTGCAGCGCTCCTGCAAGCCTAGCAGCAACGTGTCGCGTAGTGGCTTTACATCGAACCGCTTGCTAAATACATCAGCTCACACGAGTGCACAGTGGTATTGTTGGCTCTAGTGTGTCCACTTGCAGCACACTCGAAGGGCGACGGGGGATATCTGGGTCAGTAGGTGGCACCGTCGCTCCACCGCGTCCATTTGCTGCACAGCACGCTTCCCAGTAATGGAAAAGTTCTTGGCAGCGTAAGTTCATACCGGGAAAGTAGCAGATGCCGCGCAACATTTCGTACATCACTGTCCAGCTACCGTGCTCGGGCATCCGATGCGCTTCTTCCACTACATGTGGTATCAGGGATCCTGGGATGATCAGCACGGTCATATTCCCAACTGCCGGGAGCCTAAAACTGCGAGATAACTCTGCATCATCCATAACAAGCTGGTCTCTGATCCTGTGGAATGGTTTTACCTCGACTTGTTTGCCTAGCTAGATGGTCGACAGTACAGGCATAGGCTTGGGAGATGCTCTCTGGGCATGCTGTACTTTTTTGTGCGTGATGGCTTGTCCCGTTGCATCGTCAACTGCGCTAGCGTTGGGTGCAGTTTAGTCGTCCGGTCTCCATCAGGTCATGTGCCACTTGTAATTGATGTTGTATGAGCACCTTATGGAGGCCTACTACGCGAACACGGCATACATTCTCGATAATTTCACATAGCAATCCAAATACAGCCTTGGAGTCGGTAATGAGCTGCATTGATTCCATACCTCACTCAACAGCCAGTGACAGACCACGCATTCCGACGTTGAGTTCTGCTTGCTGATGTGTTTCCTGTCGTCTGCATCACGTAGCAACTTCCCATCCTCAATGATGTGTCCATTGCGTTTCAGCACAACACCAGTTGCCAGGTCAGACGCGTCGCAGTAGACTGCCCAGTTGCCGTCAGACGTTGATGGCACACGCCAAACTCCACGCGCAGGGTCACCACATGCCAGATGCTCAACTACTTCCTCGGTACACCGTACATTGCCTTACAGAACTGGATCATCCTTCCCAGTTGTTGTGCTTGCCATATGCTTCTAGTACGAACAAACAGGTTAGGGCTAGGCGCATACTAGGTAGTGACAGGTCAGTCGTACAGTCCACTGGAAGGCGCTTCGCTTTGTCAGGGGACACTCAAATGCAAGATGTATGCCATCTCGCCTCAACCATCTGGCGCTGGTAGCAGATGTCGACAGCTGCAATGCAAAGACTCATGCAGTAGACAGTAGCTCTTGTGGCTTTGTGGGCAGGCTGTAGCGCGCCAGTTCAGCAGCTACTGCTTCTCGTGTCGATGCTGGCGTCAGCACATCATCAACAAAATTGTCCACCTCAGGCCAAGGCTGTGTAACATAACTTTCTGGGCAATTGCTAGCCCAAGGCACACTCGCGTCATCACGGACAGCTTGTCACGACTGCCTGGTAGCATTGAAAAGCAGGATCGACGTGCACTTGCAGGTAAGCCTGGTTTATGTCGACGAGCTCATACTGCTCTCCGACTTTCCGCCATTAACGGATCTTCTCCGCACATGCGGGCGCATCCGTACTGGGCCTGGACTGGATCAGGTTATTCAGGCCTTGGTTGTCTAGGCACGGACGTACCGGAGTGCTAGCCTTGCGTGTCTGGCTCTTCGTAAATAGTGGAATGAAGGCTCCAAAGCATCTGTGGGTGGCCTCATCAAGCAACCCTTATCTACCCACGAGCCTGTTGACCATCGAACAGAGCTCTGTGTGCGCACTGGCAAATGACTGAGCCGATCGGCCAGGTTGGCGCTTGTCCGTCCGTCCTTCCAGCGCCACTGCTCGGTGTCTTCATCCCACCGGATTAGACCGTTGTCGGCTTCTAGCGTTACCCCTATATCATCCTTCGTAATGGTCACATGACGTACCAGGTGTTCGCTGTCACACACGGTTGTTGCTGTGATGCCAGAAGTTGCTGTGCCCGGGCCAAACTTAGCAGGGTTTAACTCACCTGCTTCGTCATAGCCTATGCTGACACCTCCGATGCCAGCAATTACGTCTGCGCAGGGATGTACGTATGCGCCAACAGCTGCGAGTGATCCGACAACACTTGCTTTCACATGCACGCGTGGAAGAGACACAGGTCCATCTAAACGTTGAAGCTGGAGGTCTGCTTCAACTAGGATCTCAACAGGGTTGCCATCCAGGGCCACCACTAATGTCTGTTGGTCGATTCCGCATGAAATTTTGGCGTGCTCGATAGATTTGCACTGTATTATTAATAATTGAGGAGCAAGAAAAGTGTTGTATGAATGCCAAAGGAAAAGATTCAAGAGAAAGAGAAAGAGAGAGAGAAGGAAAAAGCAATAAGGAGAGACAGATGTGTTTATGGAAATTCATAGATACGGTACGGTCCGCCCAGGGACGTATGTGAGCAGGCACACTGAACCTGGGAGACGTATACAAATACGGGAATGCATAAATGAACTCTACTGTACGGGAAATGTGTACAAGTCAATCTGAGGTCATGCAAACTGTTGTGTCATGTACTGACATAAGGAAGTGGTCTATGTTAAAGACAGATGAGTGTAGATATAGTGAAGAGTCAGGACGGCCATGCCCAGCAGAGCATGGTATTGTGTGTAGCACGGGGGTAGTGCGAGGTCACGTACCGTCTATACATGGCGACAGACAGGGGGAAGGACTGTGCCGTGAATGGTTGAAAGGATAACATGATTCAGGAAAGGACATCTCCCCCTTTTTTTCAAAAAATGAAAAGAGAGAAAAGCACAACAGCTGGGTGAGAATCTGTTATTGAGCAAAGGCAAGACAGATACATGTACGGGTTGTACATAGCCAATCACATAGAACAGAACTATTCAATGTTTTGGAGAGCAATAGCATGAAGCCAGAGAGAGTTACATGGTAGCGATCCATCTATGCGGTGGCTGGATGTTGTTGCGAACACGGATAGTTGGCTGTGACGTAGACGCACGCTGTTGTTGCGGGACTAGCGCAGCCAGTAGTACTGCTGGCACCGGTCCGGGAGGAGTCACTGGCTGGAGCAACTTCACAGAAGACCGGATGAGGTGGCGATGTTGGAGGAGCGATCGGTAAGTTGCTCAACACTGTACCCTCGCCCTTGTCGTCGACCCACACTTTCGCTCCCAATGGCAGAATGGAGAGCGACTTGGCTGCGAAGCATTGGTCGAAGTGATCTTCTTGGCGATGCTTAGCCTCCTGCTCCTTGGCCCGGAGAGCGGTGATGTCTGGCCAGGATGGTTGCAGGAGATCAGGTGGGCACGGAAGATTGGTGCGGAGCCTGAGGGCGTACAAGAGTTCGGCGGGTGAATAGCCGTTAGGCAGGGGTGTAGAGCGATATGCTAAGAGAGACTGCTGTAGATCACCTTGCGCAGGGATGAGTCGTTTGGCAGTCTGCACGGCTTGTTCTGCTTCGCCGTTGCTTTGAGGATGCTTCGGGCTGCTGGTCCGATGCGTGATGTTGCACGACGACATAAACTGTGCAAAAGCGTCGGAAGCGAACTGTGGCCCGTTATCGCTGACGAAAATGTCCGGATAGAGTAATGACGGCTCGTGACGTAGTCGATGAGAGACAAGCGACATCAATTTAACGGGAGGAATAGTCGACGGTGATCACGTACTGGTGGCCGTCGACGTCCCTGAGAACCGATGCGATACCGACCGTCACCTTCTTGCTCAGGACTGGCTCTCTGCTACTGATGCACTTTGAATCTGCTCGCCAATGCTTTCTCTGTTCTTATTAGTGTTCAGCTGCTTACCTTATAACCCTGCTGCCATCATCACCAATATTCTTATTCTCATGCACATGTCCCAGAACCTGCTACCCTTCGCAGTCTCCATCACCAAGAGCACTGTGCTCTTCTATCTCCCAGCTCTCTCTCTCTCTCTCTCTCTCTCTCTCTCTCTCTCTCTCTCTCCTTCTTCTTCTCTTCTTCTCCCCCCCCCCCATCTCCCGATAATTATTAGCTCCCGTTTTCTTTCGACGCGTTTGCTGTGCAGTGAAGCCAAGACCCTAGGTCGGTGCGACTCAACAGGTTGGTAGATCCAGGACCATCAATACCTACCATCTCCATAGAGAACAGTTCACTCTTGTGCATGGTGTCTGCAGTGAACTGACCCTTGATGGATAGAGGTACACCAGATGGACCAAGGAGTTTGGTACTGGATGGTGTGAGTACAGGGCGTTGTTTTGGAGAGCAATAGCATGAAGCCAGAGAGAGTTACATGGTAGCGATCCATCTATGCGGTGGCTGGATGTTGTTGCGAACACGGATAGTTGGCTGTGACGTAGACGCACGCTGTTGTTGCGGGACTAGCGCAGCCAGTAGTACTGCTGGCACCGGTCCGGGAGGAGTCACTGGCTGGAGCAACTTCACAGAAGACCGGATGAGGTGGCGATGTTGGAGGAGCGATCGGTAAGTTGCTCAACACTGTACCCTCGCCCTTGTCGTCGACCCACACTTTCGCTCCCAATGGCAGAATGGAGAGCGACTTGGCTGCGAAGCATTGGTCGAAGTGATCTTCTTGGCGATGCTTAGCCTCCTGCTCCTTGGCCCGGAGAGCGGTGATGTCTGGCCAGGATGGTTGCAGGAGATCAGGTGGGCACGGAAGATTGGTGCGGAGCCTGAGGGCGTACAAGAGTTCGGCGGGTGAATAGCCGTTAGGCAGGGGTGTAGAGCGATATGCTAAGAGAGACTGCTGTAGATCACCTTGCGCAGGGATGAGTCGTTTGGCAGTCTGCACGGCTTGTTCTGCTTCGCCGTTGCTTTGAGGATGCTTCGGGCTGCTGGTCCGATGCGTGATGTTGCACGACGACATAAACTGTGCAAAAGCGTCGGAAGCGAACTGTGGCCCGTTATCGCTGACGAAAATGTCCGGATAGAGTAATGACGGCTCGTGACGTAGTCGATGAGAGACAAGCGACATCAATTTAACGGGAGGAATAGTCGACGGTGATCACGTACTGGTGGCCGTCGACGTCCCTGAGAACCGATGCGATACCGACCGTCACCTTCTTGCTCAGGACTGGCTCTCTGCTACTGATGCACTTTGAATCTGCTCGCCAATGCTTTCTCTGTTCTTATTAGTGTTCAGCTGCTTACCTTATAACCCTGCTGCCATCATCACCAATATTCTTATTCTCATGCACATGTCCCAGAACCTGCTACCCTTCGCAGTCTCCATCACCAAGAGCACTGTGCTCTTCTATCTCCCAGCTCTCTCTCTCTCTCTCTCTCTCTCTCTCTCTCTCTCTCTCTCTCCTTCTTCTTCTCTTCTTCTCCCCCCCCCCCCCATCTCCCGATAATTATTAGCTCCCGTTTTCTTTCGACGCGTTTGCTGTGCAGTGAAGCCAAGACCCTAGGTCGGTGCGACTCAACAGGTTGGTAGATCCAGGACCATCAATACCTACCATCTCCATAGAGAACAGTTCACTCTTGTGCATGGTGTCTGCAGTGAACTGACCCTTGATGGATAGAGGTACACCAGATGGACCAAGGAGTTTGGTACTGGATGGTGTGAGTACAGGGCGTTGTACGAGATTCTTTTAGTGGAGTGCGTGATACACAATACATCGGCACCTGTGTCGATCTTGAATATCAAATTTGTCGAGCAAACAGGCCGACTAACTGACCAGGAGTCAGTGGACTGGGAAGAACTGGTGTTGGAGGACAGCTCTGCCACAACACCCATGAATGGCGACGGGGACGCTAGCGATTCATTTCCGACAGCTCTGGCACCACGTGTGGTTGCTGGAGTGGAGAGACAGACGACGCCGAAGTGGCCCTTCTTGCCGCATGAATTACACTTGTGACCCAACGCAGGACACGCAGAACGGTTACTCTTGTGCGAACCAGCGTGGCCACACCACGGACTTGCTGTAGTTCTGCTCTTCCTCTGCATGGACGGCGTTGGTGCAGGCTCCGGTGGAATGCTGCTGCGCTGGAGACGACTCCTTGCTGCAACATCTCCGGAGCTTTTCTCGGCCTGCCTGGCCCTGAGAACTGCGTCCGTGACGGTGAGTTTTGCAGGCTCAATCTGCTGCAGCTCCTTAGCGACTTGACGATCCAGAATGTGAGCCACGAGGCGATCTCGAATTCTGTTGTCCTTCTGGTCACCGAAATCACAGAAAATAGCTACGGCGTGAAGTTTCCGAACAAATTCTTCCACAGACTCTCCTGGAAGATGGACACACTGTTGGAAAAAGGTCCTCTGATGAAACAAATTCAGGCGAGGCGATATCCCGCAAACCGGCGTTTCCAAGCCGGCAAGGCATCTGGAATGGAGAAATCAAAGTCTGCAGGCGGCCCGAGCTTGGCCATTTCTACACGAAGTGTAGACCTGGTTGACTAACTTCTGACACCATGTTATGCCATGTACTGACATAAGGAAGTGGTTTATTTTACAGACAGATGAGTGTAGATAATAGTGAAGAGTCAGAGAAGCCATGCCCAGCAAAGCATGGCATAATGCGTAGCACGGGGGTAGTGCGAGGTCACATACCGTGTATACATGGCGACAGACAGGGGAGGACTATGCCGTGAATGGGTGAAAGGATAACATAATACAGGATAGGACACAAATGAAATGTACGGCCATGACGAATAAGAAACCTGCATGACGAATATAGAAAAGGGAAATAAAAGTTGCTGATGCGATTTCATGATAAGTATTTAATTCTATGCCCCAGGTCCGAGTCTAGACTCATACTGCCACAGTATTCCCACCCAGAGAACGAGTGCGGGAACAATCAAGTGAACGATAAGAATTCAAAAATTACAGGAAAGAAGTACAGTATGGAACACAAGTAGCGGAAAGCGGATGATGCGCAGTGCAGCAAGTCAATCAAGCAAATGCGCAGGCTTAACATGATCAACAGAGACAGTCTGGTCTTTACCATTGATACGCAGAGTGAAGTACTTGGGACTGCGCTTGACCACGGGGAAAGGACCATCATACGGCGGTTGGAGTGGTAGCCGAACTGCGTCACAGCGAAAATACACTTTAGCGGCTGTGTCCGAATCGTGGGGCAGATAGACAGGATTCATGCTAGTACGGACAGGAAGAGGACAGATCTGCCACAGGAAGGTAGACAGACGAGATTCGTAATCACTGCGATCGCTGGCAGGAGTCAGGGAACTAGACAGGAAGAATTCACCAGGAAGGCGCAGGGTTGTACCGTAAACCAGTTTGGACGGTGAACAGTTGCTATCAGCCTTGGCCGATGTCCAGATGCTGAGCAGAATAGGCGGTAGCTCTTCCAGCCAGTGGGTTGAGTCAGAGAGCGTCAGGCGAAATAGCACGTCATAGTACATTTGAGATCAGCGGGAAGAAGATGACGACGTCCACTAAATTAGTATTTGTGCACACGAATCTGCTGTGTGTGTGACTCTGTGTGTCAGCTATGATATCATCTTCTGTCGTTCCATGCCTAGCATGTACGTCTGAACCATCCTGCAAAGTTTGAATGACGTAGGTTGAGCGATAGCTCCGCGAAACATTCTTTTTGAAATTCTCTTCATAGTATATCTTCCACCATTGAAATTTCGAATTTCTTCAAAAAAAGTGCTGAGAGGGGTGGCTTGCAACCTCGATATGGCTTGTTCCAGGCATGCTTTGGAGCTATCTTCTGTTGAAGTAGTGGCGGAAATCTGCCCTGCAACTGCTACAACAACAAATGATTCGATCTAAGAAAGGGTGAGACCGCGAATCTCGGTTGAATATTGAGTATGTCAAGCCTTTTCATGACGAAGATGGAGTTCTTTTTGGAGATGGACGTCGCGGCAAAGGACATGGTGTCCGACTTCTGGCGTCTGATGAAGCCAGGGTCCAGGGATCATTTGTCCAGTCAGGTCGGCAGCCTAACCGTCGGTAAGCTTGTGTTTGGATCCCGTTCTGCTCGATGTGGTAGATCACAAACAATTTGGTGTCGCACAAATTGATCTCAGCATCGTGCGTACGGTATTTTATGTTCAGAAAATCCCAAAGTGTCTCTGTGTGGCCCTCCTATGCCACGAGAAACTCCAATCAGGCTGCTATGTCCTTTGCCTTCATGATTGAATGTCCACTTCGTTTGAACAACGAACACAACAATCGAGGACGGCTTTGCAATGAAAAATACAGCTATACTGGAGCTGAAAAAAGAAAGAAAATAACGTGCTCAGGATGAGAATTGAGTACACCCATACAGGTGAAACGCAAATTTTTGTGAAAAATGGGTGTCGCCGACTGACCAGTAATTTCGCCTGACGAGTCCGCAGTCATGACTTGACGTGCCGATGGAATGGGTGAAAGGATAACATGATACAGGAAAAGTAAGTTACAGCAGTGCAGCAAAAGTAAGTTACAAAGAGTGCACACACGCATGAATGGACCGTTGTTGCATGTACTTCACACTTGGGCAGTTCGCCAGCCAACCGCGCAGGCATGCAGAGACTCTTTGTAACTTACTTTTGCTGCACTGCATGCTTAGTACTCTACTCTACATGACTTTCGTTCACTTTGTTTGGTGGTGTTTGGTGGCTCGCCAAAATTCTTAAACCATCACCTAGCCGATAGAAAATTAATGTTAGCAGCTTGTGATTGGATTTCTCACCTGCCATTTTCTTGGAACCCCTGGCACTGTGTTGCTGGAGAGGTTAGCAGCTTGTGATTGGATTTCTCACCTCCCATTTTCTAGGAATCCCTGGCACTGTGTTGCTGGAGAATGGCACCTATGCATAAAACATGGCGGCCAGGTCGCCATCGCGACTTCGCACCTTTGTGCGGGGCAACTTGCTCGACGCGAGGCTCTCCTTTGTTTTCAGTCGTTGCAGTGGAAGACAGTTTCGATATTAGTTGACAGGAAGATGGCAGTCAGTCAGGATTTTTCCCAGCTCACCTTGAACCTTCTGAAGGTGAAGTGTGGAGAGTATGGTCTCAAGAAGTCGGGAAAGAAAGCCGATCTAGTTGCGAGGTGAGTTGTTTTCTTCCCACAACAAAATCTTATTTTTTTGAAATTATTTGTGAATCTGAGTTTGTTATTTATCTGCTCGTGTCGTTTACAGACTTGCTCAGCATTTCTCTGAAGGCGACGGTGATGGCAAGGAAGGGCCACCTCCGCCAGCTGCAGCGCTTGCTGTTATTCCCCACGACCCTCTGGATTTTCCTGTTACTGGGTGGCAGCCGATTAAATCTGCGAGTGGAAGGCTACTCTCCCTGTCGTTCTCCATGCAAACTATGGTTTCTTATTTCGTGGACACTATGACCAGCGATGGACCCGCCAAGAATTTCAAAGCGCTTGCTGCCACTGATAGCAAGTCAATTCGTCTGTATCGAGCAGGTTATGTCCAGAAAATCGAACTGATGAAGGCCAACAGCCGTGTGTACTACCGTGCCCGCTGTCAGCCTGAAATGAAGACCAAAGCTGACTACAAACTTCGGCTCGTTGCTCAGTGTGACTCAGGATCTGCCACCAGTGTTGTTGGTGCTCAGTGCACTTGTCCTGCTGGCAAGGGTGTTACTGCCAGTTGCAAGCATATAGCTGCACTGATGTATGGCTTGTCCGAGTTCACTCTGCTTGGGTTTAGTGACGCTCCGACGTGCACGGACATGCTGCAAAAGTGGAACCAGCCTCCTGCAGGTGCAGGTAAAAAGAGTGAGCCCATGCTGGTTCAAGACATGGAGTGGCGTAGAGGTGGCAGTACCACTGACAAATCTGCGCCAAAGAAACGTAAGCATTCTGCTGCAGAAGTACTTGACCCTCGTGCTGTTGCAAAGCGGATGGACTTTGCCCGGCGTTTGGAGGAATACGCCAACTCAACCATTCACTCCAACTCCATCCACCTAGCATTGCCTCTTGTTGCTGGTAGCTCAGGATTTGCTGCTAAGCAGAAGGAGGACAGGTTGCACAGAGCCCAAGCGCAGAAAAAGGAGAGACTGGCTAGGGCAGGGGAACAGAAGGACAAGTGGCAGGTTGAGCACAGCAGATCAGGTGATGTGACACCTGTGCCATCTGACTGCGAGTGGCTAACTGAGGACAAGCAGATGCTGTGGTATGAGTCCAATGTCATACTTACTTCTGAAGAAGCCAATGCCCTGCAAGAAGCCACTGCATCCCAAACAACAAGTGAACTCTGGAGGAATGAACGAAAGAAGCGTATTACAGCTTCCATTGCCCATACTGGAGCTCATCGACGACCTCAGACTGACCCGTCATCCCTCATAAAAACTATCATTGATCGGCCGGCGTTCACCACTCCTGCAACCAGATGGGGGATTGATCATGAAGAAGAGGCACGATGTGCCTACGTAGCCCACCAAGCCAAGTCTGGCAAGCTGATAGATGTTGTTGCATGTGGCTTATTTGTGCATGCTGATGAATGCTGGTTTGGTGCCAGTCCCGATGGCATTGTTAGGGATGGTGATACATCACTTTTGCTCGAGATTAAATGCCCGTTTGTTGCTAGAGACCAAAGTCTAGCAGAGGTAGCTGGGTCTACTGCATCATTTTGTTTGTCCAACAAGGATGGTGTGCTTTCTCTCAAAACAACACATGCCTACTATACACAAGTGCAAATGCAGCTCTTTGCTGCAGGCCTTCAATTTTGTGACTTTGTAGTGTGGTCTCTCTGCAATGATCTTTTTGTTGAGCGCATTTCATTTTGTGAAGTGCATGTCAAGAAAACTCTCGCAGCTTGCCGAACATTTTATTTTGATCATGTTCTCCCGAAACTGGCTCTGTGATCAAGTTTCTTGGTAATAGATATATTCCTCGTCATCTGAGATGACCATTGCTCACTTTGCTCCAGTTCCTGTAGTCTTGACCGTTTACATTCTTCCCTGATTTGTGGCAATCTTTTCTTCTGTAAGTGTGTCTGAACTGTTCTATACGCTGCACTCTATGTTCTTTATTATAGCTTTTTTTGTTCTGCCCTGTTCTGTAGCTCCTTCTTGATATAAACGCCGTGATTAGATGGTGGATAGTTCCATCAGCTACCGGCTTCCTGCATTTGTACATGATTAGGTAGTGTTGTATACATGTACCCAAGACAGTGGAACTCTGCTGTAAACAGTGCGTTATAGTAAATTATACTGCCATTACTGGTAACCACTACAAAAAACGGCACGTACAACTGGTTTACAATAGCTCGCCATTCCGTGTTACAACGGAGTTCAAAAAGGCATGAACGTTACATGAGTATTCGTATTTACTTCAAAGTAAGCGGCACTTGCAGCAGTCACAGGCCACATTTCCTACCTGGTGAACAGCACAAACAGACAAATAGGAGCATCACTACTTCTACTTCGAAGTACGAAGTCCTGAGTGAAATAAGCATCATTGTGTAGGGGCACCATTACTCACAACATAACACAAAGAAAAGAGGGGAAGAAAATACCGAGGCCACGTAGGAATATCGGCATGCGCAAAAAGCTTTCAACAGAGCGGCCTGGTCATAAAGCAAGAATTACATAGACGCCCATCTTCATCATCATTCTGACACATATGGTGGTAGCGTGAGTTACAAGACCTACAAACTCTAAGAAGTGGGCCATCTGAGCGCTTGCAAAACAAACATACGGGAGTGGTCACATAGGCAGCAGCGGCTACAGAAGAAGATGGCACGCTGATAGCAGCAGCAGTAGCAGCTACAGGAGATGGCACGTTCGTAGCAGCAGAAGTAGCAGCTACAGCAGATGACAACTTGGTAGCAGCGGAAGCAGCAGCAGAAGCAGTAATGGCAGGTGAAAGAAATGTGCCAGCTGAAACAGCCACTGCAGAAATGTTTGCATCTGGTGATATCTGGGCAACTTCTGCAGCAGAGGAAAAGTGTGCAGACTGTGTCGATGGCTTACTAACAGGCGGAGGTACCAGGGGCTCCATGTAGTTAGTGAGGAATGCACACACAAATATGATCTGCTCAGCCAAAGGGCACAACACGGAAGATAAGAAGTGAGTTATCCTGAAGTTCTTGATCCTTTCCATTGCTCTCTCCACATGAATACGCACGCTAGCAATACGCCGAGTTTCGATCACCTCTTCTTCATCAAGCTGATCTCGAGAACCAAGAAACGGAGGTATGTTGAGATCGACACCCTCCGGTAGCAGATCGGCAATGTCGAAACCACGGTCAGCCATGATGGCATCACCCTTCTCCATCAACTTCATTAGCCCACTTCGCTTTGTCAGTTTCTTATCAGAAATGCGCCCGCCGTAAAGAGGAGACAGAAACGATATTGCACCGGTAGGTGTCACAACAACTAACAGTTTGAAAGTGTTCCTGTTTTTGTAATTCGACCAGGTGGCTGCTTGTACAGTTGGGTTGGCTGGCTTCTCAATGGGAAACTCTGTTGCGTCAATAATTACCCGGGTGCGTGGGTACTTGTCTTTGAAGACGTCGGGCATGTAGCGATCAATCAGAGCCCGGCTCGGCCAAATGTCCACTTCTTTCATAGAGAAGTACATGCAACGAATGTACGTTGAAAATATTCGGGACACCATGGATTGATCTATTCCGAATCGCAGTGCTAAATCTGACTCAGGGAAAGCATGCCGAAGTTTGACAAGGGTCAATAGCAACTCGTCTTCATACGCCAATGCTCTTCGTCTGCCACGGCTGTCCTGGCCAAGGAAATCAGCTGGCACTTTAGTAGCAAAGCACATGTCTTGACATCCACACCGCAACTGATCCAGCAACAAGTCAAACGCCAGAGAACTCAGGCCCGTGTAAAACAGTACAATCTTGTTGTCATGTCGGATGTTCGAGTAATGGAGTTGGCATTTCCGCAAAGCTTCTTCCGATTCATCCAAATTGTACAAGGCCTGCTCCAACTGGGACCGCAACTTAGCCACTTGTGCTTCCAAAGTCTTTATTTTGTTCTCTTGGAGAACGGGAACTTCACCATAATCATGGTCAGCTAAAAGTGTTGCAGCCTCAGGCACCGATTCATCTGTGACTGGTAAATCAACATCGTCATCAATATCAATCGCTTCAACGGGTCGACTGACTTCGCCTGTCGAAACACGGCTCTTCCTTTTCACTACGACGGCTTTGTCCAAGAAACGGGAAGGTGGCTCGTCCTCCGTCACAGGTCGACCACCAGGAAAGTGCACCCCACAGACATACGAGTTTCCAGAAAGAGGAGTGTTGACTCTTGGTATTTTGGCAAGCCACTCGGCCCTGATATGCCGGCGTCGATCCGAATCTTTAGGCAAACGATGAAAAGATACAGCTTTACAGACCTCTGCTGTTCCTCCGCAGCCAACACGAGCCAGGTCTGATCCACATAGACGACGCTTCACAAACACTGTTCGTCCTTGCGAGTTCGCATCATCAGACTCAAACAAACCAAACTTGCAGCTGCTTTTACGATTTGAGCAGCCAGGGACGATACAATGAGCGTTGCTTGGCATGATTGTGTCAGCTGCTTACTGATCTCTAACTAACTTGCTACTTATACACAACAGCAAACTGTGACAACCCTTGCCTTCCAAGAAGGAAATAAATGTCTTGCTTTGAGTTTGATTCTTCACCAACACAAAGGAAAAAAAATTGTACATTGTACTTCAGCCTCAGCAAACGCGAAGCAGGTACGTAGGGCTCTACGATTATCAGAGTTTCCACGCGTGCATGCATGAGACTGCATGCTGCGCTGCGTGGTGCAAGTACAGTGTCGAGGTCGTGAAGTTGCCCCGCACAAAAACCGCGGGAAAATTATGCATAGGTGCCATTGTAACTTCTCATTCTCACACTTTTCCTGTAATCTTGCGCCCATGTTTTGTGATGTAAATCTGACCATCTCCACCTTATATCATCCTATTCAATATCACCTTCTCTGACGAGCCAACCGCGTCCATTTGCTGCACAGCACGTTTGCCAGTTATGGAAAAAATCTTGGCAGCGTAAGTTCATACCGGGAAAGTAGCAGATGCCGCGCAACATCTCGTACATCACTGTCCACCTACCGTGCTCGGACATCCGATGCGCTTCTTCCACTACATGTGGTATCAGGGATCCTGGGATGATCAGCACCGTCATATTCCCGACTGCCGGGAGCCTGAAGCTGCGAGATAACCCTCCATTATCCATAACAAACTGGTCTCTGATCCTTTTGAATGGTTTGATGTGTTTCCTGTCATCTGCATCAAGTAGCCACTTGCCATCCTCAATGATGGCTCCATTGCGTTTTAGCACAACACCAGTTGCCAGGTCAGACGCGTCGCAGTAGACTGCCCAGTTGCTGTCAGACGTTGATGGCACACGCCAAACTCCACGCGCAGGGTCACCACATGCCAGATGCTCAACTACTTCCTCGTACACCGTACATTGCCATACAGAACTGGATCGTCTTTCCCAGTTGTTGTGCTTGCCATATGCTTCAAGTACGAAGAAACGGGTTGGGGCCGAGCGCATACTGGCTAGTGACAGGTCAGTCGTACGGTCCACTGGAAGTCGCTTCGCTTTGTCAGGGGACACTCAAATGCAAGATGTATGCCATCTCGCCTCAACCATCTGGTGCTGGTAGCAGATGTCGACAGCTGCAATGCAAAGACTTGTGCAGTAGACAGTAGCTCTGGTGGGTTTGTGGGCAGGTTGTGGCGCGCCAGTTCAGCAGCTCCTGCTTCTCCTGTCGATGCTGGCGTCAGCACATCATCAACATAATTGTCCACCTCAGGCCAAGGCCGTGTAACAAAACTTTCTGGGCAATTGCTAGCCCAAGGCACACTAGCGTCATCACGGACAGCTTGTCACGACTGCCTGGTAGCATTGAAAAGCAGGATCGACGTGCACTTGCAGGTAAGCCTCGTGTATGTCGACGAGCTCATACTGCTCTCCGACTTTCCGCCATTAACAGATCTTCTCCGCACAGGCGGGCGCATCCGTGCTGGGCCTGGACTGGATCAGGTTATTGAGGCCATGGTAGTCTAGGCACGGACGTACCAGAGTGCTAGCCTTGTGTGTCTGGCTCTTCGTCAATAGTGGAATGAAGGCTCCAACACATCCGTGGATGGCCTCTTAAAGCTCCACTAGCCAACAAGTATCTACCCACGAGTCCAGTTCTGCACAGAATTGAGCCTGTTGACCATAAAGAGACCTCTGTGTGCGTACTGGCAAATGACTGAGCCGATCGGCCAGGTTGGCGCTTGTCCGTCCGTCCTTCCAGCGCCACTGCTCGGTGTCTTCATCCCACCGGATTAGACCGTTGTCGGCTTCTAGCGTTACCCCTATATCATCTTTCGTAACGGTCACATGACGTACGGGGTGTTAGCCGGCACACACGGTTGTTGCTGTGATGCCAGAAGTTGCTATGCCCGGGCCAAACGTAGCAGGGTTTAACTCACCTGCTTTGTCATAGCCTATGCTGACACCTCCGATGCCAGCAATTACGTCTGCGCAGAGATGTGCATATGCGCCAACAGATGTGAGTGATCCGACAACACTTGCTTTCACATGCAGGTGTACGAGACACAGGTCCAACTAGACGTTGAAGCTGGAGGTCTGCTTCAACCAGGATCTCAACAGGGTTGGCATCCAGAGCCACCACTAATGTCTGTCGGTCGATTCCGTATGAAATTTTGGCGTGCTCGATAGATTTGCACTGTATTATTAATAACTGAGGACCAAGAAAAGTGTTACCAAACAATATGAATGCCAAAGGAAAAGAGCCAAGAGAAAGAGAAAGCGAAAGAGAGAGAAGGAAAAATCAATAAGGAGAGACAAATGCGTTTATGGAAATTCGTAGACATGGTACGGTCCGCACAGGGACGTATATGAGCAGGTACACTGAACCTGGGAGACGTATACAAATATGGGCGTGCATAAATAAACTCTACGGGAAAAGTGTACAAGTCAATCTGAGGTCATGCAAACTGGGCACCGCCGGCACAACTGCAGCCGCAGAACATGCAGCTCTGGCTCGGAGCGCCGCACCATCCCATGCCCATGCTCTCAGAAGTTCACACGTCCCCAGTACCTGGCTCAACAGAAATGCAAGAAGTAACTCTGCCCTCCTTGCCTCTTTGAGGCACTGGATCACCTTTAGGTGGCAGTTTCAAGGTTGAAGGTTCAAGGTGTGTGTGTGTGTGTACGGAGCAGAGACGTGGACGCCGAAGGCACCGACCTGCGCTCTCTCAACACCTTTCATCACCAGTGTGTTCACATCATCGTTGGCGTATCCAGGCGGGACCAGTAATACAACCGCGTAACCTCCGTTACCATGGCCCGAACCCTCGGCATTGACTGTGACGTCGCGGACATCATCCGGAAATATGGACTGCGTTGGCTTGGCCATGTTGGTCGGATGAACGACGACCGCATGCAGAAGCGAGTTTTTTTGGGGAGCTCCCTGCAACACGCCCTCGCCATGGTCCACGCAAGCGGTGGCGTGACGTCATCGCGGATGATCTCCGCTCCATCAGCCCCCCTGTGCCTTCTGACTGCTGGTTTGATGCTGCCCAGGAGGCAGATTGCTCATCGTCATCCTCCCGCCCGTGCTCCTCCTGATCCTGACTCTGTCTTCCGCTGCGCATGTGGAAAGGTCTGTCGTCGTCCCGGGGACCTCAAGCGCCACGCTCTGTACTGCAAAGCTAGCAGATAGTCCCTTCGCTGTCATTGCCATCGGCAATGGGCACGTTCAAGGTTTGTGTGTATGTGTGTGTGTGCGTGCATGCGTGTGCGTGCGTGCGTGCATGTGTGTGTGTGTGTGTGTGTGTGTGTGTGTGTGTGTGTGTGTGTGTGTGTGTGCTTTGTTTTGTGCTCCTTGGGAGCAGGTTACACTTTCTGAGCTCCGTGTTCTTGGCTTTCTCCCAAGTTTTCTGCCTGCCCAGGGCGACTCTGGCATAGCCAGATTCGACCCTGGAGCACCCTCGCACACTGCCAAGGTAGTGCTGCATCATTGGAGCGCGGAAACGCGATGTAGCTTGCAGGACAATTTACTTTGATATTGTCACTGCTGCGTCGGCCGTGGTCCACCACTCGCAGTGGAGTAGCTGTCCCTCGAGTGCTGTGAAGAATCCAAGCTCGAAGAATGCAGTGGTGGGAATTGCGGATTGGCTGGTGGAGTGCTGGAACAACTCGTTGTTTTCAGTGGAGTGGACGAGCGAGTGCGGAGAGGAAGGTCCCAATGGCGGAATGGTGGGAATTGAAACTTCAATCTTTCGTCGTCATGAGTGCACTGGTCAAGCGTTGTGGAAGTCTGTCGGATTTGTGAGGCCTTGCCCTGCCGCTTACATCGTCAACGTGGAAGAACTGCTAGTGGAGTCCTGGTGGGATTTCGGATGCCCACACTCCTTTTGCTTGGTGGATTCTTTCGTGGACAGTGTTTTTTCGTGACGTGAAATTTTGAATTTTTTCCTTCCTGTTCATTTTCAGTCGTTGGCACTGTAGCTGTCAGGTTGTTGTTACAGTACAGCAGTCGTCCGTTCTGCTCCATTGTTTCATCTGTTTTGCCAGTTCTGCTAGCTGATTCTATTTATTTGCCACTGCCCCTCATAGTGCTCATGCTTGGGTGGAGGGCGGCGTGACCCGTTTAGGGTAGCTGTATCATAGTAGTAGTAGTAGTAGTGTGTGTGTGTGTGTGTGTGTGTGTGTGTGTGTGTGTGTGTGTGTGTGTGTGTGTGTGTGTGTGTGTGTGTGTGTGTGTGTGTGTGTGTGTGTGTGTGTGTGTGTGTGTGTGTGTGTGTGTGTGTGTGTGTGTGTGTGTGTGTGTGTGTGTGTGTGTGTGTGTGTGTGTGTGTGTGTGTGTGTGTGTGTGTGTGTGTGTGTGTGTGTGTGTGTGTGTGTGTGTGTGTGTGTGTGTGTGTGTGTGTGTGTGTGTGTGTGTGTGTGTGTGTGTGTGTGTGTGTGTGTGTGTGGTGGCCTTGGTAGATGGTTGCATTTTTTGGAGCTCTGCCTGCAAGTTTCCTTTCCTTGGTTTTTACCTTGGTTCCTGGGCTTGTAGGGCTGGGGTGGCCTTTTGGCCGTCCCAGCTGAATGCTGTGAGTCGTCAAGGGTCCTGCGGCAATGCACGTCGAGTACAGGGCAGCGCCTGATGCTGCCACTCGCCGTGCAGCGGGAACCTCCACTCGTTGCGGTGTTGCGAGCCCGCGAGTGATTGATGGACGACGAAAGTCTAAATCTAAATCCGCCGAGAGAAGGAGAGGAGAGTGCATGCAGTTGGCGTCCTGGAATGTCAGGTCGCTCGTGAATGCTTCTGGGCCTGTGGAGACGGCATTTGTTAGAAAGAATTCAAATTTGAGAAATTCAAATTTTGAATTTGACAAGGATGATCGGAGGGTCGATGTCGTCGTCGGCGAGCTGAAGAGACTCGACATAGAGGTAGCAGGCCTGCAGGAGACTCGCTGGTTTGGGGAAGAGGTGTATTCTGTTGGCGATTCGGCTGTCCTATCGTCTGGGCGGAGATTGCCGAGCGGTGATGGTTCCTTTCTCCGCGGCGAGGGCGTAGCTGTTGTGCTGCGCGGACGCGCGCTTCGTGCCTGGAGAGACAGAGGTTCGCAGGGGGCACCGGTTTCGCCCCGTCTCGCTGTGGCGAGGCTTCGCTTCGTGTCGGGGCGCAGTAGAAAGTCGGTCAATCTCCATGTCATCGCCTGTTACGCACCGACATTCCGCGCCAAGAGATCTGTCATGGACAGCTTCTTCAACAATCTGCAACGCATGATACGGGATGTGCCTGGCGAAGACAAGTTCGTTCTTCTAGGCGACCTCAACGCCAGAGTTGGTTCCCGTCAATCTGGAATTGCTGATGACTGGCAGGGAGTTCGTGGCCCCCATGGTTTTGGCGAGTGTAACGAGTCAGGGGCGGAGTTGCTTTTATTCCTGCCAATGAACAATGCAACCGTCTGCAACACTTGGTTTCAAAAGAGGGCATTCCACAAACAATCCTGGCAGCACCCCAGGACCAAGCAATGGCCAAGCATCTCTGCCGGGGGAGCCAACCGCTACTGCTCACGCCTCAACGCCTCCAGCTCAAGCGTCTGTGCCCTTGGCGTCCCCACCCCGGTACGCTGTCTCGACTGAGCACTGCTGCGGTCACTGCAGCGTCTGTGGCCGCTGCTGCAAGTCGGCTTCGGGCTTCGGCCGACACAACTGTCGGAGAGGCGGCAAGCCTGTTGATCGTGGCCACTTTTCAACATGAGTGCAGGTGTGGGAGACGTTTCCATCGGCTCCGTGGCATCCGGCGACATGTCTGCGGGGCGTCATGACTGCGCGCTCTCCTCTCCTCCCCCGCATAGGGGCGGCATAGCCAGTTACTGGCAGCTGTACACAAGGTCAAGGTATGTGTGCGTGCGTGCGTGCGTGTGCGAGCGTGTGTGGTTGGTTGGTTTGTTGGTTGGTTGTGTTTATTTGAATTCGCAAACCGAACGGACTGAACATGTCCAATGACAAGGAAGCGAATGAAGTCCAAGTAACCCAGGAATGGGGACACAGATGAAAAGAAAATATGGGAACAGAAGGCTCTCAGCAAAGGAATAAAAGAAAAGAAGGAAAGAAAAAGAAAAAAAGGAGAAGTGTTTGTAGCATTATGGTGATAATGCAGATTAATGGATACACGCAGCTCTGTGCTACCTGTTGTGTAATCATAGGTGACTTTTACGTTTTGTTGTTCTTTCATATTATTAGTATTTATTATCAGAGTCTAATTAATTCGTTCGTCGTTGTCAGCGTGTACACGAGGTACTGCTTGCCTTGAGTCAACAACACGGAATTCACGAGTTACGATTGTGCTTACTACGACGTTGCATGTTGTTTGTACATTTACAATCACGTACATGCAGCTTGGCAAGTTGTGTCACGATGCAATGCATACCAATTTATTTCACTACACGTATTTCTCGTAACACATCAATTCTTACTTCGTAGGTGTTTAGGTCCGGTCTTGCGTGACAGAGGTAGTTACTCTTAGTTAGCTTTCTCCATGATTGATTCTAAGAAACACGGACATTGATTCTAGCTTCGAACTGTTTCTTCTTTGTCTGCCTGTGCATTTTGTTCTCAAACAAATCCTTCGTTCAATGTGTTTATATTTTCGCGCTCTGCAGATTTGTTTGCCTCGCGCTCAGCTTTGTTTCCTTTTCTCTGTCATGTCAACTGCATTATTATGACGTATGACTTGTGTGCGCACTTATCACGTGACCGTTTGACTGCATGCGCTATGCACGCTCTAGGCTAGTGCATTTTAGCGATCGTATCGATCCGCTTTCCTTGCCGTTTTCGTCTTCTCCGCTTCTTTACTCAGTCGAGTCAGTGTCGCTGCACTAGTTTGTTTTGCAGTTTATCCACGTCGCAGTCGTTCATGGTCGCCATCTTTACATTTGATTTTGATGCGCAGCTGCATGCGTATGCAGCTGCCTTTTTTCCTTCTTTCGATGATCTTCTTTCCAATTTTATACTGAATCTACTGTATGTATTCTCTCACCCAAGTTTGCAACGGTTGTCGGTTGTAGCATGCCAAGGGTTGGATGCAGGGGTGGTTAATTAAGCTAGTAGTAGTAGTAACAAATCAGTAACAAGTGGTACCGAAACCCGGGACGCAGAGGATGAGTTAGTTTGTAGTGAGTCTGTTCGTCGTCTTCGTCAACAACAAAGTAAAACTATAAAGTATGCGTGGGAATGGAGGAGTTCAGGAGAGAAGCTGCTGGGAGCGCAAGACGGTGGAAGAGGAGGCAGAGCAGGTGGTTGGACCGGCAGAAGCTGGGTACTGGAGCCTGGGACGGCAGGTACCGCATGGAGCGTGTGGCCGGGGCTCGCCAGAGGCCAATGGATGAGTCTGGCATCACCGACTGTGTGTCGTCCTTTGTTGTTCGTCTTGTTGTTGTCTTGCTCACTGTGTTGTCTGATCGTGTTTCTCTCGCTTTTCAGTTTGTTGCTGTGTTGTTGAGTTTGGTTGTCGGTATATTGCTCTTCTCGTCGTTCTGTTCTGCATTAATTTGCGTTGTAGATATATTTTGCGCTGTTGCGCGCATGTTGTTATTTGTTGGAGCTTTGGCCCTCGTGTTTCGGTTGGCCTTGTGTGCCTGAGTTTAGAGCGTCGGCTCTTGTGTTTTTTGGTTTGGCCCTGTGGTGCGGCTTGGTTGAGAGCGTCGGCTCTTGTGTCTTGGTTTGGCCCTGTGTCGTGGCCCAGTTTTGTTGTGCTACAATGTAAGCTGTTGGTTGGTTTTGGTTGTTCTGTTTTGCTGTGGTTCCTTTTGCTGTTGTGCATGTGGAACGTGGTGTCGGTTTATTATTTTTTGGAATGTCATCAAGGGGGCAGGTGTTGTGAAATGATGTGTTTTTTTCCTGTGTGATGGCATTCCCCAAACTGTCTCGTCTAGTCGCGTGCATGTGTGATATGAGCATGCGCGATTTTGTAGTCGAGAGTCCTTTTGTCAGTCTTCTTGTTCGTCCCTTTGAGTGTTGTCTCCATTTCCGTAATGTCAATAATAATTATGTAAACCAAAGTAG
Source organism: Sycon ciliatum (assembly GCF_964019385.1). NCBI lineage: Eukaryota > Metazoa > Porifera > Calcarea > Leucosolenida > Sycettidae > Sycon > Sycon ciliatum. Next base: position 10,508,575 of record NC_088653.1, read on the forward strand.
TCTTGTCCTTTGTGTCCTGCGTCCCGGGGAACGGAATGGCTGAGGTTCCGTTACATACCGCTCAATCTATGCTGCTATGATTGATAGTGCTGTGACTGCATGCAAATGCTTTGCTGCTGGCTCTGCACATCACAGTGATCATGTTGACCAATAAAGCATAGTGCATGCACATCTGGTACTCTACGTTGCTTGGTGCTCTACGTGACATTGAACGTGACTCTCTACGTCACATTGAACGTGCCTCTCAACGTGGCATTCATGCGTGGTGCTCAACTCCGATGTGGGAGGCGTGCGACGTGGCGTCACCATGGCATTTGTATGTGGCGCTCAACCTGGGCGACATTCGACATTCGTTCGACGTCGCACTCGAAGTGTCTTGCTAGAGTTTGCCTGACTATATATTTCGATCTGTGCTGTATGTACATTATTCCTGTTTGCTTGTACTGTTTTACCCTCCCACCTTCCATTTCTCATTACTAATTTACTTTGATAAAGTGAATAAATCACGGGGTGTTGCCCACGCTCATTTCCGGCTACTTCCTTAGAAGCTTGGCTCCGTCAACATTCTGCTCTTGCAGTGTCTACCCGGCCGACCCTGAATCCTCTCTTGTACATACTTGGCTCCGCTAGCATTCTGCTTCCGCTGTGTCTACGCATTTCTCTCCGTAGCCTCTCACTCCGATGACCGGCACTCCCCCGTACCGCAAGTTTCTGCATGTTGTAGTAAATGTGTGTGTATTTTTTTTTGAAAAGTGAGGCACGCGTTTTTCGGGGTCTTCTTTTTTATCCTTTTTTGCAGCCCAGCCGACATCATGCCGGACTGGAAGTAGACTAGACCAGTGATTAGAAGTAGAGTAGTGTCGGGAACTTGCCATGCCCGGAGCTACCACGAGAACTAACTATCGTGTATCAGCCTTGACTGAATCTGAGACGAAAATGTTGGGCTCCCTGCCTAGTCTCGAGTCGGATGTATCGGCAGTGCTAAAAAGTCTGGCCGCACTTTTCTCCGAGGCCGCCGATCACGAGGATCGCCTGAACAATAGGTTCGATGAGCTATCCAGACAAGTATCTAAGCTGAAGGAGGAGGTAGCTTCTCTCAAAGAATCCCCCATTGCCGCGGCGAAAGCTCCTCAGCCATGCCAGCCAGGACGTACTACGAACCGTGATCGTACCCTTACTGACCCCCGCACAGCCTGCAGGCCATGTAGCAGGAGTTCGAGTACGAGTAGATCTACCAGCGCGCTGAACCAAGGTCCAGCATCTGATGCGCCCCGTACTGAATTTGAAAATGATGCTCGCCCAGCAGCCAGTCCTAGCCACAATGTGGACAGCGTGAGCGAGAGTGACGCGGATGATGGTTTTCAGCAGCCGCGGAGACGAAAGCGCAACAAGAGCACAAAGGTGTTGCAGCCCATCTCCGACGATGCATGGAAACTCATTGCAAATGAGCCCCACAGAGCGAAGAGAGCTGTCGTGTATGTTGGTAATCTCAGCAGGGAGACAACTGAAGACCGGTTACGCCAATTTGTTGATTTGCGTAGCAGGGCCGTCAACTCCGACACACCAGTAGTGCTCTATACCTCTACCATGCATGACAATGATAGCGGCTGCATATTTGCAACAGCGATGGTGGATGCCAGCTCCCTGCATATCCTGCTGGCTGCCAACTTCTGGCCAAGGCCACTTTACTGCAGGAGGTGGACCTTCCACACATCCGACAGTCACAAGACGGCACAAGGGTCAGCTCAGCCTGGCTGCGCACCAACTTTGCCGACCAGTGATAAACAATGATGGCAGCACTGGGCGACCCTAAGTGTAAACTACTTCTAACTAATGCATTTGGCCTGATGTGTAAGCTTGGTGAATTCCAGAACGTAGTCACCACACACCTACCAGACATTGCCATTGTCACGGAGACGAAGTTCAACGCAGAGAAATGTATGATTGTGGATGCCATGCTGCCAGGTTACCAACCGCCCATCCGTCGTGACCGTACATCACAGGGTGGAGGCGTAACTGTGTGGTTGCGGTCCGGTCTGGCCTACAGAAATCTGGAGCAGGTGAGCTGCCGTGACCTGGAGGTAATATGGATTACTGTGCAACTACAATCAGGCAACAACGTAGTGGTATGTGCCGCTTACCGGCCAGGCACGTGTTCTGACAGCAACATCTCCTTGATCGAGCATATTGATAGCACAATTGACAGAGTGCGGTCGCAAGGATCTAACATCATTATTGCCGGCGATTTCAATGTGCACAACCGAGCTTGGCTTCACAGCACCAGGACGAGCGTTGCTGGTGAAGCTGCAGAGGACATGTGCGCATTGCATGGTCTCACCCAACATGTACTGGAACCCACCCGCGATGCTAACACTTTGGACCTGGTCATGACGGACTTCCAAGACCCCGTCCACATTCAGGTAAAAAAAAGAAGTAAATTAAAAGAAGTAAATTATCAGGTATCTCCAAGCACGTCATTTCCTCACTGTGGCAGCAGTGTACTCAGGGGTCTACCATGGAGGGTCGAATGCACGGGTTTTCAGGGTATTAGAGGGAATGAATCTCTTCATACCCTCCAGGATCCTCTCTGAGATGCCATTGCATGACAGGTCTGGATCAGTCCAAGCAATAGCTGCCCAATTGGTGGTTCTGACGAAGTGACGGAGCCTGGCCCAATCTGCATGCTGATACCTCCATACAGTTCTTGATATGGGAGGCTCGCGTGACGCACGGATCTGGAAGTCGACAAGTAGACAGCACTCTGCTTTCTGTACAAGCTCCATTGTTCAACTGGCCCAGATATGCTCCTCGCCCGTCTTCCACCCTGAGCTACCAACACATCAAGCCATAGCACACAACTGCATTCATCACACCAGTTTCAGCTCGCCCCCACTCTTCCCCTCAGAGAACGGAATGATGTACTTTCATCCTTTCCTCAGCATGTTGTGGAGGTCTGGAACCAGCTCCCGCAGTGTGTTCTGCTGAACCCGTGAACAAGGAAAGCATTGCAGATGTTCAAAGAGAAGGGCAATGCCCACCTGCACTTTACCTACTGGGAGTGGGTAATGGACAGGCTACGAACTAAAGACAAAAGACGAAAATGCTCTAACTCGGTTCCCTCTTCCATTCACTTCTAGACTCTCTCATATTTTACCTACTTTCCCCTTAGTACCCCCCCCCCTCCATTATTTCGGTAATAATTTTATGTTGTTTCTCTAGAGCACTTTTTTCTTTCTTCCTTTTTTTACTAGCAAACACAGCCCTTCCAATAATCAGGGGAAGAGGACAACAGTTTACTGAAATGACACTGGACAACAAGACAAAGGGGAGTAGGGGCAATGTGCCAATGTAGTTGGCGAGGCTCATGCGAACGGAGGTCTCGGAATCATAGTCTACGACCAGGCATCGATAGCAATGCAGCTAGGAAAGGAGAGAGAGAGAGAGAGAAAGAGAGAGAGAGAGAGAGAGAGAGAGAGAGAGAGAGTGAGTGAGAGCGTGTGAGAGAGAGAGAGAGAAAGAAAGAGAGAGAGAGTGGGATAGAGAGAGAGAGAGAGAGAGAGAGAGAGCAAAGGAGAGAGGGAGAGAGAGAGAGCCACGAGAAAGAGAAATGAAATAAAATAAAACAAGAAAGAGATGATGCACGAAGGTAGTTGACGGGTGACATAGCCTCACAGGGAGTCCACAGCCCAGAGCCAATTATTTTGACGCAAGTGGCGGTGGACCTTCGTCTTGAAGGATTGGAGAGACTTCAACTGGGGCATCGGTTCCGGACACATGTCTTGCGGAAGCCTGTTTCATTCATCCACTACACCCTAATTATGGGAACGAACGCTCGAGAAAGTTGGGGGCCGCAAGGAGGACCACTGTTTGTAGCTGATGCTGATGGCGGACACGGTCTTGAAGGCACATTAGCTTGTACATGTACATTAGAGCGTACACTTGGCGGCGGGCAGCTACCCTCTGCAGCAAGGCATCAGGACCAATGATAGAAAGGGCCTTCCGCTGTGCTCAGTCGAGACTTTGCAGGTGAGAGTTGGCTGCGCCCATCCCTATCAGTGGCGTGCATTCGAGTACAGGGCGTACGAAGCCTCTGTACGTTGTCCAGCGTCCTTCACGACCAAGGAAACTTGATGCTCCACGCAGAAATCCTAGCCGGGCGACAGCACGAAGATAAACATTGCGAAGATGGCGTCTGAAGGTGAGTTTGCTGTCGAAAGTCACTCCCAGGAGCTTCAGCTCATCCCCCTGGGAATATCATGGGCTCTGAATGTTAGTTCTGGGAGTAGCCAGGGGTTGCGGTGGTGGCCAATATGCAGCAGCTGCGACTTTGTCGGCTCAAAGCGAACCAGCCATTGTTCTCCCCAGCTACTCAATCGATCCAGGCCAAATTGCATGTCTGCAATACTGCCAGCAGAGTCATTTCTAGATCGCATGATAATGTACAGCGTGGTGTCATCTGCGTACACACCCATTCGCGTTGATGGGGAAAGACACGTCTCAGCATCGTTGACATACATCAAGAATAAGGTGGGTGCCAGGATGCTGCCTTGGGGTGCGCCAGCTTTAATCTGGAATCGAGCAGATTCCTGTCCATTAACGATTGCGCTTAGTGTGCGATTCCGTAGATAGTCCAGTAGCCACTGCAGCAGGCCACCGCCAATACCGAGAGTCGCCACTCTGTGTAGGAGCACTGACCACCATTCCTTGTCTCTCAGGCCTCCGCGCGACAGTTTCCGACGAACTCTCAGTTCCCAGGATGTGCGAGCTCGCACATTCGCGAGGATAGCATCTTCTTCTGAGCTCATAAAGCAAGCCTTGTGGGCTTCGCTGACAATATTGCGTCTTAACGCCTTCCATGCCTTGTTTTTAGCGTTAAATGCTGTGGTGCACTCAGGAGTCCACCATTTGGGGTCTGCTGGGCGGGTAACAAGCTGCTTGGCGGGGATAAATTTCTGCATCCCGCTGGAGATGACGTCACTTAGCTTCCTGCAGGACTCTTCAGGGTCGTCAGTCGCAATGGTGGACCAGTCAGAAGCGCCCCCAGTCTGCCTGATTGTAGCGCCAGACAGTCCTGGAGGTAGCTTGCTCAGCATCAGGGGTGAGATAAAAGTCGGCAAGAGGAACCCTATGGTCAGAGCAACCAAGTGGCGCTTTGGCAGTGGTGTCGATAGGAACGGACATGTTGGAGAGGATGAGGTCCAGGGTGTTCAGACGCCTAGTCGGCTGCAAGACATGCTGGTGGAGTTGAGGCTCAGCACACAGTTCTTCCTAGGCCTCTCCAGCTACAGTTGTTTTACTGCTGCAGAGCCAAGTCTCTTGATGGACATTAAAATCCCAAGCTAGCTCTATGTGAGTGCCGTGAGTGCGGGCCACGTATAGTGCAGGTCCAAGATACTCAATCAGACAGGTGTCGTTGTCCGCACAGGATCCAGCCCGAAACAAGGCACAGATAACAACAGATTGTTGCGTAGAAAGACTCACTGCGAGCCGGAGGACTTCGTGGTCATCAGTGGGAATCTGGTCGAGGTGCACCACTGGGAGGCCGGACTTCACCCATACAGCAATGTCGCCACCAAATGCATCCCGGTCACGTTGGATGGGAAGCGAGTATCCTGGAAATATCGTCTCAGAGGCTACAGTCTTGGCCGAGAAGTTCGTTTCTGTGATAACTGCTATGTCAACGTTATCGTTGAGCAGTGCATGCTGCCACGCTTCCAGATTGTTGGTGAGACCAAATGCGTTCGTTACTAGCCAGCGGAGCGGCGGAGCTGAACTGATCAATGGGGGGGGGGGGGGTGGCGCCAGCTAATGCCGTACTGTCTCTGTAAGCGCTGTCACCACCATCAGGTGTAGGGTCATCTTTCGCAGCGCTGGCAGGGTGTTGTCGGTTGGGCTTCGGACGGTCTCGGTACTCCCATGGCCGGGCGTATAGAGGCCTTGACCAGAAGTCCGGAGTTATTATGAGGCTCAGGTCTGTGGCATCTATACATAGCTGACACCTTTCCCGTCTGCGTTGTGTGGATGCTGCCGTTATGAACACCGGCCGTTGATCCCCTTGCCTCGAACTTGGGTAGCAATGAAGCCGAGATCCTATGGCCAGCAAGCTGCCCCTCCCTTTCCTCCACCCGTACCATTCCGTATGTCTCATTGCCGCCTTGCTGCTTTGTGCCGTCAAAATAACGATGTACCGTATTTTTCCGGTTGTAAGTCGACCTTTTACGACTTAAAGTAGAAGAAGAAAGGATGGGGGTCGACTTACAACCGGGATTCGACTTATAACCGGGAACTATCAGTATCTTACAAAAATTGACCTGCACTGCATTCACGAGTGCACCATGTGAACACATTTTTCCCAGTTTATTGGCCTTTTTCAAGGATTGGGACGTTATATCCTCCAATAAGGAATGTTTACATGATTTGTTGATGTGCTAGTAGCAGGAGGTGGTTAGTAGTGCTTCTTTGGGTGAAAACTTTAAAACGCAGAATTGAGACCTCCAGACTTACAACCGGTAAAATACGGTATGTGTTTTGTAAAAACAGTATGATAATAAAGCGCACGCATCCGCCAAAATGTGCCGTAAAGTGTTGTTCCGCTTGATGCGCTTGAGTCTCCTTGTCGTCTTGGTCGTCCTCCTAAATTTAATTCACAGTCTACTGTTGGATCATCCTCTTCCGGTGTAGATATGCCAACTTGCTTCTCCTCCTCCGCATGTGTGGGGCTGGAGTCAACCCAGAGAAATGTGAAAGTTGGAGCAAGGCCCACCCCAAAACCAACCAAACTGTGAAAGGATTTACCAGCGTCACATGAAGCCAAGTGAGAAGACGTACTGGAGAGGACCGACTTTCAATGACAATAGAAGTGATAACAAAAGTGGATGTTAGACAACGTGGAAGACCGCTTAATTAAACCAGAACTTTGAGACTAGAGAAGCTAGAGTGAGAAGCTCCATGAAGAATCATACTGGAGGAGATGCAGCTGAAGGGACAATGAACTCCACCAGGCCATAAGATGGGTACTGTGATGTCACGCAGAGGAGAGATGACAGGACACTTGAGGGGACAACAAAGAAAGGAGCCCAGAGTGGTACTTCATCTATCTAAAGCCATCTGTCCACGTATGCTAATTGTCGGTAGATCTACTGTAATGACGTTTGCTCAGTACTGTCACGTGGTACAGGTCGATTGCATTCGGCTGTGTTAGAAGCGTTGTACAAACTTAAGTTTGATCCTATGCTTTGTTTCCAGAAAGAAAATGTATTGTCTGTACAATTTGTTGATGCTATTCCTCGTCGATGTGGGAATAATGCTACACAATTTCTTCACTACGCAGTTGTTGTTATGTTGAGTCCGAAGAAGGTCAACTGACGACATCTTCTCCAGACATTACAAGGGACAACAGGAACAAGTTATTGGGAACGACATTTGGGCCTCAACCAGCGAAAACAGCCCTTGGGTCAAAATTTTCAAAATTCCTTTTTGGTTAGAAATTTGTTCAAACACATCTACTGAAGGACCTCAGCCAAGAAAAAGTTCAATATTCCGATTCTTAACGGGTGTATGCACCAATATACAAGGTGTACTCCAAATTGGTGCAATGTATGTATACGATATATGTGTACAATAAATATTTAGCATTCTAAGGTGGGTAGGCAGCTTGAATACCTTTGAAATAGTGCAGTAAGCAGCTAGAATGACAAAGAGTAGCTGAAGAGTGCGGAGACATGATCGACTTATTATTTTGCAGCTGCATCCTGCGTGGGGTCATTCCGCAATGTCTTCCATTTCTTCCGCCGCAGCTGACGACACGACGGTGTTCCTCAAGGAAGTATACTGGGGCCTACTCCTTTCTTGTTATACGTGAATGACAGTGACACTACTCTCGGAGAGGGCGTAGATCTTGCTGTCTATGCGGACGATACCACACTGTATCAGTGTCTCGCAGTGGGCGCAGACGTGAATGAACAAAGCCGTGTTTTGCAGCATGCAGTGGATGACCTCTCCGCCTGGGGCAAAGCCTGGAAGATCTCATTTGAGCCCACCAATCCCAGACCCTCACCATCGATCACCATTGGCCATGTCGGCAGCTCCCAGCCATCTCCTTCGATAGAGTACCAGTTGTGAAGGAAGCAGAGCTCAAGCTCCTAGGAGTCCAGTTCGACACACAGTTGTCTTTCCACCAGCATTTGCGCTCTGTAGCCGTAAGTGCTCGCCAGCGGTTACACTTCCTGAACAGAGCTGCCCCCATCCTTGATGTTCGTGGAAGAGAGCGGGTCTACAAAGGCTTCGTCAGACCAGTAATGGAATAGTTCAATACTGCCCGTTGGTCTGGATGGGGGCTGCCACTACAACTCTTTGCCAGCTCGATGCAGTTCAGTTACGAGCTCTCAAGATCATCTCTCGTGAGTCATGGCTCCCAAGTCTGGCCCTCCGCCGTGCTGTTGCTGCTCACACGTACTTATACAACCTCCAGTGCCTCCCAACTAGCTCATCACTGCGAGCAATGATCCCTGCCACTGCACCAGAGCTGCAAGGGCATCCTCGCACTCGTCAGCAGAGCCGGATTAGCCATGAATTGCAGTTTGCCATGCCCCACAGCCGTCACTCGCGCAACAGCGTACAGCGATCATTTCCATCCGCCATCGTTGAGGAGTGGAATCGCCTTCCTCCAGAGCTCATCACAGCACCACTTGCTCTACCTCGCCTCCAGCAGTTCAAAGAAGGCGTTCATAAGTATCTGCGATCTGCTGACTGGCATTGGGCCTCTACGCACCTGCGATCTGTGTATGTGTGTGTGTGTGTGTGCGTGTGTGTGCGTGCGTGTTTGCTTGCGTGTGTGTATAGTGTGTGTGTGTGCATGTGTGTATAGTGTGTGTGTGTGTGTATATAGTACTTGTGTGTCTCTTTGTGTATAGTACTTGTGTGTGTGTGTGTGTGTGTGTGTGTGTATGTGTGTGTGATGTGTGTGTGTGTGTTTGTGTGATGTGTGTGTGTGTGTGTAAATGTGTGTGTGTATAGTATGTGTGTGTGTAACACTTCCGTGTGTGCGTGTGTGTGTGTGGCTGTTCACGTGTTCGTGTGTGTGTGTGTGTGTGTGTGTGCGCGCGTGCGCGCGAGTGTGCGTGTGTGTGTGTGTGTGTGCGTGTATGATTTCGGATACCTGCTGCTGGTTGTATGCAGTTAATGTATGGTGTACCTGAACCTCAATTTTTTTTCTCCCATTGAACAACATTCCGTGACCGTGCTGCCACCCTTATTTCACATTTGCTCTGTAGTGCTCCTGCTCATTTTTTTCTATTTTCGTATTTTTCTGTTTGGCGCGCATGAGCAGTGCTGAGGCCGAGACCACTGGTCGGTTTAGCTGCTCTTGCCCCGCCTCCACTGCTTCGGCTGCCATTGCTATGTGCATCCCTGTGCGTTTTTTCCGGCGTTTGCACCATGATGGTTTGTGGTTAGCTTGTAAAAAAAGTGTGTTTGTGCGTGTGTGTGTGTGTGTGTTTGTGTGTGTGTGTGTTTGTGTGTGTTATCCCATCACTAGTTGCTGTGTCTAACGTAGCTGTTCTTTACCATTGCTTCTGCGATGGGCAGGTCTGAGATCGGGGATCTGAGGTGTGTGTGTGTGTTTTTGGATGTGTGTGTGTGTTTGTATGTGTGTGTGTGTGTGTGTGTGTGTGTGTGTGTGTGCATGCGTGCATGAGTGTGTGTGTGTGTGCGTGCAAAGGTGTGTGTGCATCAACATGTGTATGAATGTGGGTATGTGTGTACATGTCTTGTCTTTAATTTGCTGCTACTTCCAGGATGGTGACACACCATTACATCGTGCAGCATATAATGGTCATGTTTCCACAGTGGATTATCTTCTCACTTCTGGACATTCGTTGGAACCAAGGAATAATGTAAGTCAGATTATCCCTGTTGCATGCTCGTTTTTATGAGCAGAAAGAAGAATTACGCAGTTGAATAATTTTTTTGCGAGTAAACTACCGTGCCTCCTCTTCATGTTGTGACGTACCTTCTCCCGTACATTGTCTCCTTCCGCATCAAAAAGGTAATATAGCGGCATGAGCAAATGAGAGCAAGAACAATGAATTATGTATAGGCATGATGTATATTGGTCACGTATTAATCATCGTTGTTTTTAGCTATTCTGCTTTGACCTAGTTTTATCACTATATTGCTGTACATAATTTATTGTGAAAAAGGAGAAGGACAAAATGTTCCGAGTTATGACTAACTGTCCACCAACGTAACCAAACCTTATACAGTCAATGAGTGCGACCATTTTTTTTAATTTATTTACAATGAACACAGCTCACAGGCAAAGACAAAAAATGCATAGTGGGAGCATAGCGATGGTAAAGGCTTTTTGCCCTCAGCCAACCTGAGGTCTCGACGTCATGGGGACATAAAACACACCAAAAAGAAAGAAGAAGAAACAATTGAAAGGAGTGACAGGTACATGATACGAAATGTTAGGAGGGGAGACAGGACATTTCAAGGAGGAAAAGATCACACAGCCAGTGTTAGGTGGAGAATGAGAGAAAAGAAGAACAGTTGTTATTGGGAGGAGTATTTGGAGCGGAATTTAAAAGTCATGGGGTGAGGCAGATGTGATGCTGATACTCAGAGATGGTCATGTACCCATGACCAGTCGTTGGTCTTCAAAGAATGGTTGGCTGCAACCTTTTAATGTTGCAAGTTCTTGGTGCAGAATGGACCAGAGAAGACTCCGGCGGGCAGCTGGTTCCAGATGGGGACAACTGTGTGAGGGTAGGCTCGAGACAGGTTGTTTCGGGAACGGACTGGAAGTTCATTTGCCAGTTGGTGTGCATGGGCATAACATCTCTAAATCGTACTACAGGTGGAGTGGACTGTTTGGTGTTGGGGTTGCTGGGGTGGCAGCATCCTCTGTAGAAGGGGATGTGCATCTGGACAATCCATCTTGTACAGGAGGCAAAGTGCTGCAACCATCCGACGAAGAGCAAGACTCGGGTAGCCAAAACATTGGGGCGATGGTTTGGATGGCCCGGGCTTGCACACGGTCGGGTCTTGCAAGATGGGATGGGGCTGCTAACATCCAGACGATGGAGCAGTACTACATCACTGGGCGCACAAAGGCATTGTAGGCTTGGATGCGACCGGGCACGTCTAAAAGGTGGAAAGCCTAACACAAAGCGCTAAGTCGCTGTGTTGCCCGGAGGGCTACGATACGAAGGTGGCGCCGGAAGGTAAGCTGACCATCAAAACTGACGCCTGAGCTTCTCTTGTTCCCTCAGGTTAGATCCGTTGAAATCAATCTGTGGCATGTTCCATTTGGTGCGGTGGAAGCTAACAGTCAGTGCTTGGGATTTGGCTGGTTCAAATTTCTATCTTCAATTCTTGACTTCAGAGGGAGATGTTGTTGACTGCTAGCTGGAGGGCTTGGGTGGTGGTGGTGATGTTGGCATGCAGTGTAGTGTCGTCTGCGAATGAGGCTAGGTCAGCACCGGCTGGTACGTGGTCCTCGCAGTCGTTCACGTATATGAGGAAGAGAGTCGGACCCAGAATACTGCCCTGGGGGACTCCAGTCCGAATTGGGAGCCTTGAGGGATCCTGGCCACAAATGACCACTTGAAGGTAGCGTTCAATGAGGTAGCTGCTGAGCCACTGGTGCAGTTGCCCACGCAAGCCGTATACGTTGGACTTGTGTAGCACACCGGGGCGTGATACGCGATCAAACGCGCCGGCTATGTCAATGGTGAGTATGCGTGCTGCACCTTTCTCCCCGGCTGTATGCAGCCACTGGTTGTGGAGGCTGGAGAGGAGGTCGGCTGCACTATGGCCATGACGAAATCCAAACTTGTGGAGAAGACGTTGTTCGACTCGAGGAAATTAAGTTATTGTTCTGTTGATGATTGTCTCCATCACTTTGGACAGAATACACAAGAGCGAAACTGGACGGTAATTGGAGGGTAGAGACTTTTCCGTTTGAGTATAGGGACTATGTTGGCAATATTCCATGTCTTGGGCTGTATCCCAGTTTGGAAGCATTGTGTGAACAGTGTAAAAAGAGGTTGTTCCAGTTCAGCAGAGCAGGTTTTCAACACTCGTGCCGGTATCCCATCTGGCCCGGTAGCCTTTGATGGGTTGAACTGCCAACGGGTGCGCTCGACAGCAGCCACACGGAAACGGCCATCCGAAAGAGCCTGTTCATTTCGAGGCCTGACATATGGGAATGGGGCTGACAGTACATCTTGACCAAGACTGCATTTACTTCCAAAATAGCGGGCCATGCATTCTGCTTTGTCTGCGCCGGCTGTGTACTCACGTCCATCGGGATCACGTAATGTCGGAACAGATTGACTACGCCCATTGCCAGAGGCACACTTGACGGTGTGCTACCGGTCACTGGGTGGCAGCTGCTTTGAGGTCATTTTCTGTCTCAGTTTCGCCATGAAAGCACTCTTTGCAGTTTTGAGACAGGCAACCGTTGAGAGCCTAGCATCTTGGTAAGCTGACTGTCGATTGTCGTCAGACGAGTCATCTCTCAGGTATCTCCATGCACGTCATTTCCTCACTGTGGCAGCAGTGCACTCAGGGGTCCACCATGGAGGGTCGAATGCACGGGTTTTCAGGGTATTATAGGGGATGAATCTCTTCATACCCTCCAGGATCCTCTCTGAGATGCCAGTGCACGACAGGCCTGGATCAGTCCAAGCAATAGCTGCCCAATTGGTGGTTCTTACGAAGTGACGGAGCCTGGCCCAATATGCATGCTGATACCTCCATACAGTTCTTCACATGGGAGGGTCGCATGATGCATGGATCTGGAAGTCGGCAAGTAGACAGGCATGGTCAGATTTACCAAGAGCTGGCGAAACAGAAACAAATAATTCTACGGGTAGGTCGGTCATCATCTGGTCCAGTGTCTTGCAGGCGTGCGGTGTTTGGTCGACTAGCTGTTCAACACCGTGCAGGTAGCACATGTCCTCTGCATGCTCGACACCTCTAGTTGTTCTGCTACTGTGGAGCCACTCTTGGTTATGTACATTGAAGTCCTAGCAACTATCACAGCAGAGTTGCGGCAAAAATGGCACAAAACTGACAAGGAGTACTGAGACATTCCGCGACCTGACTCCTAGCTCCAACACTTCTCCAAGGCGCACAAACCAACAACCTTCCAACTTGGAAGGCTCAGGTTCGGAAAGGTCCAAGAGGGGAAGGAAAGCGCAACGAAGAAGAGCACATGCTACGCGCCACGGCAACAAAGAATGCCAAATGTTACTGGATGATGACGAAACTAGTTAGACTATTGGACATACCAGCCTTACTACAATTCGACGACGCAACAGACCACCCAACTTGGGAGGCTCAAGTTTATGTGGAAAACAAAGAAAGGGGAAGCTAAGCGAAGACAAATTGTGACACACTGAAACGTCAACATTCTACTGAACTTCACTACACGGTATCATTTAAGTGTGATAGACTAGTTATGTGCAGTAACAAGTTGTTCCACACGACGTACGTTTCGCCTTAAAGGTTATGGCGGCTCATAAGGTGTGCAAAGTTGAACTCGGATGGTGAGCCAATTAAATTATGGTGAAAAAGGAGAAGGACAAAATGTTACGAGTTATGACTAACTGTCCACCAACGTAACCAGATCTTATACAGTCATTGAGTGCGACAAAATGGTGCTTGGTGGACAGTTAGTCATAACTCGTAACATTTTGTCCTTCTCCTTTTTCACCATAATTTAATTGGCTCACCATCCGAGTTCATAATTCATTGTATTTGCTCTTGTTTGCTCTTGCTTGTAATAATATATATCACCTGAGGAGAAGGTACGGAATTTTACTCGCGAAACCATTAGTTTTCAGAATGTTGTTGAAGAGCCTGAGGTTTTTCCTATCAACATTTTTCCTTACCTTCATTAGCCTGGAAAACGATACCGTAGTTCCGCGCATATAAGCCCACAGGCCTATATCCGGATATAAGCCCACCTCCGTTTATAGGCCCATGGGCTAATAAACAGACCCAAACACCGTTAAGGACCCGTTTGTCAAGTGTATTTTTCGCAATACCGGTACAGAGCTGTTCTTGTTGATGATCCAGAAAACAAGAAAGTGAAGGGTTAACCCTCGACCCCCATGGACTCTTGACCGATAGTACAATATGTCAGTGCAGACCAGGGAGTAGTAAAATACAGTATTCACTACTCCCTGGTGCAGACTCCCTGGTGCAAACTAGATTACCAGTACCGGTACCTGCGGTAGGCGGACAACTGCGCACGTGCACGGACTTGTACTTTTTTGCGTGCCAGCTGCCTTCAAAATTCGAATATAGGTCCAGGGCTAAAAAACGAACCATTATTACAGATTTTTTCCCCCGAAAATGCATTATTATTTTCGTATATTAGCCCATGGGCTTGTATGCGCGGAACTACGGTAATAAGTTACTTGCGTCACCTCAAACGTGCTCGTAAGTCCAATGTCTTGAAGAGATCTGGTATATGTTTCCAAGTTGGCTATTCGAGGATCGCAGCATCTCAGCTTCCTCCGGAATCCCTCTCGAGTGCTGGACTCCAGGTGTCATTGTGTGATCTGCAAGCGCTTTGTCCGAGCACAAACCACTCTGGCTCACCTAATTGATTAGGGACCGTACCTTTGCCTCCTGTACAATATGCATTGTCCAGATGCACATCGCCTTCTACAGAGGATGCTGCCACCCCAGCAGCCCCAATCCCAAACAGTCCACTCCACCCGTAGTGCGTTTCAAAGATGTAACGCCCACGCACACCAACTGGCAAATGAACTTCCAGTCCCTTCCCGAAACAACCTGTGTCGAGCCTACCCTTGCGCAGTTTTCCCCGTCTGGAACCAGCTGCCCACCGGAGTCTTCTCTGGTCCATTTTGCACCAAGAACTTGCAATATTTCAAAGTTGCAGCCAACCGCTGTTTGAAAAACAACGACTGATCGTGGGCACATGATCATCTCTGAGTATCAGCATCATATCTGCCTCACCCCATGATTTTCAAATTCCGCTCCATGTACTCATTCCAATAATGTGTTTCCTTCTTTCTCTCCTTCTCCTCCTAACACTCTCTGTCTTATCTTTCCCTCCTTCTAATGTACTGTCTCTTCTCCTAACATTTAGTGTCATGTACCTGTCACTTTTTTCATTTTTCTTCTTCTTTCTTTTTGGTGCGTTTTATGTCCCCATAATGTCAACACCTCAGGTCGGCTGAGGCCAGAAAGCCTCACCATCACTATTCTCCCACTATGCAATTTTTCTTTTGCCCGAGAGCCATGATCAATGTAGAAAATGAAAAAAGAAAGAAAAACCTCCATTGCCTCCATCCACAGAACGCTTGGAGCACTCTGCTTTCTGTACAAGCTCCATTGTTCAACTGGCCCAGATATGCTCCTCGCCCGTCTTCCACCCTGAGCTACCAACACATCAAGCCACATAGCACACACCTGCATTTATCCCACCAGTTTCAGCTCGCCCCCACTCTTCCCCTCAGAGAACGGAATGATTTACTTTCATCCTTCCCTCAGCACGTTGTGGAGGTCTGGAACCAGCTCCCGCAGTGTGTTCTGCTGAACCCGTGAACAAGGAGAGCATTGCAGATGTTCAAAGAGAAGGTCAATGCCCACCTGCACTTTACCCACTGGGAGTGGGTAATGAACAGGCTACGAACTAAAGACAAAAGACGAAAATGCTCTAACTCTGTTCCTTCTTCCATTCACTTCTAGACTCTCTCATATTTTACCTACTTTCCCCTGAGCACCCCCCCCCCTGCATTATTTCTGTAATAAATTTATGTTGTTTCTGTGGAGCACTTTTTTCTTTCCTTTTTTTTACTAGCAAACACAGCCCTTCCAATAATCAGGGGAAGAGGACAACAGTTTACTGAAATGACACTGGACAACAAGACAAAGGGGAGTAGGGGCAATGTGCCGATGTAGTTGGCGAGGCTCATGCGACCGGAGGTCTTGGAATCATAGTCTACGACCAGGCATCGATAGCAATGCAGCTAGGAAGGGAGGGAGATCAAGAGAGAAAGAGAGAGAGAGAGTGAGAGTGTGTGTGACGGGCGAGAAAGAAAGAGAGAGAGAGAGAGGGATAGAGAGAGAGAGTAAGAGAGAGAGGGAGAGAGAGAGCCACGAGAAAGAGAAATGAAATAAAATAAAACAAGAAAGAGATGATGCACGAAGGTAGTTGACGGGTGACATAGCCTCACAGGGAGTCCACAGCCCAGAGCCAATTACTTTGACGCAAGTGGCAGTGGACCTTCGTCTTTAAGGATTAGAGAGACTTCAACTGGGGCATCGGTTCCGGACACATGTCTTGGGGAAGCCTGTTTCATTCATCCACTACACCCTAATTATGGGAACGAATGCTCGAGAAAGTTGGGGGCCGCAAGGAGGACCACTGTTTGTAGCTGATGCTGATGGCGGACACGGTCTTGAAGGCACATTAGCTTGTACATGTACATTAGAGCGTACATTTGGCAGCGGGCAGCTATCCTCTGCAGCAAGGGGTCAGGACGAATGATAGAAAGGGCCTTCCGCTGTACTCGGTCGAGACTTTGCAGGTGAGAGTTGGCTGCGCCCATCCCTATCAGTGGTGTGTATTCGGGTACAGGGCGTACGAAGCCTCTGTACGTTGTCCAGCGTCCTTCACGACTAAGGAAACTTGATGCTCAACGCAGAAATCCTAGCCGGCTGACAGCACGAAGATAAACTTTGCGAAGATGGCGTCTGAAGGTGAGTTTGCTGTCGAAAGTCACTCCCAGGAGCTTCAGCTCATCCCCCCTGGGAATATCATAGGCTCTGAATGTTAGTTCTGGGAGTGGCCAGGGGTTGCGGTGGTGGCCAATATGCAGTAGCTGCGACTATGTCGGCTCAAAGTGAGCCCGCCATTGTTCTCCCCAGCTACCCAATCGATCCAGGCTAGATTGCATGTCTGCAATACTGCCAGTAGAGTCATCTCTAGATCGTATGATGATGTACAGCGTGGTGTCATCTGCGTACACACCCATTGGCGTTGATGGGGACAGACACGTCTCAGCATCGTTGACATACATCAAGAATAAGGTGGGTGCCAGGATGCTGCCTTGGGGTACGCCAGCTTTAATCTGGAATTGAGCAGATTCCTGTCCATTGACGATTGCGCTTAGTGTGCGATTCCGTAGATAGTCCCGTAGCCACTGCAGCAGGCCACCGCCAATACGGAGAGCGGCCGCTCTGTGTAGGACGCCAGGGTACGACACGCGGTCAAACGAAACCAGCAATGTTGACAGCCAGGACGTGGGCACAGCCACCAGAACCAGCTGCCAGCGACCAGTCAGGCCGCAGTACTGCTAATAGGTCCGCTGTTCCAAGGCCACTGCGAAATCCGTACTGCTTGGTTGACAGGAGATGATGTTTTTCAAGGTGCTTCACAATTTGACAGTTCACAATTCACTCCATCACTTTGGAGATGATGAGGAGGAGGGAGACTGGGCGGTAATTCTAAGGGTTGGATAGGCTGCCCTTCTTGCACACTGGCACAACTCGAGCACTCTTCCAGGCCTCTGGCTGAACACCCTTATGGAAGCACAGGGCGAAGAGGGACGTAAAAGGCGATGCAAGTTCATGGGTGTTGTCCGGTTCGGACGCCTTGCCAACGTCGAGCTGGTTTAGGAGGCGTTCCACTGTTTGCAGGCGGAAGTGGATTCGGGTAAGTGGGGTGACCCCGGGTTGGCGAGCATGAGGGAGATCCCCCGGGCCCAAGTCATCATCTCCAAGGCTACGTTTATTGGCGAAATAGGGACCAAGGTAGTTCGCTTTGGCAGCATAAATACGGAGTTGGTGACCAGCGTCATCCACCAGGCATGGTATAGGGGAGCCGAGACTGGCGTCAGCAGCAAATTTGAGCACTGACCACCATTCCTTGTCTCTCAGGCCTCCACGTGACAGTTTCCGACGAACTCTCAGTTCCCAGGATGTGCGAGCTCGCACATTCGCGAGGATAGCATCTTCTACTGAGCTCATAAAGCAAGCCTTGTGGGCTTCGCTTACAATATTGCGTCTCCAGGCCTTCCATGCCTGGTCTTTAGCGTAAAATGCTGTGGTGCACTCAGGAGTCCACCATTTGGGGTCTGCTGGGCGGGTAACAAGCTGCTTGGCGGGGATAAATTTCTGCATCCCGCTGGAGATGACGTCACTTAGCTTCCTGCAGGACTCTTCAGGGTCGTCAGTCGCAATGGTGGACCAGTCAGAAGCGCCCCCAGTCTGCCTGATTGTAGCGCCAGACAGTCCTGGAGGTATCTTGCTCAGCATCAGGGGTGAGATAAAAGTCGTCAAGAGGAACCCCATGGTCAGAGCAACCAAGTGGCGCTTTGGCAGTGGTGTCGATAGGAACGGACATGTTGGAGAGGATGAGGTCCAGGGTGTTCAGACCCCTAGTCGGCTGCAAGACATGCTGGTGGAGTTGAGGCTCAGCACACAGTTCTTCCAAGGCCTCTCCAGCTACAGTTGTTTTACTGCTGCAGAGCCAAGTCTCTTGATGGACATTAAAATCCCCAGCTAGCATTATGTGAGTGCCGTGAGTGCGGGTCACGTATAGTGCAGGTCCAAGATACTCAATCACACAGGTGTCGTTGTCCGCATAGGATCCAGGCAAAAACAAGGCACCGATAACAACAGATTGTTGCGTAGAAAGACTCACTGCGAGCCGGAGGACTTCGTGGTCATCAGTGGGAATCTGGTCGAGGTGCACCACTGGGAGGCCGGACTTCACCCATACAGCAATGCCGCCGCCAAATGCATCCCGGTCACGTTGGATGGGAAGCGAGTATCCTGGAAATATCGTCTCAGAGGCTACAGTCTTGGCCGAGAAGTTCGTTTCTGTGATAACTGCTATGTAAACGTTATCGTTGAGCAGTACATGCTGCCACGCTTCCGGCTTGTTGGTGAGACCAAATGCGTTGGTCACTAGCCAGCGGAGCGGCGGAGCTGCACTGATCAATGGGGGGGGGGGCACCAGCTGATGCCGTACTGTCTCTGTAAGCGCTGTCAGCACCATCAGGTGTAGGGTCATCACTCGCAGCGCTGGCAGGGTGTTGTCGGTTGGGCTTCGGACGGTCTCGGTACACCCATGGCCGGGCGAATAGAGGCCTTGACCAGAAGTCCGGAGTTATCATGAGGCTCAGGTCTGTGGCATCTAAACATAGCTGACACCTTTCCCGTCTGCGTTGTGTGGATGCTGCCGTTACGAACACCGGCCGTTGATCCCCTTGTCTCGAACTTGGGTAGCAATGAAGCCGAGATCCTATGGCCAGCAAGCTGCCCCTCCCTTTCATCCACCCGTGCCATTCTGTATGTCTCATTGCCGCCTTGCTGCTTTGTGCCGTCAAAATAACGATGTATGTGTTTTGTAAAAACAGTATGATCATAAAGCGCATGCATCCGCCAAAATGCGCCGTAAAGTGTTGTTCCGCTTTATGCGCTTGAGTCTCCTTGTCGTCTTGGTTCTCCTCCTAAATGTAATTCACAGTCTACTGTTGGATCATCCTCTTCCGGTGTAGATATGCCAACTTGCTTCTCCTCCTCCACATGTTTGGGGCTGGAGTCAACCCAGAGAAATGTGAAAGTTGGAGAAAGGCCCACCCAAAAACCAACCAAACTGTGAAAGGATCTATCAGCGTCACATGAAGCCAAGTGAGAAGGCGTACTGGAGAGGACCGACAAAAGTGGATGTTAGACAACGTGGAAGACCGCGTAATTAAACCAGAACTTTGAGACTAGAGAAGCTAGAGTGAGAAGCTCCATGAAGAATCATACTGGAAGAGATGCAGCTGTAGGGACAATGAACTCCACCAGGCCATGAGATGGGTACTGTGATGTCACGCAGAGGAGATATGACAGGACACTGAAGGGGACAACAAAGAAAGGAGCCCAGAGTGGTACTTCATCTATCTAAAGCCATCTGTCCACGAATGCTAATTGTCGGGAGTTGTACTGTAATGACGTTTGCTCAGTTTTGTCACGTGGTAGAGGTCGATTGCATTCGGCTGTGTTAGAAGTGTTGTACAAACTTAAGTTTGATCCTATGCTTTGTTTCCAGAAAGAAAACGTGTTGTCTGTACAACTTTTGATGCTATTCCTCGTCGATGTGTGAATAATGATACATAATTTCTTCACTATGCTGTTGTTGTTCTATTGAGTCCGAAGAAGGTCAACTGCCGACATCTTCTCCAGACATTACAACGGACAACGGGAACAAGTTATTGGGAACGACATTTATTATAGACGACGAGACAAGAGACCAAGATGAACGAAACAACTACATTGATGAAGAGTGAGAAAGCGAGATTATTGAAGAGAGCGAGATTATTGAAGAGAGAGCGAGAATATTGAAGAGAGGGAGATCGACTCAGAAACAACGCAATATAAAGGGCATGGGTAGCTATGGCAAACATGGGCGCGCAAGTAGCTACCCAGGCCGATGGAATGAAAGGTGAGTATGACGTAGTACGGGTGCATGCAGGCCGGCCAGCTTAGGAAAGGTTGTAGGTAAGATTGAACGGGAGGAGGCACCTATCAGTGATATTATATCTCCTTCTAAATCTTGACATATTTCTACCCTGTCACGAGAGTTGTATCTCAGTACATTTACGCTCTACGTTGTACTTCGAAGTAGTATTTTTCATTTCAGCCATTACCTGTATAATCCTGGAGAGAAAGGGAAGAAAAAGGCTTGATACCTCATGTAAAAATGTCTTCTGGAATGGATGGGTTAACTGCGCAGATTTACGCGAACTTGGCTTTGTTTTAGAAAAAAATGAGAAAATGGACACATCAAGTTAATGACCTCCTAAGCGTCATCGAAATTGTCATCGAAATTGTCGCAGTTTGACTTTTCATATAAACGGGGTATATACTCACCAGCAGCCGTACCACAGGTAAGGAATCAGACATAGATGATAGTCATCAGTATAGGGTGACTGCAAAGTGTTGTTTTTTCACGGCTGAGCGTAGCGAAAGAGTGTAAAAACGTATTTTTCACTCACCATTTTTCTGTCGTGCTCTGCTCCTCTTCCACTGCGCAACTCTCCCCCACCTGCCATCGTGGTCTTGTATTCCTCGTATAGTTTTTTGAAGTCCAGGGATCTAAGTGATAAATTATGCCATCTACTCGCAGCCAAGGAACCGCGCCTCCTGTAGCTGATCCTGAGCCTGCCCGGACCGACAGACGACGCCCAGCCACCACCTCCGCCACCTCACCTGCCCCACCAACACCAAGCTCGGCAGATGAGGAGATGCCCTCGTGGTTCGCCTCCGCATTTACCAACCTGTCATCACAAATCAAGGGAGAGGACTAGAACTGATCTCAGAAAATTCGAAATCGGCATTCTTGCACATACTTCTCCCACGATAAGTTGAATAACTCCACTAATAACTTGTAGGTCGATTTTCACTATCTCTGACTTTCTGTTAGGCTCTATCCATAAGTAATACATTTCCTGTAGACATGACAAGCATCAACGTAAATGTACAGTGAGGGAAGCAATGTCAATTGCTAGCGAAATACACATCGCAACGCAATTCCCTCAAAGTTTATCGTAGAGCACTGGGATTTTGCAAAGACCTCTGGATTCCGGTAGCATGATTTGGTCATAGCACCTGGCTGGCTAGGGACGCGCAAAAATGGACAAATCCCCAGCTGAAGTGCATTTTACAAGCTCATAATACAGCTTGAGATATAGCCCGACTACAGGACCTTGGGTCGCGTTCGTTCGGGTTTCTTCAAGACGACAGCTGAGAGTTTTCTGTTGCCGATAGATCTCAGTAGTATGTATAAAGCCGGTTCTGTGAGAGGTACATGATCCAGCCCGAAAAAATGGAGTTCTATTGATAGTACCCCATTTTTGGGGTTTTTACGATAAAAATGATTTTTCGGGTGAAGGGTGGATTGTACCCCACCTTTTGAATTTGAGATCTTACGTGCCTATGTACGTGAAAAGAGACTTTGTGAAGAAGAGACTTTGTGAAGAAGAGACTTTGTGAAGAAGAAGAAGAAGAAGAAGAAGAAGAAGAAGAAGAAGAAGAAGAAGAAGAAGAAGAAGAAGAAGAAGAAGAAGAAGAAGAAGAAGAAGAAGAAGAAGAAGAAGAAGAAGAAGAAGAAGAAGAAGAAGAAGAAGAAGAAGAAGAAGAAGAAGAAGAAGAAGAAGAAGAAGAAGAAGAAGAAGAAGAAGAAGAAGAAGAAGAAGAAGAAGAAGAAGAAGAAGAAGAAGAAGAAGAAGAAGAAGAAGAAGAAGAAGAAGAAGAAGAAGAAGAAGATCAAGAAGGGGAGGAAAACTGTGTCATCATAATGTTGTTCATGAAGGAAGATACGTATGTTCTTCTTGTGGACTTGTCATGGATGTGGTTTACTTACCTGAAGTTGATGTGCATAAGAGATGTAGTTTGATGAAGAAGCCTTACGCTGCAGATGAGCGGTTATGTGGTGTGGATCGTCATCTTTTGCATTTTCTTTCGAAAACTGAACTCTTATCCGATCAGCTTCGTGTACACCCTCTTTGAGAGCAGATATGTGCGATGAAGAAGTCCTGTTTGTACAAGAGTACAAACTATGCTATAGCAATATCCTGTATAGTAGACGATACGAATGTGGATGCATTACGTAAACTGCATTCTTATTTACCTTATAGCAATTTATCCTGGTTGAGGTTCAGTCGAATCATTAAACCTCTTCCTCAGCATTTTCCACTCCTATACATACTGCATCTCATGGAGTCGACTAGGATGGTGTCTTCATTGCAACTGTTCACGTTGCGTTCGAATTTGCTGCTTTTATCTCCATCTGATATATCTCTTATGACACCATTGATTGATGCTTATTGCTGGGAAACCTATTCACTTGATCACGTGATCCAGAACATGCACACGTTTGACTGTGATCTTATTTCCATACTGTATCAATTCACTAAGGTGGCGGTATCATGTAAGGAATCTTTATAACGAGATATGATTTTGGCGGGCACGATGCTGATTGATCAAATGTTTTTGGCGCGCTTGATGCTGATTGGTGAAAAGTTTTTGGCAGGCTTGATGCTGATTGGTCAAATGTTTTGGGCGGGCTTGATGCTGATTGGTTAACCCATATCTTATCATTTCAATCCATCTCCCTCTCTGACTCGTATAAATACGAATGATTGTCCTGCAGTTGAGTCATTCGTTCATCGTGAGTTGTCCTGACTTCACTTCCTAGAAGATGGCTTCCCTATACGAGCGACAGATGAAGAAGTATTCCGCTCTTCCTGCTGACCCTCCTCGAGTTGTGCTCTCTTCGAAGCCAGTACCGGCTAAGCGTCGCTATGTATTACCTGCTCCTACCAAGCTCGACAAAGAAATTGTGGTGGATGGGTTTCAGGAGGATATGCAGCTGTCCTACAAGTTATCGGGTGAATCCTTCTACAAACCTGGTAATAAGATGTACTTCCCTTCGGAAGCTCTGCCAGCCTGTGGTAGTATGGCAACAGCCCGCAAAGATGCTCAAGGACAAGTTTACATCGAACTGAACGAGTCCAAAGAGTTCATCATTACGAACTTGATCAAGACTTGTCCATCGCTCCGTGACACTCTCCGAAGTGGACGTGTGGAGAAGATCAAGACCAACTTCTACACATCACGTTCGTCCGACGGTCAATGTCGGGTGAACATCAACGGTGAAAACAAGCTAGTCCCGACCAGCTCGATCGAACTGGATGTGGAACAAGATGTACTCATCTACCCCGGGGCAGTCTCCCTCGACACTGACGAGCAAGTGATGAAGGTACGTCTTGCTGTTGCTCCAATCATCTGCATCAACGTGGAACCCAGATGTTTTCATCGTGCTCTGGACGCACACATGACACTTTCTATCACGGAACTAAAACAGCTGACTGAGAGCTTCACATCATTTCGCAGTGTCGTCGTGCAACAAGACAATCAGCTGGTAGAGACCTTCCAATAAGTGTTTAATGAACTTCCTTCTTTACCACACAGCTGATCATTCATTCTGATTCTATCCTATATTTACTTCACTCTCCACAGTGACAGCGCCCAACTTCTGGCCAAGGCCCGTATACTGCAGGCCATGGAGGTTCTTAGAAACCAGCTCTGAGGGCAGCACCAGCAGTCGCAGCCACAGCAGCAGAAACAGCACCTCTGCCAGTGTTCTGACTAAACAGCAACAACAGCAGCCGGGTTCAACGTCCTCCTCCTCCCCGCCGCCACCACCACCGCCGCCACCACCACCGGCAGACTTCATCTCCACTCCACTACACAGTGGCCAAAAACGGAGAAACTCCCACCTTTCCCCACCAGAGGCTGGAGACCTGAAGAGATCAAACGGATCTGCGCCACAACATGACCAGCATGATGCGCAGCCACCCCAGCAGGATGCCCAGTCCTCCCATGCCCAATGATGGATTCCAGACCTCTGCGACTGCTAGTGACTAATGCATTCAGCCTGAGCAACAAGATAGGTGCCCTGCAGCATACAATCCTGCAGTATAATGTAGACGTGGCAATAGTAACAGAAACGAAGCTCTGCTCAGATAATTCCTCCCATGAGTTGACCATCCCAGGATACTCACCCCCTATAAGGAAGGATCGAGATGCCCATGGTGGCGGTGTGGCAGTGTGGGCTAGGAGTGAACTATCCATTACCCACCACGACGATATAGATTGCCGTGATCACGAGCTCTTATGGATTTCCCTGGCAATGCACTCCGGAACAAAGATTGTTCTGGGTGCGCTCTACCGGCCTGGCTCTTGTGCAGAGACAGACACCAGCCTGATGGACTACCTAGACAACACTTTGGATGATGTCCGCCGTCTTGGCAGCAATGTGATAATTGCAGGGGACTTCAACGTGCATAATTCAGCCTGGCTACAGAGTAGCAAGACTACCCGAGCCGGTGAATGCCTGGAGGAAGTCTGCGCAGCACATCATCTTGTCCAGCATGTCACCCAGCCAACCCGCGGCAACAATACTCTCGATCTTATCATCTCCGATTTCTCACACCCCGTATGCACCACAGCCTATGCACCACTTGGACGATCTGATCATGCCGTTATCATTGCCGAGTTTCTCCAACAGCATCCACGACGCGAAGATCCTGCTGTTCGACAGGTTTGGAAATACGCCCTTGCTGACTGGCACCGCCTGAGAGCCTACCTCCGCAACATAGACTGGCCCGCCAAGATCCATGGTTGTGCGGAGCAGTCCTGTCAGCGCGTAACTGATGTCATCATGCATGGAATGAAACAGTTCATACCATCCAAAGAGCTTGTGGTGCACCAATCCAACCCTGTATGGTGGACACCGGACTGCTCTAATGCCAATCATGCCAAGGAGCGGGCATGGACGCTGTGGCGACGCAATCCCCGCAACGATAACCACAAGGTCCAGTACATCACAACTGTTAACCACGAAGTGGAAGCGTGTCATGCAGCGCGATTAGCACATCAACGTAGAATTCGCAACAAGCTTACTGCAGGTTCCCTCCGGGACAAAGAGTGGTGGTCAACCATCAAGAGCGCAGCAGGCAAGGGACGTTGCTCTGACATCCCCCTGCTGACCAACCCTGCAGGACAAGAGTTCCACTCTTCTCGTGAGAAAGCCGAGTGCTTTGCAGCGCATTTTGCGAACAAGTGTAGCCTTGGCAATAACGACCTCTGTGCTGCTGACCTGCCTGACCTGCAACGACCTGCCTATGCCACGCTAAAGCACATTCACTTCCGCGCAGCAACGGTCAAACGGCACTTGGCGAACTTGGCTGTATCAAAAGCAACTGGACCGGATGGCATCTCTGCTCGTGTGCTCAAGATGTGCTCATCTGAACTTGCAGACCCACTGGCAAAGCTCTTCACCCTCTGCTTCTTAGCCGGTGTGCAACCCGGGGCATGGAAACTTGCCCATGTAGTCCCAGTTCACAAACGGTCCTCCAGATCTTTGGCATCTAACTACCGACCAATATCACTGCTAACGATCATGTCGAAAGTCATGGAGGGCATTGTAAACACGCAACTGGTTAACTACCTAGAGAAGCATGAGGTGTTGCCAAACAGCCAGTTTGGATTCTGACGTGGTAGAGGAACCGCAGATATCTTAACGGCTCTCCAACATGAATGGGTCCACACCATAAGTACTGGCGGTTGTGTCCAGGTCCTCGCCGTGGATATTGCCGGTGCGTTTGACCGGGTATCGCACACAGGAGTGCTGTACAAAGCAAAGCAGGCCGGCGTCGACGGACGCCTGCTTGTATGGCTACAGGACTACCTCACCAACCGAAACATCCGCGTTGTGGTTGGAGGCCAGACGTCAGATGCTCAACCCATCCAGGCTGGTGTCCCCCAAGGCAGCATCCTAGGACCCAGCCTCTTCCTTCTATACACCTGTGACATTGAACAATGTTTAACCCCAGGAACGCAGCTGAGCAGCTTTGCAGACGACACCACACTCTACAGCTTAGTACAGCCAACTGACGATCTCCAACAGTCCACCGCCTCCCTCCAAGGGTCCCTCAACAGTCTTGAGGAGTGGGGCCGCAAGTGGCGTATCTGTTTTGAGCCAGCCAAGACACAGCGTATGACTCTACATCGCAAGCACGTTCCCCCCTGCACTCCACCAATCACCTTTGGAGGTGAAGCACTCCAGGAGACAGATACCCTGAAGCTGCTGGGAGTCATGCTCGACCCCACTCTCTCCTACAGAGCGCACACTCGCAGTGTTGCACTGCGCGCCTCCCAAAGGCTGGGTTTCCTACGAAAGGCAGCACCCATCCTGGACGACCATGGTCGAGTGACGGTCTACAAGGGATTCGTGCGACCCCTACTTGAATATGCCCCACTGGCCTGGTCGAGCGCAGCCGCAACTAACATGGCCCAGCTGGACAAGGTTCAGCAACGTGCCCTGCATTTCCTGGGACCTGGAACCATCCTCCAAAGTCTTCAGCTTCGTCGGATGGTGGCAGCCCTGTCATACTTGTTCAAGCTGCACTACATTCCAGGGCCTCCCCAGGTAAAGGCCATGCTGCCACCAACCAAGCCCCCTGCCGTAGCTAGCATGTGCACACGGCAAACACGTCAGACGCACCATGCCTTTCAGCTGAAGTGGACACCCCCTCGCACAGCCCCTGACTACCTCCTGCGATCCTTCCCCTTCTTCGCCATCACACCCTGGAACAACCTGCCTGCGGACCTCCTGCTTCACGAGCCTCATTCAAGACGCCTCCAAACCTTCAAGGTCAACGTATGTAAGGATCTAATCCGAAAGAGATGGCTGTGGTCCACACAGTACCTGTGACGATGATATTGAGATTTGAGACCCATTTAGTATTTACCTCTCTACTACTACTTGCTTGTTATGATTACTGTCCTCTTTCTTCATTTTCCCTTCTGGTTTAGTCATTACACGTATTAATTTATATTATTTGGTGCAATACTAGCGCCCCTTTCTCGCACCAAATTATTATTTTTGCTACCTGACCATGCACCCCCCCCCCTTTTTTTCGATGCCAGGTTGCAACGCTAACGCCGAGACCCCTGGTCGGTCGAGTTGCTCCCTGTACATCGGCACGTCGTCCCTACATCCCCTGTGTCTTGTCTTGTGTTTGTCTCCACATGTCTCTTTGTAGCGCTGTGTTCCCAATAAAAAAAAATATATATATATATATCGCAGATTGAGTATATATATATATATATATATATATTTTTTTTTTTCAGGTTCGGCCTCATTTCCTCTGTGCTGCGCTGATGAGTCCACAAAGGACGAAACAGTTCTGTCCGCAGATTGAGTATATATATATATATATATATATATATATATATATCCACCAGCATGTGCCTCTTCACGTTATGCCTGTTGAGGCACGGTCGTCAAGGCCTAGACGAGGTCGTCCCCCAAAGATTGGTACTGCGACTGGAGGTGCACCCTCGCTGGGGATGGAACCAACTGGGGTGTCGTTGTCTTCTTCGTCGGCATCGGCTTGTTCGTCATTGCCTTCGTCTTTACCGTCTCTTCCTTCTATCCCGTCATCATCGTTGGTATCTGCGGTTTCGTCTTCTTTGACTTCCTCTGTACCGTCATCCGGTGTGTCCACCTCCGGTGGCAAAAAGCGTGGCCGGCCACCGAAGAAACCACCGGATGGTGTGTCTGCGGGACCAGTGACTCGCTCTAGGGCGAGGTTAGCAGAGTCTTTACGGTCTCCGTCGTTGTCGTCATCGTCGTCGTCAGCGTCTTCCTCATCTCCCTCCTCCTCTTCATCAACATCAACAGCCATTGGAACGTCAAAGGGAGCATCATCGCAGCAGGCAGTGCCAGCAACGGACGTGCCTTTGGTACGGACATCTACATCTGCCTCGTCTGGATTGGCAGTAGCGGCAAGGAATGTCAGGTCGGTTTCATTGTCACGTAATTCCAAAGTATGTACTGGTTCTAGTAGCGTTGTTAGGGTGTATGAATCTTCTATCGCCAACCATCTTGTTCAGAATAGTGATTGTCGTTCTAGTTATGCTGATGATTGCTTTTCTGTTTGGTCTCGTTCACGTAGTCAAAGGTATTTGCGTGTATTGGAGTCTATATATATATATATATATATATATATATATATATATATATATATATATATATACTATCCTATACTACTTTCTACGGCAATATCTCATGATACTCATTAAAAAAAAAACTTCTAAAGAACAAGTATGAGTGGTGTCGTGTCGAGTAGTACGTCCACGGAAGAGTGCTGCCTTGCCTCTTCGGACTCTAGTATCCCCACTGCTACTAGTGGAGCATGGGTTTCAGGATGTGAAAATAATGGAATCGGGAAAGATGAACCAGGGCGATCAAATGTGCACACCATCAAGGAATGCGTCATTCCTGACAAGATCAATCATCTGCTAGTACGAGTTGCTGACCATGTTCTTGCGACATACGCAAAGGATGAAGGTGAATGCTCGGAGACTCGTCATGCCTTTGACATTGACCATTTGTTCGTTCGTGATTCGACATTGTTTCACGCGTGGACATCTGCTTAACATGTTGCTATGAAGAGACCTGACATTCTCAAGCATGCTGTGAGCTTTACTGTTGGCGATGATGATCGTGAACAAGCTGAACGACTTGAAAGTTGCATATGCGGCATCATGGAAGGTTTATGGAGTCATGCGTCAAACGACATCTTTGCCCTGGAGATGTCCTTGGCATATTCAGTGACTCTATTGGACATGCTGGCACGGAAAGGCGATCGTGCGAAGGTGTTGTTAGCACGAGATTTCCTAATGAAACACATTCATGCTCAATCGAGGAGGAGGATGAACGGTCGACTCATCAACACGATGACTGTGGCCCTTGTTTGTTGTGCATTGCCTGTTGTTTACCTCTTCTTATGAGCATCATAAAGTTTTTTTGAGAAAGAAATATTTCCTATCATAATTAGTACAAAGTTTGTGTGTGTGTGTGTGTGTGTGTGTGTGTGTGTGTGTGTGTGTGTGTGTGTGTGTGTGTGTGTGTGTGTGTGTGTGTGAAGATGGCCTACTGGGCTACGCATTTCCATAGGAGTGATGGTGACGAGGCCTCCCTCAAACACATGCAAAGCATGCGGAATGACATTGTCGAGATGCAATCGGTTGTGGGGAACGATGACACCGAAAACACCTTGGTTCGTGATGTGGAGAAACTGAAATATGAGAAAGCCGATGAGAGCAAAGTGGAAGATGTGGAAAACAGATCTACGCGCTACACAGATCAAGCAATAGCAGCTGATGAGCTGCACGTTAAAACAGACGGATCCGTGTCCATGGATGCTAACCTCGACATGAACGAGCATTCCATCTGTAATTTGGCGTACAATGATAGCTCTTTGACATGTGCTGTCCCTGCCGGTTGGGTTAAGAATGAAATCCGTCAATCATCATCGAGATTGCACCACGATGTCGACCCTGTGCGCAAGATGAAAGGTCCTTGTGGTGATCGGGGATTGGGATGGCTTAGCGGAGGTTGCATGCCATTGAACTCTATAGGGAGAATTGATGACTTCTATCTCGATGCAACCACGCTCATCGTGTACAAGAAATTCAGCTCGAAATGGATGGCTTTCAGTCAGCTTCATGGATCAAGAGGTGAAGATGGTCCACGTGGAGAACGTGGATCGATCGGTTCCGAAGGTGAGACTGGAATTAGAGGAGCTAATGGGCAAGGTGGTGAACGCGGTCAAAAAGGTGATCAAGGAATACCTGGTCCAGAAGGTCCCAGAGGTGAAGTTGGAGAACGTGGATTAGTCGGTCCTGAAGGTGAGATTGGACCTAGAGGCGAAGTTGGACAAGACGGCCCACAAGGTGAACGTGGTGTGCAAGGTGATCAAGGAGCCATAGGTCCCGTGGGTCCCCAAGGAACTATCAGTGCAACCGGTCCTCCAGGAAACAGAGGTCCTGTGGGCCAAGGAATCATCTGCCCAGGTACTTCAGGAGCCAGAGGCCCCGTGGGTCCGCAATCAAATCAGAACCTATCCGATCCATTTCGTCTACTACCTCGCATTCTGAGAAACGCCTACCTCTACATATACTCTCATCCTAGCAGATTTGAATCTGTCAACAGGGTGAGCCGAAAAAGATACAGAGGGGAAATCTCGTTGACTTGAAGGACAAGAGAATCAACGTGAACAGCATCGACATGTTCCGAGACGGCCACTTCTACCTCAACATTTCACAACGCAAGCAAATTTCCATTAGAGAACGATTCGTCAATCTGTTTCACGACAACATGTCTTTTGCAATGTTCCAAGTAACTCAAGTGGACGCACCTGTCCCTAGAAACATGTCATTGGAGACATTCGACATCGATACTGTCGGAAATTTCAGCTTGGATGCTTTATACGTGTTGTCCACTGCCACCCACATAAGTGGCAACTACTTCACGGGTTCCGGCTATTCATTATTCAACCTACCCGTTTCGTCTTTAGTGAACCAATTATCGGCGGCTTTGGATAAACCTGTGTCGAGCATGATGAATCTCTTGAGCACAAATTGTGTCATAAGTTACGCTCGGAATTCAGAAGGCCTATTCACTCTACACGTAAGCTCCATTTTGATTCATTCCAACTTGGAAACTGACCCATTTTTCAGGACCAATGGAATCGAAGACTGCGATTAAGCGCATTGGTGGTACTCAATTCTTCAACGGCACTACGTCAAAGTTGTTCTGTCATTTGCACTTTGCAGAGAGTTTATCTTCTCACACAATCCAGGGCTGTCCACACAGAACTCATGGCACACTACAATATATATCACACATGTATAGCACACATGCTACACTACATTCTTGAGGTGAAAATGAAAAATAAAACCTATTTATAGTGATTATCATCACATCACCAGAATGTCTGTGATATTGACAGTGGCGAACAACACGTCGGGGTGAGCAGGGGATTGCACAAACCGAACTTTACTCTAAATACCCGCGATAAAGTCCTGCATGTTGAATCAGCTCAGTTTGAAGTACACTTTGAGAACATAGACGAGGCAAGGAACAAACTCTATGTGGTACATGGTGAAGAAGAAGAGGATAGACTGTCCATCAAGACGGGAACATACAGCGATATAGACGATTTGGTGTCTATGATCAATGCCACTCTGAACCGAGCAGGACACGGAGACATTGTCGAGAACTGCCGTTCACGAATATTTGAAATACATATAAATTTAGTGTTCACGTCTTACTTGAACTTCCTGTAGTTTCAGTCTGCAACTCCGTCGTCTTTCTCCTTTTCTAACTCAGTCTTTCCATTATCTGACAGTGCTGCTCTCACCTCTAGCTAGGTGCAAGCACCCTCCGCCAGACACGAACTACTTTCTTGTTTCTCTAAAGACTCTCAAATAAATTTCTTCTTCGCGTTCACTTTCGTTCTGCAGTTTATTTATTTTCCTTTCTTTCTACCCCGTGGTACACGCGCTACATGTGCCACCATCTTTGTTTCCATGGCACCACAGTGCACCTGACCACGCGATCGCTACGCAGCTCAGGCCCGAATGGGTCCGGGTGCGCTGCGTCGCGATCTATTTGGCCTCGCTTGCTTCCGAGCACCGCCGTTTTCGGAGCGTACTCATTGTGCGTCTCAGTTCTTTTTTCCGTTGTTTGTATCTCCTTGGTTGGGTTATTCTTCTTCTTGACTGAAGTGTAGTTGATGAATGAACGATGGTGGTTTGTGTTGTAGTAGTGTGAGTGTGTGCATGGTTGGAAAGGTATTCTACATTCTATAATCAAATCGATAAGATTTTGACATGGTGCTTGAACCAGGTGACGGTTACCTGTCCGCAACGCAGTTTCCCCGTCGTTTTTCCGACACTCATCGTCGTGCAGGTATGTACACTCAAATGGTCCAGCGCCGGGCCAATATGAAGCGTCGCCTCACACGCGTCAGGGAAAAGCTGGCGAGAGAGCTCCACAAGGAGGAGCCATCCCCACACTAAGTGCTGGGCGACTGGCAAACAGCCGCAGAGCTAGCATCTCACATAAACGACCTCCAATCACAAATACGTAGCCTCGTCGAGCTCGACGCAAACGATGAGAAACTAGACGATCTCGACTCTTGGGAGTCATCCTTCGATGAGGAGGTGGAAATTTTGAGAACAGCGAGGGCGTTTTTGGAGAAACACGCGCCCTCCCTGCTACAGCAACCAGTGCCAAGTGAAAGCAGGTGTTCTGAGAGTGTGATGTGTAGTGCTAGTAATAGTAGTAAACACATGCAGACTGAGCACCCTGTTTCGGAGCAGCTCTCAGTCTCTCAACACGCTAGTCATCCTGCTAGCAGCACGCCTGCCTTTACTGGTGTGATGGACAGTATGCCAAATGCCACTGGTACTGCTAGTCAAGCACTCACAGCAGTCAGTGCAATTGCAAATACCCATGATCCTACTCACCATACTGGTTCACTAAGCACACTGCAGTACACACCAGCAGTGCCACCACCACCACCACTACACTTGCCTGAGCCTACACCTGGTACTGGTAGTGCCACTGGTCGTGCACAGTGGAGCAATGCAGAGTACACTTCTGACAGCGAGTCTGTCTGGTCGGATGCTGACTCCACGTCTACCAACACCTCGTTCCATGCACCCTCGGTCGTTCCAGGCTCTGCTATGTTTGTTGCTGCAGTCTCCCAGGCTGCCAGTCATGCCGCACGTGCTGCTGTGGAGGCCACATGGCAGATGGACACCTCGAACACACCACGTCGCACTCCTGGTCGGACACCCGTGCAGCTCCCTAAGCTCACACTGCCAACCTTTCATGGTGATATCCTTGCATGGCCCGACTTTTGGGATATGTTTTCTGCTGCAGTCGACACACAGCAGTTACCCCAGGTGTCAAAGTTCACGTATCTGCGCAGTCTGCTGAAATGTCCTGCCGCTCGTTTGGTCTCCGGCATTGCAGTGACCGACGCAAATTATCCGACTGCTGTCAGCACCCTGAAGGCCGAGTATGGCAAGCCTGATATAGTTATTGCTCAGTTATACGGTCGCCTCCACACGCTATGTGGATATAAAATCTACATGTGAGGCTCTGGAGAACATCCTCCTGCAACTGGAGGCCCAGGGGGAAGTACTGAAAGGTCAACGCCTTGTATGCCACCAGGTACTCTCAAAGCTTCCACTGAGTGTCACTACGAAGCTTGAGGAGTGGCGACCCTCCCATGACGTCTCAGTACCGTGGGACATAGAAGACCTCCGCCAGTACCTGAAACGGTACGTGCTTCTGCACGACCGAGCACAACAACGCTCTGGCCAGCAGCAAAGCACCGCTCCAGTGGATATGCTGCCGTCCAGTACACTTGTGGCCACTTCTGGCGCACCGTTCCGTAGGCCGCAAGCTGCTACGTCCGCACCCGCTCGGCCACGGAAGCCGTGTGCGTTCTGCGGTGGTGCCCACAACCACGATGCCTGCGGAAGGTTCGCAACTACCTCAGCTCGGAAGGACAGGCTCCTTGAGCTCCATCTCTGTTACCGTTGTCTTGGCAAAGGCCATGTCGCATCTGCCTGCACCCAGCAACGGAAATGCCGACATTGCCAGCAGCCGGACCATCACAACACTGCTATTTGTTCGCGGCGCCAACAGTCTGCTGTTCACCAGATCAGTGTCAACAATGTGCAACAGCAGCCGGCACCCCAGCAACAGCAGCAGCCACGTCCGCAGCGGTCGCCGCCTCCGCCGCCACAGCAACAGCAGCCACAGCAGCAGTCTCAATCCGCTACGACACCAGCACAGTTCTCATCTTCATGTATGTCTGTCAATGTCCAGTGCAACACGGTACAGGATCGTGTCGGTTTAGCGCGCAAGATAACTGCAACTTCTGCTATTGCCGCCAATGGTCGCCGTACCACTGTGCGCATCCTGTTTGACAGTGGCAGTCAATCAACATTCCTCAGCGCATCTGCTGCTGAGCAACTTCAACTTCAGCTCCTCGGTAAGGACACGCTGAACGTATTCTCCTTTGGCAGTGAGACTCCTCTGCGCCTTGTGCCAGATGTGGTACAATTTGCTCTCCTCCACAAGGACGGTTCTACTCGGACTCTTCATGCGCATGTGTTGCCAGCATCGAAGACGATCCACCCTGTGCAGCACAGCTCACTCTCTCCGGCAGACAGAGCAGTTCTGATCAATCTGCTGGCAGTCTCTCTGGCTGATCCGTTACCGGACGGTGCCTCCACTCATGCAGTCGACTTGCTACTGGGCATACCGTACTTCTGGGACCTCATGAGTGGTCTGCCAACACGGTTGCCTTCTGGCCTCTACCTCATTCCGTCTCGATTGGGATATCTGTTGTCTGGCAACCCGAATCCAGCCACCGCAGACAGCTCGCATGCCTCTGCTTCTGAAACTGTGGTCTTTGTGTGCGCTACGGAACGCGTACCGGATCTGTCCGAGATGTGGTCTCTCGACAGTATTGGTATCAGTGACTCGCCGTTCCTCACTGACGACAACCGTGCCCAGCAGCACTTCAACTCAACCGTCCGATTTCGCGAAGGCCGCTATGAAGTCGCTTGGCCGTGGAAGTCTGAGCCACCTGACCTGCGAGACAACTATGGCCTCGCACTCGGTCGTTTGACTTCCTCGCTAAGCAGCTCGCTAGGGACCATGACCTGCTATTGCGCTACGATGCAGTGATCCAGTCTCAGGTTGAGCTGGGTATTGTTGAACGTGTGTCAACCAACACTTCAACTCACACCGTCAAGCACTACCTGCCGCACCAGCCAGTCGTGACACCTTCCAAGGCGACCACTAAGCTGCGCATTGTATACGACGCCTCGGCCAAGTCATCCAAAGCAGCAAAGTGTCTGAACGAGTGCATGCATCGTGGCCCTATCAACTTGCCGAATCTCTGTGGCATACTTCTCCGCGTCCGTTGCCACTCCATTGTGCTGTTGGCTGACATCGAGAAAGCGTTTCTCCAGCTCAGCATTCGGCCGGATGACCGAGATGTCACACGTTTCCTCTGGTTTGACGATCCAGCAAACCCTGCCACATCCAAGGACAACTTGGCTGTGTATCGCTTCTGTAGGATGCCGTTCGGTATTGTTGCCAGTCCGTTTCTGCTGGAAGCTACTATTCATCACCATCTGCAGCTGCAGTGTACTCCTCTTGCCGCTTCTATCGATCAGAATATCTACGTGGACAACGTGTTGATTGGTGTCTCAGATGTTTCTGATGTTCTTGCTGTATATGAGGAGGCCAAGTCCGTTTTCCAGCGTGCATCAATGAATTTGCGTGAGTGGACAACCAATAGTACAGCTGCTCGGGCGACTCTACCAAAGGATGACATCGTCACGACTCGACATGTCAAGGTGCTTGGTTTACAGTGGGACACACATGACGATGTATTGTCAATTGCTGGTTCTCGCTGCACCCTCTCTGCTGCTGCACCTGCTACTAAGCGCATTGTCTTGCAAGCCGTCTCTGCTTTGTACGATCCGCTTGGTCTACTCGTCCCAGCCATTCTGTCTGGGCGCCTGCTACTTCGTCAATTGTGGCAAGCTGAGCTCAATTGGGATGACCCTCTACCTGCACACTTTACTGACGAATGGTCTGCTATCTCCTCTATGATGGCATCGCTCTCTTCGATCACTATTCCCCGTTTGTGTTGTCCGGTCGGCAGCGCTACGGATGTGCAGCTCCATATCTTCACTGACGCTTCTGTCAATGCGTATGCAGCTGCTGGCTACCTCCGGGTCACAGATGGCAGTTCGGTACACTCTGCCCTTGTCTTCAGCAAGATGCGGCTCGCACCAGCTCCCAAGAAGTCATCTTCTACAGCTGACACCATGACCATTCCTCGCCTGGAATTACTGGGTGCTGTCATAGGTGCTCGACTTGCGTCATTCCTTCGGCAGGAGCTCAACCTCACGCTCTCGTCCACTACTGTCTGGACTGATGCCAGGTGCGTTCTGCATTGGCTTGTATCAAGTCGGGACCTGTCTACATTTGTGGCCAATCGCATCGCTAGTTTACGTGCTCTGCCGGACATCACGTATCGCTATGTCCCCAGTGCTGCTAATCCTGCTGATTTGGCTACTCGTCCTCAAACAGCTGCACAGCTCGCCAACAGTACGCTATGGTGGTCTGGTCCTTCGTGGCTAACAGAAGACGTCAGCAAATGGCCTGCTTCTAGTCACCCCACCATCACTCCTCAGGACTTGGCGTTGGCCGAGGCCGAGTATCGTGGACCTCGTCTCATCCACAGCATGCTCGCTACCCAACCAGTCCTGCCGCCGTCACTTGTGCAGCAGTCTATCCTAACGCGCTCGTCCTCACTGTCCAAAGCCGTCAGAATCTTGACCTACTGCATGCATTTCCTCTATCGTGTTGTGTGGACTCGGTTGCCAGCTGCTCAGCAGACACGCCTTCAGGATGGCCATGCTCTGCTAGCTCAGCTACTCAGCCAGTTTGATGCTCAACTGTACGTCTTCAGCGTCAGTGTGCGACGCTTGGTTCTGTCTCTATTCGTACGTTCAGCGCAGCACAGCTCCTATCCTGATCTGTACTCTGGTTCTCTCGCTGATAGCACGTCACAGTTGGTGAAGCAATTTGGTCTTCAGCGTGACCAGCTCGGTATTATCCGTTGTCATGGCAAGCTTGCTCACGTCCATGCCACCCGCCAGCCTGCTCTGCTGCCACGCCAGTATCGTCTCACTGTCTTGATCATTCTCGACATCCATGGCTGCCTGCAGCATGCTGGTCCAAGCCACACCCTCGCGCAGCTTCGCCTCAACTTCTAGGTTCCTCATGGTCGTCAGGCTGTTCGCCATGAACTGAAGCTATGTCTTGTGTGCCGTCGTCAAGACTCGCCACCCTATCGTCTTCCGTTGATGCCGCCTCTGCCTGCCGAGCGTGTCAACCCTGCTCATCCATTTGAGTTCACCGGTCTGGACTACTTTGGACCATTGCTTATCAAGCAGTCCGACTCCTCCACGACCAAGGTGTGGGTCTGTTTATTCACCTGTTTCGCTATCCGTGCTGTCCATCTCGAGTTCGTGGATGACATGTCCACAGCTGCCTTCATCTCTGGCTTACGTCGCTTCATTGCTCGTCGTGGCGTACCGCGTCTGTTGTACTCTGACAACGCCAGCCAATTTCACCTCGCCAGTTCTGCCGTGCCGGATGCCTGGTCCTCTCTACCGTCTGACCCCGTCCTAGGCGAGTTTCTCTCTCAACGTCAGATCACGTGGAAATTCACCACTGCTCTCGCCCCATGGCAAGGTGGTATTTATGAGCGCATGGTTGGCCTTGTGAAGGGCTGCATGCGGAAAGTTGTTGGCCGGCAGTTGCTCTCGCTCCCACAGCTCCTCACCTTGCTGGCTGAAGTTGAAGCTGTCGTCAACAACCGCCCACTGACTCCCGTTTCGGCTGACGATGAAGGTCCTGGTCTTCTCGTGCTCTCTCCAGCTCACTTCCTCGTTGGTGGTCGACCTACGCTGATCCCTGTCGACACATCCTCTGCTGATGATCCCGACTATTCGCCTGATATCAGCTCCCGGGACCACATCTTGCAGTGGTGGAGGGCGTCCCAAGTTCTCTTGGAACGTTTCTGGAAATGCTGGCGGACTGAGTACTTGCAATTACTCAGGGAACGTGCGAACCCTGATCACCGCCAGCCCAAGACGTCTCTATCCGGCCAGCCACAGGTCGGAAAGATTGTCATCGTCAACTCCGAAGGCATACCACGTGGCCAGTGGCACATTGGCAAGGTAACAGCGGCTAACGCTAGTGCGACAGATGGTTGCGTCCGCTCAGCAGAGGTCCTGATGCCGTCTGGCCGCACAGTGGAACGCCCACTATCGCTGCTGTATCCACTCGAGGTACCCAGCACCCGGCAAGATGATGCCCCCGCAGTCGTCAGCAGCCAGCAGTCAGATAATGCTCCTGGAGTGCAAGCACCACCGCCATCAGCAACCCGCCCGAGGCGCAAGGCTGCCGATCAGGCGTGCCAAAACATCGCTAGGTGGACGGCTTGTAACTTCACGGCGTTAAGGTAAGTATAACTTATTATATTTCTACGCTTTAGTTCACAATCTTCTTTGTTCCTTTCTCTTTCTAGTGCATTCACACTTCTGTTTGGTGGGAGTGTCGAGAACTGCCGTTCACGAATATTTGAAATACATATAAATTTAGTGTTCACGTCTTACTTGAACTTCCTGTAGTTTCAGTCTGCAACTCCGTCGTCTTTCTCCTTTTCTAACTCAGTCTTTCCATTATCTGACAGTGCTGCTCTCACCTCTAGCTAGGTGCAAGCACCCTCCGCCAGACACGAACTACTTTCTTGTTTCTCTAAAGACTCTCAAATAAATTTCTTCTTCGCGTTCACTTTCGTTCTGCAGTTTATTTATTTTCCTTTCTTTCTACCCCGTGGTACACGCGCTACATGTGCCACCATCTTTGTTTCCATGGCACCACAGTGCACCTGACCACGCGATCGCTACGCAGCTCAGGCCCGAATGGGTCCGGGTGCGCTGCGTCGCGATCTATTTGGCCTCGCTTGCTTCCGAGCACCGCCGTTTTCGGAGCGTACTCATTGTGCGTCTCAGTTCTTTTTTCCGTTGTTTGTATCTCCTTGGTTGGGTTATTCTTCTTCTTGACTGAAGTGTAGTTGATGAATGAACGATGGTGGTTTGTGTTGTAGTAGTGTGAGTGTGTGCATGGTTGGAAAGGTATTCTACATTCTATAATCAAATCGATAAGATTTTGACAGACATTTTGTTTTCCTACTCTCGTCACACCAGCTGCATAAGTGTCTCGTTACCCAGGACTAAAAGGTGCTTGTTGAAGAAGGACTCTCCCGGATTGGTGCTGGGTGTGGGCACTATTCTCAAGCCATACACGATCGTGGGATCTCACACTTTCCCATTCGCTTTGGATCTGACAAAAAGACGACTTGTCCTGCTCTACACCGACCTAATTGGACCTGCTGTGGAGTATGAAGACAACACTGATTTGAGGGTGTTGAAGACCTTTCTCATTCAAACCCTCAACGGTTTGAATAACTACGTGTTTGGAAAAGAAGACAAGCGAATGCTGCTTCCACACGAAAACGTGACTAGCATTTCGTTTTGGTTGAAATTCAACACCGGTGAACACATCACTTCCGGATACCCCGTCTACCTTGATCTTCGAATCACGAACACGACTTAGATGGATCTTCCAGATGTTCGTGTCCGTCACGTGCGAGACATAGTGGAGGATATAGCAAAACGAAAGGAATTGGAGAGCAAAAAAGTGCGTTGCCTGGAGAAGTACGTAATTTACAACACCGCAATCTTGTCCTTTCTCATACTCAGTCAAACCATCCTCAACATTCTTCAAGGGAGTGGTGTCGTATCTGGAGAACATCACATTCGAATCATCGCCATCAGTAGCACGATCATTGGTGTGATCATGGCATGCATAGGCAAACACGTTCTCGACACCAAACGTCAGCTTATCACGTGTATTGAACAACTGCACCAGATGGAGAAAGCGTTCATGTTGGAATTGGGCATCACTCTGGAAGATGGGAAGCTCACTAACGAGGACCATCAACGATTGATAGCGATAATTAACGACTTTCGCAAGACACTGGATATTGGATCGTTGAAAAAAATTCGCCCCTATTATAATGTGACTCGCAAGAATGGCACAGGAGATATACTCACCACAAGCTCCGGAGTCCTTCACCGGACTCCTGACCAACACGAAGATCGTTCAGAAGAACATCCTGGACAGGACAGAGAAGAAACTCTCGTTGCTTGAGGGTAGACGCGGAGTACAACTCTTTTCCTCAGCAGATCGATCACCACCATCCCTGAACAATGAACTGGACATCTCGTCACCGAATTGTATTGCTCTGGGGGAGAGCTATTTCATCATGAAAAATGCGCTATACTGTCAAAAACAATCTTGATAATCAACCTGGAGACTACACCTGATGGGTGTGCACCACGTCTCCAGCCTTTTCATGGTTCAAGACCATTCGAGTGGAGATCAACGGAACATAGTATAGACTTGGACATAGTACCAAGGCCGTTCAACTCCGTGTCGTTGCAACAAGAGTAAGTCGGATTCGTGTGCGAGTTGGTACGATCGACATCAGCGAGGATGGATTCGTCTCGAAATTACCCGAGTCGACTGTTGGCACGATGGAGGTGCAAAGGAGATCGTCGACTGACAGCTCGATTGCTGACTGGGTGGAACCATTGGTGCACATCAGAGCGTCCGACAACTCCACCTCGTACTGCGTGTCACGGAAGAGGTCATGGGCGAATCCATCCTCACACGTATTCAAAGAGTGAACTTTGTAGTCTCTCATCTGATACCAACTGGATGAAATCATGACAACAAGAACTGAATTGTATATGCATGTACTACCTTACTCCTCCAATCCATTGCGATCTTCAGTGTTCCTTCCATTATTCTTTGTAATGACAAATTATGACATGTATCGTATCTATCAAGAATTGACCCTTGTGACGTGTGTGTGTGTGTGTGTGTGTGTGTGATCATGACCATTTTGGGAAAATTGCATGGGGAGGTGGGAGGAGGGGTGGGTCACGGAAAAAACATCTTCATGATGACACCATGTGACCATATCCATCATTCTACTTTTTATACCCACTCCCATCCGGGGCAAGGTGGGGTACAATCCCCCCTTCACCACCTCCAACACCCGAAAAATCATTATTTACGTAAAAACCGGGCGCCCGTTTTTTACTCCAAAAATGGGGTAGCAGGAAATTTTCGGACGGAATTTATTTTCGTACGATTTCGTACACGGCCTCTTTTGTACTAAAATTAATTCCGTACTAAAATTTGTTCATGTGAAGTTATGTACACTATACATGCGTACTGCATGCAAACACGTGTATTTAGCATGCAGCACTGTACGAAAATATAATCCGAACGAAAGGTCGAAATTCGGCTTTGTCCGAAAATATTTCCGTCCGAAAATTTCCTGCTATACAGTATCAATAGTACCCCATTTTTTCGGGCTGGACCATGTACCTCTCACAGAACCGGCTTTATACATGCTACTGATTTCTCGAGGAGGTCAGCTATTCGCGAAATTACGAAAGTTTGGGAGTAGTTTTATGACTATTTTTTCGTCTCGGATCGATCGGACACTATGTCTGTCGCAGGGATATTTCGTCTGGACAACGACTGAAAAGGGTCGGAAAATGTCCAATGTCCGACTGTTATTTCAAGGACTTGTGTTCTTTTGGTAATGTTCTTGTCTATGTCATTGAACTGGTGGTTTCGGGATCATAATCGCAGTTCTTGTTGCCCTTTCTGTTGAGTCGTTTACAGTAAATTTTAGGCTCTGTTTTTTTTGCCTGAATTGTTTAAATGCGAGATAACGTAAATGTACCAGCAGTTTAAAAACAATAGTGCCCTCTCTTGAATAGTGCCCCATCTGTGATGGACACTGAAAATATAGTGCCCCGAGGGCACTAATCGCTCGAGTACGGCATATGGGTTCACAAAATCCTGTGCATGTGTACT
The DNA here is from genome assembly GCF_964019385.1 of Sycon ciliatum. Classification (NCBI taxonomy): domain Eukaryota; kingdom Metazoa; phylum Porifera; class Calcarea; order Leucosolenida; family Sycettidae; genus Sycon; species Sycon ciliatum. The sequence continues at coordinate 10,550,606 of NC_088653.1, forward strand.
AAGTATAGTGTATTTCTGTTGTAGGCACTTTAATACATGCACAATTGGCAAACATTCTACAATATTTCCAAGAAGAGCAACAATTTTCACTATCTTCAACAACCTGGACAGCACTATTGAGTTCCTTGCATCACCTCAAAAGTAGATTGTTTGGAATACTTTGGGATTTGTCCTCTTCTAAAATGTTGCACTTTCCACTACAACAGAATCACGTAGTGGAAAGTGGTCACATACTAGTACTTTCAGTTACTAGTACATGTACTGGTAGTAACTGCTGGTTTGCGATTTTCTTTGGTCGAGATCTGAAGATTGGCTTGTGCTCTGTGCCTGCAAAATATAAACTCTTGCAGACGTTTGTCCAAAGCAAAGTCTGATAAAACACCGATCGTAATGACCAAGAGTGTCACTCCAATATTGCCGAGCCCTGGAGAAGAAGTAACTTTGGATGTGGCCCACAAGGTTGCGACTCGAAACAAATTCGTTCCTGTAGCTGTTCCCATGTAAAGCCCAGCAACACTAGAATGGCGAGATAAAATGTACGATAGGCCGACGTGCTGCCGCAACCGAAATATGCGTGCAGTAGTAAGTTTCCGCAAGAAGGATGTAGCAACTTTGGCAGTGATTCGTTTTACAATCCCAGAATGGTCTCTTGAAAGAACTTGGGAATACCCACAAGGTATTGTGTCTCCGACCACTGCAGAATGATCACTTTACTCTTTTCCAGGCGTGGCATTTAGAAGCACGGAGAGTAATGGAAGTGTTGCGAATTGGCACATCACAATCAGTACTACAATAGGTACTGTTTAGAACACTGAACTTGATATGATGTGCAAGTATAGTAGAACACTGGTGTTATGTTATGACGCAATGTCGTAGAACTTTACCTCTACAGTGTATGCACGCAAGCATTTCTTTGAGAGTCTTGTCTGTCGTTTACAGATTGTATCTTCTCAGTTTTCTACTTCGTGTATTCTAACCAATAAACTACTTGTCTCTTGTCTACCGAACCTAACACAGTCTTCTCAGCCGAATTTGGTTGGTTCACTTTGCAGTGGCGTCCTTTCTTGTCCTGAACAAAACCAATCTACCAACCCACACGGGGAGAAAATTCGTTTATGGCATTGATGCGCCGTTTTTTTGTTCATTGAAAGCATCTGTGCTGAGCGTATGAATTGGCTCGCAGTGGCACCAGAGGGTTGGGTGTATTTTTGAGGCTACATTTAAGTTCTTACCCTATACCTGAAACTTATCACAGACAATAACGACATTTTTGGGAGACATTGTGCTGCTTTGAGTAATTTGTATTGTAATGCAAATGTTCAACAAGCTTGAAAGCAATGCGACATCGCTGCTTACAACTAGCTCGCGAATCCCTGCACTACAATTAGGATAGTTGTAAAGTGAAATACCAAGCTATGTACAGCAGCTGGCTAATGGGGAGCCATAGCTGACTTGAAATGAGCGGGAACAAGTGAAGTCAATGGCCGGATAGGAGAAGCAGAGCTAAATGTTCCAATCTACGGTATGGAAGATGATGTGATGTGAGAAATGAGGGGGAGGGGGGAGGGGGTGAAAACCTAGCATGAGCTAGAAGCAAACAGTTATGTTGACTTCGCATTGATGGTATAAGATAAAAAAGAAAGTGAAAGTAAGCAGTCATGCACATGCAAGAACAATGAGAGAGCTTGGAAGCTCAGGGCCCTACGCTATGTTTTCTTGCCTTGATGACCTAGACAAAAAAAAGCATAGGGATGTTTTCCAGACATAACCTGGGATTTCAACCCGCACTATCGCCCTGCAAGCATCCCCGATACACTTCGCATACATACTAATTCTTCCAAGTTGCTTCACGTCATGATCTTGCATTTCAAAGCCCTATTTGAATATTGTGGCCAGCCGTTTTTGATGGTACGGTGCGGTAAGGGACAGGTACGGGCGAGGGTAATACGACATCGTCTACCTCCTTGATGACCTAGGCAAAATATGCATGAGGATGTTATAAATTTATCAATTCTCCTATTATTTTTCAAGGCATCACCTGGGATTCGAACCCGCACTATCGCCCTACATGCATTCCCCGATACACTTCGCATTCATACTCATTCTTCCAGGTTGCTTCACGTTATGATCTTGCGTGTGAAAGCCCTATTTGAATGTTGTGGCCAGCTGTATTAATTTGATGGTACGGTACGGTACGGGACAGATACGAGATAGTGCCAGGCGTGACACAGACAAACACCAAACGAGAGAGCTTGGAAGCTCAGGGCCCTACGCTATGCTTTTATGCTTTTTTTGCCTAGCTCATTGTACATGTTATTAGAACTGATGGAAATGTTTTTTTTCCGTTGATTGGCCGCATCATTGTATAGGTGGCTATATAGGTGGCTATACTGCTGGCGCTCTTCACGCGTCAAAGAGGACACCATTGCATGATTTTTTTCCTCTACCATAGACCGCACAGTTTCCATGTGCTCAGCTGCAGAAGCATGACGCGAATCAGCACGATTTAGCCTCCTATGCTCATTTCTTGCATTTGTGTCGTCCGAAGTTTCCTGGGACCGGCGCTGACTCTGCCGAACACGGACGTTCTGGACTCAACGGAATGTCTGTCCTGACGTTTCCAGTGACCGGCGCCGACTCTGCCGATCACGGGCGTTCCGGATTCGACGGGATGTCTGTCCTGACGTTCCCTGTGACCGGCGCTGACTCTGCCGATCACGGGCGATCTGGACTCAACGGGATGTTTGTCCTGACGTTTTCTGTGACCGACGCTGACTCTGCCGATCAAGGGCGTTCTGGAGTCGACGGGATGTCTGTCCTGAGATTTCCTGTGACCGGCGCTGACTCTGCCGATCACGGGCGATCTGGAGTCGACGGGATGTTTGTCCTGACGTTCCCTGTGACTGGCGCTGACTCTGCCGATCACGGGCGTTCTGGAGTCGATGGGATCTCTCTTCCGATGTTTCCTGTGACCGGCGCTGAGTCACCCGTTCACGCATATTTTGGAGATGACGGGATCTCTCTTCCAAAGTTTGTTTTGCTGACACATCCTATCACCTATTCGGCGTCTATTCTAATTTAATTTCCTCCTCGTCTCCCTATTTCTTTCCAAATCTCCGTCTACATCAGGGAGTCGTATACATAATACGAGGAATATTGGTACGGTACGGGACAGATACGGAAGCCAGCAAATATTGTGGACAGCTGTTATGTACAATCCTGTAGAGCCTTTGTAGTCACAAATACGGGACAGATACGGGACAGATACGGGATAGCTCCGGGCGTGACAGAAACACACCAACAAATAAACACCAAATTAAAGCTGTGTGGACCCCCGCTAGCGCCAGACGTTACTGAAGTAACGTCTTCTGCATAGCTACGGGAATTAAAGCTGTGTGGACCCTGGCTAGCGCCAGACGTTACTGAAGTAACGTCTTCTGTATAGCTACAGGAATAAGTATCATTATGTTTGGTTGTTGTTGTGAACTACCCCGTCTACACTGGCAAACAAGCAACACTCCCAGCTCACTCGACATTGGACTAGTTACTTGCTTTTGCACAAGAAGAACGAAAACTAGAAGAGGTAGAGAAAAAGGAGAAAGGCTTGCGCACCAAGATAACACGGACAAAATGGCCACCTACGTCATCGTGTGCACTCACAATAATACTGGAAAAAGGAAGGACGTCACAAACACAGCGCGAATTAATGATACAAAGCTCTACAAGAATTGATACGTAGTGATCAACAGTAAATATGTTCGTATTCAAGAAAGGAATAGAGAGAGATAGATGAGATGGCATCGACAGTTACTTGGTCAATCAATTACACCTCTCCCTTAAGACACCTCTACTCAGGAACAATATCCCATTGGGCGTCGACGGCTAGCTGGGGCACGGAGATCATGGAGTGGGACTCCGCCGTCAAATTCCAGGCCGACGGCTCCACAATCACTAGCATCACTCTCGGTATCACTCATGACAGGGCTCGGCTGAGCGCTGTGGACATCCGCAGTGTCCGGTAATACAGGAGCTGAATCTGGCTTCAGAAGGTCAATGCTGACCACTTCCTCTGCAATACTGACATGTTTGATCACAACGGTTGATGGTGGCACAATCTTCTCCACCTTCAAGGCGCGTATGCAGGGTCACCTTTAGGGGGTTTCCGAACGCATCACATTAAACCCTTGTTTAAGGAGCCACAGGTCGCCCTTGGCGGATCATGCTCGCATAATTTCTGGCATAATCTTCAGATTTTTCCTGAAAATGATGCCCTGGCATAAATGGTGCTGCCACCACCTGATATCTTCCATAGCAGCAGAGTCCAGTACTATCTTGTAGTTGGGCTCTTGATACCTGCTGCACAAAGACCAGAGCCGTCGAAGAAATGTGCGCCCTGGGACGACTGCCCGTGCTGCAAAGGAGAGCTTTCCCAAAAGGGAATCGAAGCTGCGCTGAGAAATAGAGTTACGCTGGAGGGTGGCAGTGATCAGAGATCTGAGCTCAGTCAGTTTGTCGGATGGAAGCCTGGCTTGCTTGGAAACGCAGTCCAACTCTATTCCAAAAAAATGTAAAACACTGAGCGGGGCCTTCTATCTTGTCTGGGGCTAGCGTTACGCCTAAAAGCATGAATGCGCGGAGCAAGATAGCCAGCTGGCGGTTAGCAACAGAAAGGTTAGAAACGGCGTTCAGAAAGTCATCTAAGTAATGTAAAATATCACTTATGGAGAAATGATGCTTTATGATCCATACAACAGCATCAGCAACGGTGTTGAAAATGAAGGGACTAGAGCGCAAACCAAAAGGCAGCACTTTTTTGTAATAGTAACGGCCTTGCCAAAAAAATACCAAGCAACGGGAAATCTTTGATGCGTACTGGGATCTTCTTGAAGGCGCTCTTGACATCCAGTTTTGACAGGTAAACTGGAGGGGGTAAAGACATAATCATATTGATGGCATCATCAATAGTAACATATTGCATCGAAAATATATCAGTAGGTATGCCATCATTGACACTCGTCCCGAGGGTGCTAGACAGGTGGTGGATCATGCGCATTTTGCCGTTTTTCTTTGGCACTGCACCAACACCCGAGCAATGCATAAACGAGAAAGGGAGTGAAGTTAAGGGGCCAGCAGTTTCCCTTCGACTACAGGAGGCAGGTAACTGGTCTTATAAACTGAGCGTGAATAGCAGCGGAAGGGAGATTAGGAGAATTAACGTTAACAGTACGATCACCTAAAAAGCCAATATCGAAGCCATCGTGCAAGCCATGCAGAACATATCGTGAAAACTGTGGATCTGGGTGGGTAGATGGCTAGGAAGAAAAGCGGGTAACATGCAAAGGTGAGCGGAATGTGGAAGCGTGGGGAGTAGTGGCTAAAGGCAAGCTATCGGAGTTGCTGACCTTACTGAGAAGTGGTTCAGGATTTGGTCCCAGCCTTGGGGTACTGCTGGCGGGAATGGTTGCCGCCGCATGTGTTGCAGACATGGAGGAAGCGGCAGGACGACTTGTGCTGGCACTGGCCGGAGTTAAAGTTACGGCAGATGATTCGGCCGCTCTCAGAACAGGTGAGTGTGGACCCGTGCTGATACTGCTGGGGGCTTCTGTTCGGACGAAAAGGACACTGACTGGACAGATGGGGCACAGTGTGGCATACTGGACATGCTGGTCTAGCCTTACCCGTGACAGATAGCTGCCACAGGTTGTTGTCGATAATGTCAATACGCTTGCCTGGCTGGAGCGAGGCTGACAGCCGAAGTTGCTGGTCATAGCTGAGCCAAGCAGCTGGCAGATACTGGCGGTTGGCTTTGAGGATGATGGGCTGGTACGCCAACAATTCGTGGAGACGGTGTGGTGCGTGAGTACAGACAACCCCAGTGTACAAGGTCCAGGCCTCTAGCCATGTTGCGATGACGTGTACTCGCCGTTTGACTTGGCGACCGTCGCTTTTTTCAACCAGTTCCTTCGACTGCTTACTTCCCCCAGACTGATTGGGGGTACGAAGCTCGAACGAGCGGGATTCAGGTTCAGAGACAAAAATTGCTTATTCCCTCTGGCAACAGTAAGTTCAGCTCAATGAACTCACCCTTCACGATGCGATCTTCAAGTGACTTGGGCACGAGGAGGTGAGCTGCTGCTGAGGTTTCGGTACTGCTAGCCGCCGGCGCAGGTGCAATGGAGCTCAACCCGGGAATAGAAGGAGCAGGATTGGACAGGGTGACAGTTGCCGTTGTTTGAGAGGCTGCCTCTGGTGGTCCCGATAACACTGTGCCGGTTGCAGCTGATACTTCTTCGCGCACCAGATGCCGCAGTTCCTGCTGAAAGTTGTCACGATCCGAATTATCCGGGTCCGCCGTAACAGCAACAGAAACCGCAGAAGCCGCAGTAACAGGAACAAAGTCCTCTGGGTGGGCAGGTCTGAGGTCTGAGGTATGTGTGTGTGTGTGTGTTTGTGTTTACGTGTGTGTTTTTGGATGTGTGTGTGCACGTGCATGTGTGTGTGTGTTCACGTGCATGTGTGTGCACGTGCATGTGTGTGTGTGTGTGTGCATGTGTGTGTGTGTGTGTGTGTGTGTGTGTGTGTGTGTGTTTGTGCATCAACATGTGTATGTATGTGGGTATGTGTGTACATGTCTTGTCTTTAATTTTGCTGCTACTTCCAGGGTGGTAACACACCATTACATCGTGCAGCGGAGGATGGTCATGTTTCTGTAGTAGAATATCTTCTCACTTCTGAACATTCATTGGAACCAAAGAATTATGTAAGTCATAATTATTATCCGTGATGCATTCTTGTTTGTATATGAGTAGAAAGAAGAATTACGCAGGTGAATAAATTCAGTGGGTATTGACAATGCCTGTGGGTCTGTTTTACGCTAGAAATTCACAATTGGCAATTTTGTTTATGTCCACAAAAAGGTTTCGTGCGGTTCAAATATGCTCTCTCTGACAGCATCTTTCTTTTTCTCCCTTTTAGCTTGCCTTGGTTGGCTATCACCTGACCTCTCATGTTTATTGGCAGTCTTCGGACGGGCCAGGAGATGTTGAATAAATAAATAAATAAATAAATATAATACTAAGTGGTAGCATAAACTTCAGGCTGTTCATCATCATTAAGAAAATTAATGTTTTATACGAGTAAACTTCCGTGCTTTCTCTTTATAAATGTGACGTTCCTTCTCCCGTACATTGTCTCCTTCCTCATCAACAAGAGGATATAGCGGCACGAGCAAACGAGAGCAAGAACAATGAATTATGGATATGCATGATGTATATTGGTCATGCATTTAGGCCAAGTAAAAAAAATTCTAGTTTATCGTCCCCGCCCGCCCCATTTTTCGAGGCCGCCCGGAATTTATTTTTATTTTTTAAATCTAGAATTTTGCCAAAAAGCTTGATTTTTACGTCGGCTAAGGCTTGAAAACACAGCTTCGTCTTTCTGCCGAAAGTCCGTCTTCATCCTGTCGAGACCTCGACAGTTTTCCGTTCTTTCCGTAGTTGCGACTTTGTTGAGAAGCGACATGCCGTTTGTTTTGCTGCAAATCCGTCGCGGGTTGAAAGTTCTGAAGTCCTGGTATGGCTGTGTTGTCTCTGCGTCTTCAACTCTCTCGGACATTTTCGCCCAGTTCAGCGCTGGCGAGTTGGACCATGGGGAGCGCCTTGAGGAGAGCGACGTTGTCTCTTGTGTCCAAGCTAGTGTTGGCAACACAAAGCAAGGTTCCAAAACCCCTGTGAGTCCAGATTCGCCAGTAGGCGAGACTGTCAGCGCTCTTGGGCAATACGTGGAATTCGTTATCGCTTGCCCTGAACAGGCAGCGACAGCGACAACACAGGAGAGAACTCCGTCTGGTGACGCTTTCGCTATGTTGATGGCTGCGTCGAAGACGCAGTGTGCTCTTCCGCCGAAATGGAACCCTGTCAACAAGAAAGCTGTGCTGAAAAATGATCTTCTGCTGTTCTTGGAGGAGAACAAGTTGGGCTGGGAAGAGGCGCTTGCTGGATCAGCTGGTGTGAACTTTGTAGGAACAATCAGTGATGCATTGTGGTATATCGATGGCAATCACCACACCTTGTCAAGTCGAGGTTGTGCAGTGCCTGCATTGTTGGAGAAGTTTGTTGGGTACAACACGCCGGAAGATCGCAAAAGGAGAAAGCGGGACCAGTCGAACCTGTGCCGCCAGAATTTGGATGCGTTGTCGTCATCCCTGTTCTTCTTGGCTGGCTGCTCCTACATGAAGCACCAGCACTGGAAAAGTGTCCGGGAAGCTGTGTTGAGACTTGCTGACAACTTCCGCAAGTATGCTGCGTACCTGAAAGCGCATCTGGATACAGTCTACACCAGTGAAGCCAAGCGTACCTGCGTGAGAACTGACGTGGATGAGCTGAAGGTGATTGGGGCGACTCTAGTCGTGAAGCCAACTCTGGGTGCGAGATATAGAAGTCTGCACGCCGCTATACCTGCTGCTGAGGATTATGAACACATCCTGATTGAGGACCATTGTCCTACTGAACATCGCCGGAGACACGAGTACCTGGAGGGGATAGTTGTGCCCGTCAAGTGCGTTCTGTATCCGTACACTGGCAGCAAGGCGCATGTGCATTTCATCTGGCGTATTCCAGAGTGTGCTGAGGAATCTGAGCTCCTGCAAAAGAATTCCGCCATCCAGCACCAGCTCAAATCCTGCATGCCAACATTCCACACTCGCATTATGCAAAGGGAATTCATCCATCTGTTTGGCTCTGTGACGAACACCAAGCCTGCATTTCTGCGGGAGGTGTACAGAAGGCTCACGGGAGATGCGAGTGCCAGTACAAACGCAGACCAAGCAGCAGTGGACAAACGAATTGCAGAAATGTTCGAAACAGAGGATGCAGACCTCATCTGGGATTTGCGCACTGTGAACAGCGGTAGGCCCGAGTCATATACTGCTTTCCTTGAGCAATGCCAGCAATACATTGAGAGCTCCGTGGAGACTGCAGTTGATGACCGACGGCATGACAATGTGAAAGAAGACACCACTGTCATTACTCACCTTGCCAAGGCCTTGAGCGTCAGGGATATGCACGAGGAGGTCACTAAGCGTTGCCCTCCAGACACACCCATCCCGTCAGTGCAATGGCTCCGGTATCAGTTCTGGCCGAGAAATCCTGCATTGGCTACAGCTCGCCACTACACGGGCAAACTCAAAGTAAAATTCATGGTTCAATCACGTCAGTTCCGGACAGCTCACATTGACTGCCACTACGCCAGCGCTCTGTTTCGCTATGAACGGGAATTTGCTGTGCAGTTTCGTGATCATGTGTGCTTTGTATGCCAAGATGACAAGCACACAATCAAAGTTGGAGAGCCTGGGCATCCTGTGGCAGCAGTAGATCGAGGCAAGCCGGTTCTGGTTGGGCTGAATGAAAAACTGGTAGTTTCGGACCACGATTTCACGAAGTTCAATCTCACACCAAGCATGAATCTCATTGTGGATGTGCCAGAATCCATTGATGACTCCTTCTATCGCGGAACAGTCCACGTGGGCTTGAAGGACTGTGTATTTCAACATTCCTCTCCATCGCGCCATGGTTGCGAGCTCCTGAGTATCCTGCAGAAAGGCGATGTAAAACCTATCCTCTGCATGTACACCGATGGCGGGCTCGACCATCGTCCAACCTACCTCTCCACGCAGTTGTCCCTCCTGTCGCTGTTCATCAAGCTCGACCTAGATTATGTCTGTGCTGTTCGAACACCCCCGTACAACTCTTGGAAGAATCCGGTGGAGCGCATCATGTCGATCTTGAACATCGCTTTGCAGGGTGTCGGTGTAGTTCGGAATGAGACCACTTTCGAGAATCAACTGAAAGGCTGCAACAACATGAAGGACATCAGGAATGCTGCCGTGAAGACCCCTGGCCTGAAAGATGCAGTGCTGGATGCAATGGAAGATATGAAGATCTTGATTTGCTCGCTGTTCCAACGCCTTCGCCTGACGGGTGTACCATTCCAGTGCTTTCATGCTGCCACGGACGAGGAGGTTGAGGCTTTTCGTGACACCGTCAAACTCATCGACCCGTCACTGGATACCAAGAGTACCACCAAGCAGTCCATTTCAAAGAACAAGGTACTTCTGACATTCCTGGAAGAGCACTGCATTGCCCGGCATTACTCCTTCACCATCCTGAAGTGTGGCAAACCAGCATGCTCAGTGTGCAAGCCTCCGCGACTGCCAGAGGATGTCTTCTCGAAGCTGCATCACCTCCCAGACCCTGTACCTGATGGCGAGCGGTACAAGAGCTTTGATGCTGTATATGGCGAACCAACATCGGAGAAGCACAGGCCATCTCTGGTTGCAGCAAGCCAGTCAGCCTCTGGTGGTCATGGCATGCCATTCCCGCCCAGCGCCCAGTATGCCAAGAATGTCAAGGAGGTCATCAGGTGCTCCGAGTGTGGCAAGCCTCGTGTTCTGTATGCCAAGCAGAGCGTCAAGTCAGCAGCACGTGTGGAACTGGTCGCGGCCTTGGAGACCCTGAGCTTCTCCTGTGGCAGTCATCTCACGGATGTAGCTTGCGAAGTCACCAGTGCCCTGGCTTCCGTGCACGTCAAGGGAAATCTCACATGTGACAGTCCTATTGAGATCCCGTACTACTCTGCTGGGTATCCCACTGTATGCTGCTACTGCGCTTCAGGAGAGGGTCTAGTCAATAATGCCGATGCGTATCCTGTGTGTGGTGCTTGCCAGGAGTCTGGGAAGAGCGCCATGAAGAAGCGTACCCGCACGCATGTCCCTCAGGGGAAGAAGTGAATTGTATTCCAACATGTTCCCTTTATGACTGACTATTGGTTACTGTCCTGACTGGTTCTTTCCCTTCTGCAGCTTTCTATCATTTATCTGGTGGTCTGTGTGAACCAAACAGTATTGGGGTTTGTGTCTTATGAGTGGAGTGACAATCTGTCGATCCAAAGATTTTGCATGTAATTGTTTATGTACATATAACTGTTATAGCATTGTGTATTCCATACACTACCACTATTCTGTTGCAGATTGTTGCACATGATGTGTCATTGTTTACCAAGAACTATACTAGTCTGTAGCACATCAAAAAATAAAAAATAAAAATAAAATCCGCCCTCCCTCCCCGATTTTTGTGAAAAAAAGGACGATAAACTGGGATTTTATTTTACTTGGCCTTATCACCATTGTTTTTAGCTATTCTACTTTGACCCGGTTTTATCACCTCATTGCTGTACATAATTCATTGTATTTGCTCTTGTTTGCTCTTGCTTGTATATCACCTGAGGAAAAGGTACGGAAGTTTACTCGCAAAACCATTAGATTATTATGAATGTTGTTGAAGAGCCTAAGGTTTGTCCTATCACCATAACGAGCAGTTGTCCTTTGCTTCATCAGAATGGAAAAAAATTAATAAGTTACTTGCGTCACATCAAACGTGCTCGTAAGTCCAATGTTTTGAAGAGATCTGGTATAATATGATGGTTTCACGTTGGCACTTTGAGGATCGCAGCATCTGGGCTTCATCCGGAAACCCTCTTGAGTTTTGGACTCCAGGTGCCAATGTGTGATCTACAAGCACCCCCCCCCCCCCCCCCGGTCCTGGAGAATGGCATGGTCGTGTGAATGAGCCCTGCACAAACCACTCTGGCTCAACTCATCCAACAGGGTGGCCATCGCCTAATCGGTGAGGGAACCTACTTTTGCCACCTGTACAATATGCATTGTCAAGATGCACATCACCTTCTACAGAGGATGTTGCCACCCCAGCATCCCCAACACCAGCTGGCGAGTGGATGCAGTTTTTGGCGCTCCGGAATCATTCAATCCTGTGTGTATGTATACCTGTTAGAAATGTATCGAGTATGTTCTATACAGCCGAGTGGCAGCCTTCCCAGGACTATGCCTTTTTTATTAGACTTTTGCTTTCCTCTGGTGTCAAACAAGATGAAATAAAACAAATTGACCTGAGCGGAAGGCACCTCATCACTCACCTGACACTGACAAAGATGGATTCACCATGGCATCAGGTAAGAATACATTCCCAGCAACTCTCCGGGCTGCCAAACTCGCCAACGTTTTCTCCACTGCAGCTGAACGTGACGAAGTTTCAGGTGCTGAAGATACGGATAACAGTGGTGCACAGGACACAATCAACGGAATAACATTTGAGTGCTAACTTGACAATAGCACATTTGAGTGCTAAGTCAACTTGATAACAGTACCATCTTCCGACAACCTCTGCTCCTCATACCCTAGTTCCTCTTAATCCGAACGCTAAAGCATTCCAACCCACTGTTACAAGAACAGTGCTTGCAACATCGGAGCAAAATATGACCATTGCATTCCTCAACATTAATTTTGTAGTCTACGCTACAAAATGGATGAACTGTCGGACCTGGTGCATTCGATGGACTGGGACATTGTCGGTGTGGCCGAGACTTGGTTCACCAACACAGTAGCTAACAATGAGATCAATATATCTGGATAAAGCCAGGCTGGATCGAGCCGGCCATCCCGGTGGAGGTGTGTGCCTGTATTACAGGGCTACTCTTCCTGTCACCATACAGCCAGATCTGATGGTGGATGGTATTGAAAGCGTGTGGATCAGTCTGCCCCACTCCAGACAGAGGCACCTTTTTGCTTGTATTTATCACCCCCCCCCCCCCTGCTGAATCAATTCATTACCAGGACAGATTTGAGCAGGCTCTTCACCGGGCTTCAGTGGTATCACTATCTGTCACCCTGTTCGGTGACTTCAACATTAATGTTAGCTCAGCTGCAACACCCCAGCTGCACCATTTCAATGTTGGAATTCACTCTCTCGGTTTGATAAATCTAGTCTCTCTCCCAAACCGAATACTAGTAACCCCAAGATGTCCAGCCAGCACGACACTGGACCTGATCCTCACCAGTAGCCCTGCTACAGTCTCCTGCAATGTCATACCCTGTACTCTGAGTGATCACTTGGCCGTACATGCTAGACTGGACCTCGCGCTACTGTCTGCTAAGCATCAACACTCCTCGCATCGCCAGCGAGGATGTTTAATGGGGTACTAGCTGTGCTAGTACTTGTTAGCAACAATCCGAACTAGCGCACACACTGCACTGCATTGCTTTGTACTGCATTCAAGACTGAAGTCATGCACTTTGTTTTGCTGCGTAATCACAAATGGCAGCAGCCCATTTTGCTCAAAAGAAAAAAAAATCTTTCTTGCCCTGTTGTGCTCTTCCAGACAACGGATCGTTCTTCAGCAGTGTTTCTTTTTGGTGCTCTTCTAGACAACGGATCGTGCTTCAGCAGTCTTTCTTTTCCTTTCGTAGCTTTGCTGCCAGCCTGAGTGTCACCTCGACATTTTATTTCTTCAGTATGTCTGACCTAACTGTCGACACTGTCAAGGCAATGCCTTGCCAAGCCTTCCGCGGCCAGCTTTCACAGCGTGGCTTGAATCCGAAAGGAAACTGAGCAAAAGTATTTTACAGGACCGTTTGCTGCCAAAGCCATCCCTTGGTAGTGAGGTATGCTCCGGCCAGGAGACCCAGCAACATGACAGTGCGGACATGGCTCGCGAGCCCAGAAGCCCGACTGGCACCAATGCCTCCTCCGCCAGCTCAGGTCACGCGGTCTCAACGGATCCCTGCGCTCTTGTACGGGACGAGGTGTAGTCGGCTTTGTCGGCCGCCAACACTTTCGACCCAACATTCTGGCTGGTGCACAGCCCGAATAACGATGGCCAGCTAAATATCGTTGAGTCGGATGGAGCAAAGCAGGTGCGTCGCAAGGTGCACAATATTGCTACCTGGCTCGAGGCATAGACCGCATACATGTCTGTTATCACGGCTGCTGCCCCACACCGCACTGCTGATCTACTGAACTGATTGCGTACCAGCAGTTGATCCTGACTGCAAACCGCCAGTTCTTCCCAAGCGCGTGGCTAGAGTACGACCGCCAGCTGCGGATGCTCGTGGCCCAGTAACCAGGCACGAAGAGGTTGAACACCGTCGACGTGAACCTATGGCTGATAGCTTTCACAGGCCATGCACACCCAAAACATGCTCAATGTAAGACGCTGCTTTTCGTCCCCAATCTCAATTCCCCAAGCCAGCAGCATGTACCTTCAGTGGTCGCACCCATACCAGCGACGGCCACAAAATCTGCCTCAACGTCAACGGAGGTCGCTGTTCTTCGTCGTTGTGCGGCTTCTCCCACACCTGCAGCCAGTGTGGCAAGGACCACCCATGCATCAGGTGCAACCAGCAGCAGCGCAGAGCCAATCGACCACCCCGCCGCTCCTAGCAGAATGGCTACTGCATTGCTTGACTCGGTACGTAGCTAGCTGACCACTTTGCCCGCCTGTTACGTAACCACCCAGATCAATCATGTGTTGCGTATGTTCTCCATGCCCTGCGTCATGGTTTTGCTCTTGTATTTGCCGGCAAACACTACATTTCCGTTTTCTCTAATAATCTGCCCCCGGCTTTCACTCATCCGGCATTTATTTCGGAGCAATTAACTGCTTCCTGCGCCTGCAGCAAGACCACAGGCCCCTTTCCGTCACCTCCATTTCAGTTCATGCGCTGGAATTGGTGCCGTCCCCAAAAAGAACTGCAAGTTGTGAATGATCCACCATCTGTCCAGTCCGGAAGGCATCGGCGTGAACGACAGCATTTTTGCCGAGCCGCTCTCTCTGCTCTGTGTGAGCATTAACAACGCGATCAACATCATCATGTCATGCCCACAGCCGGTTTATTTGTCCAAGCTCGATGTACGAAGTGCATTTCGGCAGATCACAGTCCGCCGTCAGGACTTTTCTGGGAAGGCTCAAACTACTATGAGCGCTTTCTGCCTTTCGGTCTTCGCTCCAGCCCAGCCTTCTTTGACTCAGTAGCCACAGCAGTCAACTGGATCATGCAGCACGAGTTTGCTATAGATCACCACCTTCATTACCTCGAGGAATTTCTTGTTATCTCCACTGGTTTGGTTGCAGCCAACCAGCAACTGACCATCCCCCTCCGGGCATTCAATTATCTCGGCATTCCTCCTTGCTACATACAAGCTTGAAGGGCCATCACCATCATTGACCTCCCTAGACTGCGAGCGCCATGAAGCTTGGCTACCAGAGGACAAGCTGTTTGAGATCCATGCGCCACTCGTGGGTACTATCAGCGAGCGCAGCATCGGCCAGCGTCAACTCGAGTCCCTCCTGGGGAAGCTCACTTTTGATGCCCGAGTCATCGTTCCTGGACGCACATTCATGCTTCATCTATG